>NC_045765.1:69878576-70182217 GCF_008692025.1 Phocoena sinus | reverse complement strand
TCCCAAGTTACCCAGGGATGTTGGAAATAATTTCTGCATTTCCCCTGGCTTATATTCTAGTTGTCAAAAAGTCAAAACACAAACACTAACTGAACAGACTCAGTTACATCTCAACATGGTAATTGTTAAATCACTCAGTAGGAGGAAAACCAAAAAAAAAAAAAAAAAGTCACACAAGGAGTTATTGTTATGCATATGCATTTTTAATGTCTGATTCTCTGTATAACCTTAAATTACAATGCAGGTTAAATTTCCCTGGCTAATTTATAAGCATAATGTAAACTCTAGACACAGTTAATGATATTGCCATGTAAAACTGTTCTGTTGCAAACTAAAGACCTTGCTTAGCACTGCAAAGCTCTGGGCTCATTTCAATGTGATCATTGAGGCACTATGCAGAGATTATGCATTTATTGTATTTTTTTCATGAATACATGAATGAATAATAAGTTCAACAAACAAGAGTTTCCTACTGGGAATGTCAAACAAATCATTCTGCAAAGTGCTCTGAATTTCAATCAATCACTCTCCATAACACTTGTCCCGCTGAGGTCTTCAGTTTCAGCAGAGTCAGCACTTGGAAACACTACAAACAGTCATGGTAGGAGACACAGGGTCCAAGAGTGCAGAAGACAGCACACCATCAGGCTGTCCTGTTGTTTTTACCCCGGCTGGGCCTCCTTGCTGAGGTCCCTACTGGTTACCTCTGTATTGGTAGAGACCTAGAGCATTGGTGAATCATATTCCTATAATCTTGCTTCCACCATATCCCCGCTGTTACCCAGAAGCTGGAATCTAGAAGCTTTAATGGATAGCTTAGTGGAGGGGAAGTGTCCACTTGAGGTGAATGGACAAGACAGAGCAACATTACTTACATGTGGAATCTAAAATATGATACAAATTAACTTATTTACAAAACAGAAACAGACTTACAGACATAGAAAACAAACTTATGATTACCAAAGGGGAAAGGGGAGGGGCAGGGATAAATTAGCATTTTGGGATTAGCAGATACAAACTGCTATACATAAAATAGATAAACAACAAGGACCTATAGCACAGGGAACTATATTCAATATCTTATAATGTAAAAGAATATGAAAAATTATATATATATATATATGAATCACTTTGTTATACACCAGAAACTAATGCAACATTGTAAATCAAGTATACTTCATTTTTATTGTTAAGTGAAAAAAAAAGAGAGAAATGGTATAGCAACATTGTGACACTTTTAAGACCCAGATGAAGGTGAATGTTGAGATTGGGTTATTGAGTGTGAAGACACCACAAAAGATTTGTTCAGAGAGCATGGAGTCTTTATTTTAGGACGTTATCACTTGAAGTTCTGAAGTTGGATTTTGGTGCCTCTGTCTTGTGGAACCCTTATTTTCATTTTAAAGGGTTCACCACTACTCTTCTGGGGTCTTGATTTATACTGTTGTGGGGGAAGGAGAGGCTTAAAGAAGAGGACAGTCCTTTATTTGGAATTGTTTGTCCAAGGGTAGTTTTAGGACAGATAACTCTTTATATGGAGCTGTTTCCTCTTTCTGTCCTTTTGCCTGCATTGTGACCTGAGGCAAATTCTCCTGCTGAAGTTGAGAACCTCCTGGGTGAGGCATGCCAGTCTGAGGTAGGGTTCCTATAGCTTGAGGTAGGATGCTCAGTCTGAAGAAACTTGCCATGTACCAAGGAAGCTTGCTCTTCATCACTACCGGATCAATTAATACCAACAAATTCTGAGTGAATTCCAAAGGCTGTGGTAGTCAGAGTTCTACTTCAACATCAAGGTTCATCTTAGCTCCCTCTTGCCAATTGAATGTTGCTAAACAGTACATTTGCTTATGTTTTATTTATAGCTTCTAAAATAAGAATCTTATTCTAACTAACTATTATTATTCTGGCCATAGGGCCCATCCTATATCTGTGAGGATCAGATGTTACTTGTCAACTTTCATAGTGTGTGGAGTGCCAAGCAGAGTGATTACTTAATAAAAGTTGGTTCTGTTCTTCTCTTCCCTATTCTTTTACATTCATCGTACAAACAACTACCACCAGTTGCAAATTTATCAAGTTTTGTTACAAAGATGCCTTCCCCACCAGGAATCTGATATGAATAAATAACGTGATTCATTGCATTTTCTGTGGAGAAAAGTGATGAAATATGATAAGCATTTCAACCTTCAGGGAAGGCTCTAGATTATTCATTTGGGGTTGGAGAGTGTTGCCCATTGAAACAGGCTCTCAGATTCCTATAATGGGCTGATCGCCTGACTGGCTGTATAGTATAAAATAGGTGACATCACCTTTGTAAGCCTCAGTTTTGTCATCTGTAAAATGCAGAAGTTGAACAGATTAGTTCCAAGGACACTTTGGTAATATAGCATCGTTTTTAGAGCAAAGATTATGCTTGATGTTCAAATTCTTGGAACCGTTACTTACCCACTCCGTGCCTCAGAGTTCTCACCTGTGATAAGGTCATTCTAGGGATCAAAAGCGTTGGTCTGTACAGTATAGAGTACTCTGCCAGGATGCATTCTGTAAATGTAAACTATTATTATTCTGATTCTGCCTTCTGTGGCTTTAATAATAATTAACAGTATTTAACAATAATATCTATTGATGTTTGAGTAGTTAAAATGGGCTGAATGTTATTTACATTATCTTGTGAAAATATCACAATAAACCTACAACGAACGTACCGTAATCATGTCCATTTTACAAGTGAGGAAATGAGGCTGAAGGCTGAGCTAGTTCCCTATGGTCTGGCAGTTCGTTAGGAGCTGGACAGGACCCCAGGCCAGCTCTGCATGCCCGCCGTCCTTCCACTGTTGATTCTCACCCCACCCTCTCTCTCAGGGCTCTGCTGGAAGCAGACCAGCTTGCAAGGTTTGCTGGAAGACAAAGGCAGACGGAGTGAGGAGGGAGGCTCCTTTGCTTAGCTTGATGTCAGACTCTGAAAAATACTCTGTTGAATTGATTTCCACCAGTTTCATTGCTGACTTTGGCATTTGTTTCACATTTAGTCAGTGTTTATCTAAACGGGTTCCAGTTCCTTTCTTCGTCTACATTAATCCATGTTGACCTTGCTTCTGAATTAATTACAGTTCAGGTTGCCAGTATTGCTGCATTCCTCCTTTTCTCACACACTTTCACGGCACTGTTTGTTACATTTTCAACCTGCTTTTCTTCTCTTATCTCTCCTGTCTCTGCTCCTTCTCAGGAAGAAAAGGTGAAAGCAGCTAACTCTGGCTTACGTTGTACCCTCAGAATTTCACGTTGTACCCTCAGAATTTCACGTGGTTCCCCTCTTTATTTTGTGTGTGTGTGTGTGTGTGTGTGTAAGAGAGAGACTGGGGGTAAGGGGAGAGAGAGAGATAGAGGAGAGAGGTACTGTACTGTCCTTTCTTTTGATGACCCACCAGAAATATACTCAGTGCTTCTGTGGTGAGTGACAGCATATCCATTTCTTACTTGGGAATCCAAGCAGGCCCTGAATGATGGTAAGCAAGAGATTAAATCATGGCATAGTTCTCAAAGTCCACTTCTGCCATTTATTTCTAAAAAGTCTTTGAAGTCAGGATTTGATGTCTAAGGAGACTGCATTACACTCTCTGAGGAGCGGGGAGTCCAATGCTGCTTCAACCAGAGGCAAGCATATTTACATAGTTGATTTATAAAGGCAAACACCCTCTCGATTACTGATTATAGTGCTAGTTTTAAATAAAAATGTACATTTAATGCTTTATCAGCTCTCGTCCTCTGCCATACTTTTAATTATTCACCGTAAGATTGTGACTAAAGAGGCAATTAGCAGCTAGAAAGAACATCAGTTTTATCTAAAGTGGGTTTACCTTTGAATCTCCAAATCCAATAGGTTAATGATTCTCATATTCTGCTCTCCTATCATAGCTACACAGTGAGGGGGAAGTTCATGTCTGGACCAGAGATGGAAGGGATTCCTATCTCACTTCACTTTGCAGTTTTCTCCCATTTCTCCTTCGGTAACTGATATGCACTGAGGTCCATGTGTGTTTAATGTTCATAGGGACATATGTCCATCAATATAGTGAGAGCTAACGAACAGGGCACTTTATTGGGGAATAAGGGTTTGAGGCATTCTGAACATGTTCTATCACTTATAAAAACATATAAGGGTGAGACACATTGCAATTATTACCACTTAAGTCTAGAAATTACAAAAACACAGATCTCTATCAAACTGAGTATAGATATATGAAAACCTCTCTATAAACCCCTCTTTATATCCATGAAACATTTTTTTGTTCTATTACAGTTTGTTGAGTAGTTTACTTGCTGCCGCTGCAGTTGTCCCTATACTTCCGATTTTGTCTCCTCTGTCTCCCCTGTTTTAATGATCCATAGTTTTTTTTTTAGAATTAAAATAGTCCATGCTGATTGCACCTCTAAATGTTCTTTCTGAAGTGTCTGCGCACATACGTTATCATCAGAAGTCTCTCCTTGGATGTCTTTGTCCTTCAAAATGTCAGCACATTCCATTTTGATACTAGGGGTTTACTAGTTTGCCCTTAATCTGTCATCTTGTCCAAAGAACAGATTCTCATTCCTTCCTGTCAGTTGGTGTCACCACTTAGATATCCTCAGACCTCTCAAGCCCAACAAACTCAAAGTAAAACTCATGATCTCTTTCCTTTCCGTTCCAAACTCACTCCTCCCACTATGTTGTCTCTCTCAGTTAACAGCCTCATCACTTTTTACAACTGTCCTACTAGACACTTTGGAGTTGGTCACAGTTCTGTCTATTTCTCCCCCCGCCACCCCACCCCCAGGCACACTCACGCTTCCCTTAGTTTTGAAGTCATACCAGTTCTGTCTGTGCTCTCTTCTACCATTTCAGGTTCTTATCATCTCTTCACTGGATGACCTCAGTATTCTCCTAACAGGAGCCCCTGTGTTCAGCCCCTTCTCTCTTAAATCCATCCTTCCAGCAGGGAAGTAGTTCTGAAATTCATTGCTCATGTCATTCCCATTGCCAACCCTTGTGATGGCTCCCCTTTGCTTCAGTCCAAACTCTAAAACAAAGCATATAGCTCTTCTCATGTCCCCTTCTATTCCCAGCATATCCACATGTCCGGCCCTACGCTGAACAAACTGCTCACTCTCACTGTTCTTTAAAATTAGCTTGCAATTTTATATGTCTGTGTTACTTTTTGACTGAAATGCTCTTCCACTTATCCATAGGAAACTGAAGTAAAGAGACCGTGTCTGTTTTGTCCAGTGTTGACTCCCAAGAATCCACCACAGTGTTAAGCATAGAATGAATACAGAGATGTAAACTCATTTACCCAAGGACACACAAACACAGGCAAGAAAGACCTAGTGTTTGGATCTGTTGACTCCCATCCTTCTATTTTTTTGTTCCAAAATATTTGATGATTGAAAGATTTGAGAAATCATGTTTCCCAGGTGGGGTCAAGGAGATTCATTGGCCTCTACTTGTTTAGCCCTGAGACTTTATACAGTATATATCAAATGCAAGTTGACATTTTCCGCGGGCTACAGGAAAGACCTATAGGGAATACATTGGGTTTGATTCTTCTCTATGGTTCTAATATCATAAACATAACTATATTAGT
The DNA here is from genome assembly GCF_008692025.1 of Phocoena sinus. NCBI lineage: Eukaryota > Metazoa > Chordata > Mammalia > Artiodactyla > Phocoenidae > Phocoena > Phocoena sinus. The sequence continues at coordinate 70,176,596 of NC_045765.1, read as the reverse complement.
GCTTCTCAGAATTTAATGTCCATCTAAATCCCCTGAGGATCTTGTTAAAATATGGATTCTGCTCTAAGAGGTCCAGTGACATCTGAGGTTCACTGGCTGAGGTTCACAGCCACAGTGCTGATTCCTGGACACACACTTCAAGTAGCAAGGAGCTAGAAAATTATATACAGCCCACCCGGGTTAACTAGTATTTTTCTCTTTTGCTAAGAAATTTGTTGAATTAAAAACAATTCTCTTCTCTATATCCCATGATAGTCTACAGAAATAAAGGTTTGATTATTACAATGATATGCAGAATGAATTATCTCGAGGCAATATGATATCAATCAAACCATAGTAGAGATTGATGATAAACATGATGGGTGGGAATCAATGTTCATCTACAACAGCTCTCTTCTTGGATCTTATATCAGAGGAGTTTTCTAAACTTCCAATTCTCCATGCCGAGGCAGTAATCATTGGTCAATACTTCTTCAAGGAAATCCTTAATCGGAAGGGGCATCAAAACTAATCTGGAGAATGCACTATGAAGATATTTGTAACTGCATTTTTTTTTTTTTTTTTGTAACTGCATTTTAATGAAAGCATGGTTCTTTCCCATTTCCCAGGTGTCTGACTCCAAGAAGTAACTCCATCAGGGGTGATGTCATCTACAGTGCTTGACCTGCTCTACTCAGAGTGGCTAAATGCAGACCTTTAATTGCACTGTTACCTATGGACTTTGATTCTAAAGAATCCAGACTGTGACTAACCATATACAATGTCAAAAATAGATGTAACAGCTGTCAGTAGTCAGTGAAACCTTTGGACCTAGACCCTTTCGGCAATGCCACTGTCGTGTAAGCTGATCTCTCATTACTGATGAGTAATGTTAAATTTGTTTTGTGTAGCTATTGCACTGTTAGTGAGTAAGGTGGATACACATTTTAGTCATATAATCTCTGCACCTCCAGGTTTATTGTTGTTGTTTGTTAAGGAAACTGACAATAAAAGACAACATGGATAGTAAATAGTTTGGTTCATAAAGGTATTTCCATGTACTGCATTTACTCTATTTAAAAAGAAGTTTTATGGAAAGTTAAAATAACACACAGTAATTTCTACTATAATTGAATCAATGCAAGAGTGATGGTTTATTGAGCCTGGGAAGGAAGTAGCATGATTAATTTGGGAGGAGAGTTCTATCATATGTCTGGGTAATGACAGTGCTCAGAACCTTATGAACAATGTTGGATATTGAATTATTAAATGGGATGGTTGGGGAAAGATTTTAAAACTTAACAAGTCCTCTTAAGTCTTATAAGGGATCCCCAATTTCTGCAACCCATAAAAGACCAAGTACTTCCGTGATTGACATAAAAATGGTCTGTTTTGGTAATGTCTTAAAAGTTAACTCCCCCCTCCCCCCATATATAAACTGAAGGATTTCTGGCATGATTGTTCAAGTGTGTTGCACTGGAACTCACTGAATTCCTGTTATAATCCTGGTTTTGAGGGAATGGTCTAGGCTGGAGCTGCGTTTGCCTGGAAGTAAAAAAGATGATGTTCAGGAAGAAACAGTTATTGCACTGGTTTTTGTTTGTTTGCACTGTTTTAATTTACTAAGAATCTGTCTGGTTGTTTGATATTTTGGTGTTCAGACATTTCCCAAGGTTCTGTTGGGGAAAATAGTGGATGCTGAATGATTGGCCACATCTCCTTACAGCTGGTATTTTATATCTAGGTATACTTCTGGAAGTTCACTTGAGTGATTTGGTTGAACACTTTTCATGGGTGGTGAGGTCTGGGGGAGGCTATTCTCTGCGGTGCCTGAAGGAGATAGGCTGTAGAGGGAGGTGGGGTGGAAAGCTATGTAATGCTGAAGTGTGCAGTTGGGAGCCACATATTCTGCTTTAATTTTCAGGCTTTTTCTCTGCCTTCCAGTTCTGGCTGATGGCAGTGGGGGAGGAAGTTTGACACACGTTTGGTGTGCTTCCTAAAGCAGTCTGGAGAAAGAGTAAAACATCCCCTTGAAGGCGTTCTCTGCAGAGCTTATTTCAGAATTAAACAGTTTGAGGCTCTGTTATGACTTTCATGGAGCTATGTCTGTTTTTCTACTGAGGTCAGCATCTCCTTCTGTTCCCCAGTGAACCCAAGGGAAGTATGAGTCATCGTCAATGAAATCACTCTGGGAATAGAACAGTGTTGCCCTGTCAGACCCCAGAGTTGGGTGTTCCTGCAGATGATGTGCTGGACAACCAGATGAGCCTATGAAGATTTACAAATATATATGTGTTTTGAGTAAATATGAACAAATTAGTGTAGCTTTCATTTGGGGCCAGGCCTGAGAGCCAAGAGACCTGGAACTCTGCCATTAATGGACTTTGTAATCTTGGGTGAGCAACTTAACGTTTTGAGGTTTCAAGTTTTCCATTTAAAAATAAGATTACGTGATCTCTAAGGTCCCTTTTGGCAAACTGGTTCTATAATTCTCCTTTAATTTACCACAAAGAGTGCTCGGCCGGAATATTCTGTGAAAACTTGTTTATTTTTTTAAACTTTCTTTCTTTCTTTCTTTATTTTTGGCTGCGTTGGGTCTTCATTTCTGTGCGAGGGCTTTCTCTAGTTGCGGCAAGCGGGGACCACTCTTCATCACGGTGCGCTGGCCTCTTACTATCGCAGCCTCTCTTTTTGCGGAGCACAGGCTCCAGACGCTCAGGCTCAGTAGTTGTGGCTCACGGGCCTGGTTGCTCCACGGCATGTGGGATCTTCCCAGACCAGAGCTCGAACCCGTGTCCCCTGCCTTGGCAGGCAGATTCTCAACCACTGCGCCACCAGGGAAGCCCTGAAAACTTGTTTTTAACTTAAGATCAATCTGATGAATATCACCAATGTAAAAAATAAATCATTAACAGGTACACATGGTATTTGTAGTGTTACTTGTTTCTTAAAGGCTAATCTTCAGTAAATTGCTTGATCATTTGGTATGCAACATGCTCTCAGTGTATTACATACTGTATTTGTATTTTATATTTGGAAGTGCCATTGAGCATTGCATATGGTTGTTCTGAATTTGTCAATAATGTTCTGTGTGCATTCCATATGCGAACAGCCACGCGATCCTTATATGGTACAATCAATGCACACATATTTCCTAGTCTTGCACCTTCCCAAATTATACTTTTAAGATGGAAATGATGATTAGAAGAGTTCTGTATAGTAAAAAGGCTAACTTTATTTATTTACTTATGTAGTTAATTGACTCTAAGGAGTAGTATTTTTCAGCGGACAATCTGTAATAATGTTATTAGCTTTTAAGAATGTTTTTGGCTAGCAAAATCATATGTATTTAACTTGTATATTATTAAATCTTATTTAAATATGACTCTTCAAATTTTATTTCAGTTCTTCAAATCTCATATTTTCACAAGGGCAAATTTTTCTAATTGTGAACACAGTTATTTACACATCTTGCATATTAATACCATTTTCATTATGAAGGCTTAAAAAGGTTAAAGATAAATAATAATTCATATTCTTTTGACATAAATGTATATGTTTTAATTTTTGTGGCATATACTAGGAAGAGCTCTATGTTGTGTAAGAAAGCATCAAGTTTTATTGTTATGAATTAGCTACGAAGTGGTCTCATTTTCAAAGAGGTATTTGGGACATATGCTGGCACATTCTGTTACCAGCTAGTGATCCAAATGGAGAAAAAATTTCCATGAGAAAGGCAAGTTGTATAATGAAAAGGACCCTAATAATCCAGAGGAGACCACTAAAAACATCCCAGATCATCCAGGTTGATGATATGCATTTTGAAATGTTTTAAATCAGAAGTCTTCTCTTTGCTGTTGATCGCTGTGTTTAGTTCATGACCTCACAATTTCATTTTCTTTAGTAAAATCCTCCCTGTTCTGAAAAGCATGTTTATTTACGACAAAGAGGTCCTTCTCTCTTGCTGTCGGTTAAAGTGAGTATCCTGTGTGTTCTGCTGTTCCACTCGTTTTCCTGACTCATCTTCAGGTTCAAAAAATTACATATTTGTTTGATAGTTTGAAAAAACCTTCCAGTATTTTTTTTCTCATGTCTGAAATGGTTCATATTAAAGCTTTCATAATACCCTTCAGTTTCTGTGTTATATTGATGTTTAAATTGGAAAGAAAGTGGGAGCTTTGGCAGTTGAGATAATTCACTTCATCTGGTGGCCGGCTCTGTTAACAATCACATCATATGCCAGCACTTAGACCAGATGAAAGGAGCCCTCGGGGCACTAAAACTACGTGTTAGGAGCGGAGGGAAAATACAGTTAAGAGTTCTTTGTTTCATCATTTTATTCTCTAAAATGGGAAATTATTTTGGCCGGAAATTTAAAGTGTTCAAAAAACAATTTAAAGGTTATGTGGTGGCTTCGCCTTGGAAGCTGAATGCAGATTTTTGATCAGTATGCTGGACAGAAAGTGTTGCGCCCCATGTCAGCAAATGACGTCTTTTATTCCCTGTGTATTGAGTGCTGTGAGGAAATGGTGATATTGTTAGCATATGAATAGTATCAAAGCCCTCCACTGGAAGATAAACCTCCATCTTCTGAAATAGATGCACGGCCTCCCCTCCTGCACTGAAGTGCCTCTCTTTCCAACAGTGTGCTCCCTCTAACCCCAGAGCGGTTTCTTCCAGAACAGGCACGTTGATATTCAGCACCCAAGTTGAGTTGCTGGTGCATGACTGTACATTCCATCACTTAGGAGAAAACATTTTCACACCATATTGCTTTTCTACAGAAAGGGGAGGAAGGCTATTAGTTAAAAAATTTTTACTTAAATTTATGGCGGGGTGGAATTGACATTTTCTTTACGATTTTTCTTATTATTTGTCCTAAAAATGAGAGACTGATCTAAGCCGTTGACAAGAAATAAGAGTGCATAACTGGCTTTTCATGTCTGAAGGCAGACATGACTCTTTACACTGTTGCTGGATTCTTCAATCAGTCCTGACATGCTGGCCAGACACAATTTAAAAATAATGCATCCATCCCGTCCTTCTCTTGTGTGCATATTATTAGAGGGTGATAAGTCCTTCTCATCAAGCCCCTTCTCTTTCCACCTGTCCTGTTGATCAACAAATCCTGCAGCTACTCAAAATGGAATTTTAGTTCTGCAGCAGAATTACTGGGGCTTTTAAGAGCACCAGCCACGTCAAATAGGCCCTGAGATGATAAACTGTATGACAGCCCATAACAGGGCAAGTAATTCCAGATGCCTTGGATGTTTAGTCTATTAGCTTATGGGGACATGTAAGGAATAGTCAGTTTCCATTAATGTTCAATTTATTATTGGCCAAGATGCTTAGGGTATGATGCTGCTAGTCATTTCCTATAACAACTTTATTTATAGAGGAAGTCTTTTCTGAAACATACATGGCTGGAACTTCATTTCTGAGCTCATATGTTATGCTGACCAAAAACGTCTGTCAAAACTTAGATCAATGTCATGGGCTATATTTTCATTTTCATTACTCTTGAAGTCCTTTTTTAAGAAAGTATGTTGCCAGCTGTTATATTAACATTCAGTGAAGTTTAGGTTAGCTCAATTCCAGCCTATGGTTTAGGAATAAGCAGAGCATAATGTTGACATGATTGATATCCAGTTCCTCGTTCTGTGTGGTTTCTCTTGCGTGTTTAAAGACATAACTGTGTACAAAAGCAAAGAAACAACATGTTTGTTTTATAAAGAGCTAAATGTACTCTTGATGGAGAGCTGTTTTGTATGTCATTGTAATAGAAGACCTTTTCTTTCTTTTTGTCTCTCACTCATACACCAAGTAATTGTTCCCATAGTCTCCCTGACTGATATACATTGAGAAAGTGAATCTTGGTGAGTCAAGCTTGTCTTATTGTTAGATTCTGGATTGCTTCCAAATGGGACGTTGGAATCGAAAGAATGAACACAAAGGCTTCTGGGACATGTTAGGAATACCAAGTACTATCTCCAGATTTTCTAATCAGTTTTCAAGACAAATGCTCAGGAAATTACAACAATGTACCTGATTCAGCTCAAATTTTAAACATAGTGGATTTTAATACGAATTAGTATTCCTACTTTTAGGTGATTCCGTTTTAGGCTTCAGCTTATTGTATTTGAAGGCTCAGGTGCTTTCTTTCATTTTTTTTTTAAGCCACATATTGATGAGCAAATGTCATTGTCTAAAATAGATTTTCCTCTCTGAAGAAGAGGCTACTTCACATAAAGCTAATCCAAGAAGGTGACAAGACTCGATACTTAATTCAAAGATGGGTAAGTCATGGCATGGCAGAGCATAAGAGTCTGCTTGTTCTTCTAATTATTTGTTCGTAATATCCCATGGTAATAATTTATACATTTTAAATAATACTTTATGCAGAACTTGGGAGGGCAGAGCTTGGAAAGAACCAAGTGATTTCACTGATAAAAAGAATAGTCTTACTTAATGATGTCAGAGTTGGATGAACTGATGGTTTTACAAGTCAGAGATTTCAAGGCATCTAAATTACCCTGAAGTTATTGCCAACTATCCTGATTGTTTGGGATAATTGTTTGGGATTAATCCCCAGGCTGGCAAAAAAGATGATTAGAGTGGCCTGTAAAAATAAGAACTATCACACTAGCAGATTTAAAAAGATCAGTTGGCCAAGTATTGTTTTGAGAATAAATAGAGTAGAGGAAAACTTCCCACCAGTGCAGTTTAGAGCATCTGCCCCTCCCTTTTCTGTGAATAATGATTGAATAAGGTCATATTTCTGTACTGGAATCAGGACTTTAGTGATTTGATAATTCGCCAGCAAGTCTAGTGACTAACTTTGCAGCCTGATTAACCTCTGAAAGCATCTCTATATGTTTCATCCTGTAATATTATTAATAATCTCAACTCCCCAAATCCACCCTTCTCCTTGGTTAGGCAAGAATTCTTTTTCAAGGTCACAGAGAAATTTCAGTTTTCAAATTATGAACCTCAAAAAGTTACAGAGAGAGCAAGAGTGAGAGTGAGAGAGAGAGAGATTTTTTATGTGACGTATGTGCCTGTGGGGAGGAGCAGGATATAGTTTAATAATTTCGAAGCCACCCTCAAAGTAAATTTTTATTCAAAAGTCTACTGAGTTATTTCTAGTTCTATTATAAAGTATTTCCTTTCTGTTCTTGTAATGCATTACTATTTAACAAGGACTTAAGGATAATTTTACTTCAAAACAAGATAGCAGCCTATATATACTACCTACAGTTCTTCAGGAGCAGCTGTTTTATTTATCACAACATTTAAAAAATCAGATCAATATATTTTTTGCTTTATTAAAATTGTATATTAATTGGTCAAATGAATTATTTGAGGAAATTAATGATTAGGAAAAGGGTGCAGAAACATCTTTGTACTTAAGTAAATATTTTAATGTCACATATATGGCTCAAAATATACTATCATGATTTAAAATATACATCTTATCAATTAAGTAGAAATTTCCCTTTGTAAAAGGGAAACATTTCAAGTACTGAAGAAATGCTTTATAACAAAAATTATTTTTCTTTATTAAATAACTAGGAGGGTAGCGAGCATGGAGGATGCCAGCTAGATTTCAGTGACTCAAAATCAGGCATTCATCCATTTATTCATTCACTTTAATAAATATTTATCGAGGGGAGCAGGTGTAGAGCTGAGGACAAGGTATGAAATGGCAAAAGCCCATTGATTAAGGTGAGAAATGATAAAGGCTTGGATGATGATAAGGGCAGAGGAAAGGAGAAGTGGGGGGCTTCAAGAGCTGTCTAGGAGGAAGAGTGTAAGTGTAAGTCAAGCTACAGAAGTCCCAACTCGGATCAGCTTGAATGTTAGAAACACTTATCTGAGATTTGTCCCATAGCTATTTATGAGGCTAGGATATTACATTATATGTGCTCAAGCAGAGGCTCCATGGGGCTTAGCTTTGGCCTGCTAGTCATGCTATTGCATTGCCCCCTGCGATTGACATTCCTCTAAACACAGGGGTTGTTTGCCAGTCTCTACTTCTATCACCACCTTTCTGGTATGAGCGAGGTGACACTGTTGGGCAAAGAGATATTCCTTCCCAAAGTACGGGCAAAAGTATTTTCCTAATTCCCTATGGTACAAAAGTCTTAATTAAAATACTAAAATAATGCATATTATGAGACACAGGAAAAATTCCAACTGTCTAGTTTCCCATTCCTTCCTACTCCCACAGCCATGCTCCCAGAGGTAGCCATTAAAGCTCAATAAAGTATGTTAGATTCTCAAGAGAGTAGGTTAATGCAGGAGAGTTAGATTCTCAAGAGAGTAGGTTAATGCAGGAGAGTATATTAAAAGATATTAATATTCCCTCTTCTTTTGCTGTTCTGTGTACATGGACTTTTCTCCGGTTAACTTGAAGCATCACTTTGCTTTAAGGAGTAGGGTTAGAATTTTTACAGTAGCAATGCAAAGAGTCTATATTCAGCTTCTGATACTTACAAGGGATGCTTGAGTTCAAAGCAAAGTGACAGACTTGGAATCTAGCGATCTCTGAGAGAGACGAAAACTTCCCAAATTCCTTTACTTACCTCTCTAACACATCAAAAGGCAGGCTTAGTGAATAAGACCATAGAAAATTATATACCTAAAGTAGTGCAAAGGAGGACCACAGTAGAGAGATCAAATGTTCCAAACCTGCTTCTCTTCTTCCTGTGGGGTGGTTGCTGGATACAGGAGACCAAAGTGGCAGATGTGACTTGATCTGTACTCTCTGGGCTTTTCACTACAGGGCGGAGCTCATGCTGAATAGGTTAAGGGGAATGCTTGTTCCTTGACTGGGGCAGTAGAAGAAGGTGTTTGTAAGTCTCATGAACCAATTTGGGTAATGGTGACACCAAGATAAATTCAGTGGCCCAGCCTGGTTAGGAAGAAGAAGTCACAGTTTATTTTCCAAGCACTCCTGAGTTCCCAGAAGAGATACGGAAGCTGGCTGAGCTGAAAGGCAGTAGGCCCTGGCCTATTGTGGCAAGTGGTGAGGTGCCCCGGCAGCAGAAGCCATGGTGTTCAGAAGCTATGATGGCCAGGATCCAAGTGGGGCACAAAGAAGAGGATCAGAGAGCTCCTCATGCCATTTAACAACTGGGGTAAGGCCACACTAGTCAGGAGCACCAGCAGGGCTGGCCCTCATCCAGCCAAAAGATACCAGGCACAGACAATGGGAGCAGATTCTAGAACACCTGGAGACAGAAAGAGGTGATCTACTGCAACTAGCAGTCCCAGGCTCTCCCAACCCTGGTACTCGGTAGTTGAGATGAACAAGAGGAGAATGCTGGTAGATCCAAGGACTCTATTTTGCCCTCCATCACATTGCCTTGAAGTACAGATGACACACTTTTCTTTTCCCTAACTGCCTGCCATCTTGGAGAAACAGAGGAAAGGAGAGGAAATCAAAAGGGTGAAGTTTTACTAAAGAAGCTTTAAAATTATTGCAGTGGGTTGAATTTACTGTTTTGGACTAATATATAGGTTCTGCAATTGACCAGGTGGGGATGCATGAGGATCATGGGATTACCTATCTATAAGAAATAAAGAAGCTGCTTTGAGCATCTGAATGCACTTTGAGTAAACTAACTGGATGTTGGACCTCCTGAATTGATTCTGTGTCTTCTAAATGCTTTTTCTCATATATCCCATTTTTGCCTTTTTATTTTACACCCTGGGACGTTTACTTAAATTTTTCTTCTATAATTTCTGTCAATTTTTTATTTTGAAGCTAATATTTTTGATTTTGAGGAATATTTTCTTGTTCTCTGATATTTCCTATCATAGCAGCTTCTGCTTTTATTTTATTTCATTTGTAATGGATATAATGTTCTCTCAAATCCCTGCTGTTCCCAATGAGTTTTTAAACAATTCTCTTTTGTACTGTGAATTGTCTTTGGTTCTTCTGAGGTCACTTGTTCTGTTTGTTCATCCTGGCCCTTCTCTCTTCTAATGTTTACAGATCCAGGTAGAAGACATCAAAAAACCTAGATTTAGCTTTTGAACCTCCAGTTGGGCCCCTTTAATTAATTTCTCATCAAGCGTTAGAGCTCTCAACCCAACTGTTTGATCAGTCCATGGTTATGTTCTTACAGTTTGATGCGAAAGAGGTAAATACAGGAGAGGAGGGACTCAATGATCAAACTCATGTCTCCAGTTGTTTTCTATACTCTCATGATTTCCAAAATTATATTTCAATCCAAATCTCTCTGCTGAGATTCTGATGCATATATCAATTGTGTACTGGACATTTCCACTTGGGTGGAGAGACCTTAAATTTAACCTGCCCAGACTTAATTAATCATCAGCCCACCTCTTCCAGTCTCCTTCTCTTCTTCTTCCCATATATGTTATCTCAGTGCATGGCCTGACCATCCACTTGGTGTTCCAAGCCAAAAACCTGGGTGTCATTCTCAACTCTTTTCTCTTCATTCAATCAGCTATCCAGTTCTGTCAGTTCAGCTTCCTGAATATCTCTTGAATCTGTCCACTTCTTTTATCTCCATTTTCCATAAGACGTGTACGTCCCGACCACTATAATTACCCATTTGAATGATCACAGCATCTCTTTACCTGGTCTTCCTCCTTCCAGTCTTTACATACTCAGTTCTTTCTCCAGAGTGACCTTCTAAGATGAAAAATCTCATTTATCATTCCAAACTTATCATCACCCATTTCAATGGCTGTCTATTGATCTGAGGGTAAAACTTGAGCATCTTACTCTGGCTTGTAAAACCCTTTATGATCTGACCCCTCATCACCTATCCAGTTGATCTTTCACTATACCCTATCCCCGCTTCTGTAATCTAGTCATACCGAGCCTCTTGCAGGACTCAGAATGCATGTTGCTCTCTCTTACTGTGATACCGTTATTCAAGAGCTGTACAGTGGAAGTGGAGCTTATGAAATTGAAAAGAAAAGCCCAAAGTTACAAGAGGAAGTTGAAGACAGAGTTTCAAAATAGGGTAGAGGGATCGTGTGCACCAAATGAAGCAGAGAGGGCGAGTAAGATAAGGATGAAAAAATGCCAGTTAGTTTTTACAAGATGAAGCCCACTGTGAAATAAGAAATTGTCTTTACTTGTTAAATTGTAACCACTGATCAGTAACTCTTTCATTTTCAAATTAATTGTTAGAGTCTCTGTTTGAAATGGAAAATTACTAAATGGTATTCACTAATTGTAGTGAATACCATTTAGTAATTGTCTTTATTTGAAAATAGACAATTACTAAATGGTATTCACTAACTGTAGAATTTAAAAGATGGTCATTTTGTGAACTTATTGAAATCAATTTTGTGAAAGCAGTGATAATGGAAGCAGATTGGTATGGATTAAAAAGAGGATGTAAGGTGAGGAGGTGGAGATAACTTTTGTAGACAATTCTTCTAATGTATATTAGAACTTCTTCTGGTGAGAAGAAATGAAACAAGATGGTGATTAAAGTCCCGATAGAGTGTTTATTGTGTATGTATATCTCTGTGTGTGTGTGTGTGTGTGTGTTAAGCTGGTATAGATGTGTTTATATGCGGACAAGAAGTCAAAGGCATGCTAGATCCTCAGATTGACTCCTTTATGCCTGTATTCCCAGTTTTCCAGACACACCCAGAGACTTCTCAACTCCAGGGAGAGGCATAGTGTAGGTTCTTGTTGGGACCTTCTTCTCCCCTAACATCGCTTACATTTCTGCTGACTTAATGGACCTCAGCTCTGGATGGCAGGATGTAGCCTCTTCCTCCTCTTCATGCACTCCCTGCAGGAGTCAACCTCCTGTTGTCCACGTGGGAAGTGGGGGATTGTCGTCCATCTGGTCGTCAGTTGCTTTACTCCGTTGCCTTTCCCACTCTCCTGGATTCATCACTTGGGTCTCAGCTCACTTTGCCAGTGTCCCTACTTAAAATAGATTTTAGCTAAAGTTTGGGGAGAGTAGAGAGTCCATACCACGTAGATAGGAAACATCTATTAATTGTAACATTATTCTTGGAAATGTATCTACAGTTCCTGCAAGACCATGCCCCGCTGTGTAATCTGGCTCTGCCATGTTGTTGGGTTCCCTCTTCCTTGACACTTCTTCCAGTTTCCCTTTCAGGGTCCCAATTCCTTTCCTAAAGCACTGGTGGATACCTCCAAATGCTCTACTACATCACACAGAGTAAGTTAAGTCTTTTTCTAAACTTCTTCCATCTGCCTAGCGGGCCCATATTTCAGATGCTAATAGTCTGTTAAGGTAGTTTCCTAAAAAAAAGTAGTTGTCTCTCTTAGGGGAATACCATAGTCTTTCTCAGACAATTGATTCAAATGACAGCCATAGCTAATAATATTTTTGTATCTATACATATATTTCTTTCTATCCATCCATCTATTGATCTTGGAAATATTAGGTAAGGACACCAAAGAAGAAAGTCATCCTTGTTGTGTACTTACTATTAAAATTTACTTTAACTAATACAGATCAGCTGGGACAACATTATAATTAGAATCTTTAAAAGCACATGCATATAATTTCACTATTTAATTTTAGAATTATTACATAATTACCTGACTTCCTCAAATTAAAAAAAATTCCAGATGTAGCTATTCATTATTTTCTCATATATATTTTCAAAATAAAATGGTAAGCTAACCCTTCTCCCATCCCTAATAACGCCACATTAAACTTAAAGAAATAAGAGACTTTATACGATCAAAGTCTGAAATTTCATTTCAGAGGAAAGGCATGTTGAAAGTTCTCTAAACTAGAAAACTCCCTATTGTCACAAAGTGTCCAAAAACAATTTGGAACCTGGAGGATTATTTTAGGAAATTTGAATATAGGAATTACCTGTAGAAGAAAGGGGGGTTAAAGTGGGAAAAGTTGTTATAACTCAAGTTAGGGCACAGTGAATGTTATTATGTGGCAAAGTGATACTGGCCCTCTGGCAGAGTTTTCCAATAACAGAAGAGGGTTAGAATTCCAGCTTCTCTGACCTTTAATCTTCTCACTGCTCCATACCTTCTGCTTGACAAAGCAGATGAGAAATAGCGCAGGGGAATTTGTTCAAATACCTGACCATTTTTATGGGAGGAAAGTTCCATTTGATTATACTCCTGTTTGAATGATGTTTTTAAACAAAACAAAGACACAATCTTATAAACAACGAAAATAACTGCGTATAAGTTAACAATCTTTATGTTTTACAGATTCAACCAAGAAGAAACTGTTCTGTGCGTCTCTTATTTATTCAAAAATGAAGGCTTCCCTTTCAATCCCATTGCTTGATATTTGGAATTGAAGGAGCCATGAGAAATTTCAGTGAAGCAGACTGATTTTTTTTTTTTTTTTTTGCGGTACGCGGGCCTCTCACTGTTGTGGCCTCTCCCGTTGCGGAGCACAGGCTCCGGATGCGCAGGCTCAGCGGCCTTGGCTCACGGGCCCAGCCGCTCCGCGGCATGTGGGATCTTCCCGGACCGGGGCACGAACCCGTGTCCCCTGCATCGGCAGGCGTACTCTCAACCACTGCGCCACCAGGGAAGCCCAAGCAGACTGATTTTGACTAAATAATAAAAATGATTTTGTTGAAAGAATATCAGTGTATGCTCTGGCATTGGACCCATCATTTTAAAACAACCTCATATTGATATCTATTTTTATTTTTTTAATTAAAGAAATTAATTGAAGTATAGTTGATTTACAATGTGTTAGTTTCAGGTGTATAGCAAAGTGATCCAGTTATACACATATATGTATCTATTCTTTTTCAGATTCTTTTCCCTTATAGGTTAATTCAAAATACTGAGTATAGTTCTCTGTGCTATACAGTAGGTTCTTTTTGGTTATCTATTTTATATACAGTAGTGTGTATATGCCAATGCCAAACTCCTAATTTATCTCTCCCCCATATCTATTTTTAGAGGGACATGTTTTTGGTATGTTCTTGGATTATAACAAAATTGTTCACATGAGTAGAAGTTACATAGATATGCTGATTAAACCAGGTGGATTCTAAGCTTCCCTGAACTGTTACTGGCTAAGTTTTACATTTTTTGATAATGTGTTGCCATTTTCTCCTTGACATGGTTCTAACACTGTTTTATTTCCTAGCTTTGACTCATTTTGTTGCCAGAGCCTGGGAACATAGAGAGGAAAGCAAAGGAGTTAATGCATTACAAGCTGTGAGTTTATTCATACACTGCCTGACTCACCCTCCAACTATTCCTCACCCAAGAGGGATTTATTGCTATTACAGTCAGTGCTAAAACAAGTTGGGGTTTCAGATGCTTTGGTATCCACATATCTAAATAATAGTAGTTATTTTGCTTCTAGCTTTCTCTAATGTTATTTGGTTTTGAGAGCTAATGGTATTTCTATTTTATTCAACAGTAAACATCAGTTTCACTAAATCGTTAGGGTTGTGTCCTAGAGTTATAAAAGTATTGATTTTTATGTAAACCAGCAGAAAATGCTAACAAATCATATAAAATGTTTGATAGTTTATTGGGGCTTTTCTGATAGCCACTTTACTTTTGGCAGGCAGCATAAAGATTGGAGATATCGGGTTAGGGGTGGGTTGAAAGAGCAACTGGGAGGGAAGGAGTGATGATAAATGCCTTGACATTCTTTCACACTAAATAAGAAGTTATGTCATATTCACAATGCTAAAGGGTGACAGAAATATTGTGCAGCTTAAATGATTAGTTGGGGGCTTGTGTTCCTAGATTATATGATTTAGTAGCCATGCATGGGTTTTACTACACACAATGTACTTTGAAAAGTCAACCAATAAAAAGAAAACGTAGAATAACTGACACTTTTGGCTGTAGCTTCTATTTCATTATGCCTAGTAACTTTAAAAATACAGAAGCACAAGTGTTAAAATGAAGAAGTTAATATATATGGGGAACGCTGAAATACTCCTACTATTTTAGAAAATTAAGTTCAGAGTATCTACTGTGGGAATTCAATAAAACTTTTGGCCTTCAATATAAGAAAGACCATAAATCAATGAAGTTTAAATAGTTCTGCTCTCTTGAACACCTGCTTATCTGTCTTGAGAAAATTCTGTAGTGTTTTAACCATCATTTTATGACATTAAAAAGTAATGCTCACTATTGCAGTACTTGGAAAGGCTATTAAAGTTAAGGGTATGTGAGCCATTCCATTATAAACCCTGATTTCCAGGAGTTTAATATAACCCAGACATCGCATGTAATAAACCTTAATGCAGGAATCTGAAACTTGGATCATTATTTTCTCTGTTTAAAGGCCAATTGCCCCACAAAGACTGTCTCTAGCCATGGCACATATCTTTAAGATAAGTTATAATTTTAAAAATTCACCAAATGCTATTTTTTTCCTTCCTGTGATAGTTTAGCTCTAATTTAAGATAAGCACTCAGAAAGGAAGGCTGTGTGTAAAATAGCTTTTGAATGAAGTTAATCTACGTGCTTGCAGAGGAGCCCCGCCCCCTACCCCCAACAGAATTTTGTGCTTCTTCCCACAGAGAAGAACATTTTGGTCCATAAATATGGTACATTTTCTACAGTTGCTGAAACAAATTACCACAAACTTAGTTGCTTACAACACGATAAATTTGTTCTCTTGAGGTTCTGGAAGTCGCAAGTCTGAAATCAGTTTCACTGGGCTAATGTCAAAAGTGTCAGCAGGGCTGGTTCCTTCTGGAGGCTCTGAGGGGAGAATAGGTTTCCTTGCCTTGTTCAGCTCCTAGTAGCTGCCTCTGTTCCTTGGCTTAAGGTCCCTTCCTCCATCTCCAAAGCACATCAATCCAATCTCTGCTTCCATTAGAGGATAATGGAGTAATAAGCATTTCATGGGGAGATAGTATGAAAAATATCTTTAATTGACTAGGGTATGAACTCTTACAGATCCTGAGTGATAATGCTGGAGGAGAATGAAAGGGAAACTTCAGAACTTGGCACGCCTCAAAAGCTGGACATGGACTTCACTTTTCTTCAGCATTGTGAATTAATTGCAAGAAAAACCCTCAGAGGGAATGTATATGTACTATATAAATATTTAAATTTTATTGAAGTATAGTTGATTTACAATGTTGTGTTAGTTTCAGGTGTACAGCAAAGTGATTCATTTATACATATATTCATTGTTTTTCAGATTCTTTTCCCATATAGGTTATTACAGAATATTGAGGAGAATTCCCTGTGCTATACAGTAGGTCCTTGTTGGTTATTTTATATTCAGTATTTTACATATAGTAGTGTGTGTATGTTAATCCCAAGCTCCTAATTTATCTCTCCCCGCCATGTTTCCCCTTTGGTAACCATAAGGTTTTTTTTAAAGTCTGTGAATCTGTTTTATAAATAAGTACATTTGTATCATTTTTAAAAATCAGATTCCACATATGAGTGATATCATATGATATTTATCTTTCTCTGTTTGACTTACTTCACTTAGTATGATAATCTCTAGGTCTATCTATGTTGCTGCAAATGGCATTATTTCATTCTTTTTTATGGATGAATAATATTCCATTATATATATATTTTTTAAAAATTTTTTATTAATTTTTATTGGAGTATGGTTGCTTTGTAATGTTGTGTTAGCCTCCACTGCACAACAAAATAAATCAGCCATACACGTACAGATATCCCCTCCCTTTTGGACTTCCCTCCCATTTAGGTTACCACAGTGCATTAGGTAGAGTTCCCTGTGCTATACAGTATGTTCCCATCAGTTGTCTGTTTTATACATAGTATCAATAATGTATATGTGTCAATCCCAGTCTCCCAATTCCTCCCTCCCCCTCCCCTTTCCCTCTTCGTATCCATACATTTGTTCTCTATGTCTATGTCTCTATTTCTGCTTTGCAAATAAGATCATCTATACCATTTTTCTAGATTCCACATATATGTGTTATTGTACTATATTTGCTTTTCTCTCTCTGACTTCCTTCACTGTCTATTACATTCTCTAGGTCCATCCATGTCTCTACAAATGACCCAATTTCGTTCCTTTTTTATGGCTGAGTAATATTCCATTGTATATATGTACTACATCTTCTTTATCCATTCCTCTGTTGATGGACATTTAGGTTGCTTCCATGTCCTGGCTATTGTAAATAGTGCTGCTATGAACACTGGGTGCATGTGTTTTTTTGAATATGGTTTTCTCTGGGTATATGCCCAGTAGTGGGATTGCTGGGTCATATGGTAATTTTATTTTTAGTTTTTTAAGGAACCTCCATACTGTTTTCCATAGTGGCTGTATCAATTTACATTCCCACCAACAGTGTATGAGGGTTCCCTTTTCTCCACACCCTTTCCAGCATTTATTGTTTGTAGATTTTTTGATGATGGCCATTCTGACCAGTGTGAGGTGATACCTCATTGTAGTTTTGATTTGCATTTCTCTAATAATCAGTGATGTTGAGCATTCTTTCATGTGTTTGTTGGCCATCTGTATGTCTTCTTTGGAGAAATGTCTATTTAGGTCTTCTGCCCATTATTTGATTAGGTTGTTTGTTTTTTTTTATATTGAACTGTATGAGCTGCTTGTATATTTTGAAGATTAATCCTTTGTCCGTTGCCTCATTTGCAAATATTTTCTCCCATTCTGAGAATTGTCTTTTTGTCTTGTTTATGGTTTCCTTTGCTGTGCATTGTATATATATTTTGAAATTAAGTTTAGCTTGACATGCATTTCAAAGTAAATCTGAGTTTCACATATCTGACCTACACATAGAAATGACTGACCTAGGCCCGCCTGGAACTGGGAAGCAAGGAGTATGTTTTGGAGGCATGAAGAAGAAGGATGTGGAGAAACAGTTCTATTTCTTGCTGGCTGATCATCTTTGATGTCGGGCAGGCTAATATGTGGTGGTCAGCAGCCTTAATGGGTGGCATCAGAGTCCTCCTCCAAAAGTGAGAGAGTTATTTTTTGATGGATTCTGGGTGGCTAATAGTTACTAGATTTGTAATGGGAGGAGGTGCGTGGAGGTGTTCATTGACCTGTTGTATTCCTTTCTCCCTCTCTGTTACAGGATTTATTTTCCCAAAGAAATCATGTTGTAAAGAAGATTAAAAAAAGGAGCTTAGGGCCCCAGACCCGCTTGCCAACATTGCACTGTTAATCCCTGGTGTAGCCAAAACATATTTTTTTTTTTAGGGAACAAAGTGTAAGAAGTGTAAGAACATAAGTGGTAAAAGGCAAGTGGATCAGTTCAAAAAATAAGTGCATACTAAATTAATTTCTACTTCATGATGATTTAAATGTTTTTTTTTTCTACTGAAAAATCAACCACTCTGTATTGTTGTTTCTTTGAGTAAATTATTTTCTAAAGAATGAGTAACCAATTAAAGAACAAACTTTTGGAGGACTATGGACCTCCAAAAGTTTGGAGTCTCAGGACCAGCCTCATGCTTGATGATTCACTAGGACTCACAGGACTCAGAAAGTCTGTTATAGTTGTGATGTATTACAGAGAAAAGATACAGATCAAAATCAGCAAAGGGGAAAAGCACATGGATGATGTCCAGGAGGAACAAGGTACAAGCTTCCAGGTGTCCGCTGCTAGTGGCGTTGCATAGGGACATGCTTGATTCTCCCAGCAATGATGTGTGACAACATGTGTTGCTAAATGGGGAAGTTCACCTAAGCCTTGGTGTCCAGGTATTTTACTGGGGGTCAATCACATAGGCATGTAGCACCTGTGTGACTTACCTTAGCTACTTTGTCCTCCTGCCCCCATTCCTCCCTCCCACACCGCCAGGTCAAAATGATATAGCATGGCCTAGGGCCTCAAGCCCAGAGAAAGAGGTATTCACATTTTAGTATAAACTATCTGGTTAACTGATACAGTGGGGTCCAAGACCTCAGGCACACTTCTTTTAGATAAGCTATGTTTGGTGTCATTTTTCTTTTGGAAGCATCTGTATACCAATCAAATAAGGCATTCCATTGTGACCGAGGAGTTTAAGATCTTCTCTTTTCATGGGTGCTCCTTAAGGTAGGTTTATCTAAGTCAAAGTTTCCCCAAAGTGGCCGCTGCAATTCCAAATGATCCAAAAGTTTACCCATTTTCCAAGAAAACACAATATCTTGGTCCTTAGTGGCTATACCTATAGGAAGCAGGAGTTTTTGAGGGAGGTGGAGAAAGATTTTTTGACCAGGTGGAACCCATTTTGCCTTTAGAATTCCCTAAGATGTCTTAACTATGAGGGGCCCAGCTTTCCAACAGCTGTTCCCAACATCACATGTTTTCTCCTCTTTTCAACAGAATAGGATGACTTATCAAGAAGTATCACCAAACAAAATGTGGGAATTTACAATAAAGTCAGAGAGCTCAAAACACAGAGACAGAGAGGACCTTCAAGATGGTGGAGGAGTAAGATATGGAGATCACTCCCTACCCACAAATACATCAAAAATATATCTACATGTGGAACAACTCCTACAGAACACCTACTGAATGCTGGCAGAAGACCTCAGACTTCCCAAAAGGCAAGAAACTCCCCATGTACCTGGGTAGGGCAAAAGAAAAAAGGGAAAACAGAGACAAAAGAATAGGGATGGGACCTTCACCTCTGGGAGGGAGCTGTGAAGGAGAAAAGGTTTCCACACACTAGGAAGCCCCTTCACTGGTGGAGATGGGGGATGGGTGGGAGGGGGTGGAAGCTTCAGAGCCACAGAGGAGAGCGCAGCAACAGGTGTGCAGAGGGCAAAGCAGAGAGATTCCCACACAGAGGATCTGTGCCAACCAGCACTCACCAGCCTGAGAGACTTGTCTGATCACCTGCCGTGGTAGGTGGAGGCTGGGAGTTGAGGCTTCAGCTTCAGAGGTAGGATCCCAGGGAGAGGACTGGGGTTGGCTGTGTGATCACAGCCTGAAGGGGGCTAGTGTGCCACAGCTAGCTGGGAGGGAGTCTGGGAAAAAGCCGGAACTGCCTAAGAGTCAAGAGACCATTGTTTTGGGGTGTGTGAGGAGAGGGGATTCAGAGCACTGCATAAACGAGCTACAGAGACAGTTGCGAGCCATGGCTATCAGCGCAGACACCAGAGACAAGCATGAAACGCTAACACTCCTGCTGCAGCCACCAAGAATCTTGTGTGCAAGCACAGGTCACAGTCCACACCTCCCCACCCGGGAGTCTGTGCAGCCCGCCACTGCCAGGGTCCCAGGATCCAGGGACAACTTCCCTGGGAGAACACACGGCGCACCTCAGGCTGGTGCAACATCATGCTGGCCTCTGCCGCCTCAGGCTCGCCCCACATTCTGTACCCCTTCCTCCCCCCTGGCATGAGTGAACCAGAGCCCCTGAATCAGCCTCTCCTTTAACCCCCTCCTGTCTGGGTTAAGAACAGATGCCAGAGGGTGACCTACGTGCAAAGATGGGGCCAAATCCAAAGCTGAACCCCAAGAGCTGTGTGAACAAAGAAGAGAAAGGGAAATTTCTCCATGAGCCTCAGGAGCAGCGAATTAAATCTCCACAATCACCTTGATGTACCCTGCATCTGTGGAATACATGAATAGACAACGAATCATCCCAAAATTGAGGTGGTGGACTTCAGGAGCAACTGTAGACTATGGGTTTGCTTTCTCTGTCTAATTTGTTTCTAGTTTTATGTTTATCTTAGTTTAGTATTTAGAGCTTATTATCACTGGTAGATTTGTTTATTGATTTGGATACTCTCTTCCTTTATATATATATATATTTTTTTTTTCTTTTTCCTTTTTGTGTGTATGCTTCTTTGTGTGATTTTGTCTGTATAGGTCTGTTTTTTATCATTTGTCCTAAGGTTCTGTCTTTCTTTTTTTAGTATAGTTTTTAGTGCTTGTTATGTTGGTTGATTTCTTTATTGGTTTGGTTGCTCCCTCTCTTTTTTTTTAAGTTACTGTTTAATTATTTTATTTTAATAATATTTTTTTATTTTAATAACGTTATTTTATTATTTTTTTCTTGCTTTCATCTTTTTTCTTTTCACCCTTTTCTTCTGAGCCATGTGGCTGACAGTGTCTTGGTGCTCCGGCCAGGTGTCAGGCCTGAGTCTCTGAGGTGGGAGAGCCAAGTTCAGGACACTGGTCCACCAGAGAGCTCCCAGCCCCTCGTAATATCAGTCAGTGAGAGATCTCCCAGAGATCTCTCAACAACCAGGAAGCTACAGTGCTGGATACCCCATGCCAAACAACTAGCAAGACAGGAACAAAACCCCATGCATTAGCAGAGAGGCTGCCTAAAATCATAATAAGGTCACAGACACACCAAAACACAACACTGGACGTGGTCCTACCCACCAAAAAGACAAGATCCAACCTAATCCACCAGAACACAGGCAACAGAACCCTCCACCAGGAAGACTACACAAGCCACTGAACCAACCTTACCCACTGGGGGCAGACACCAAAAGCAGCGGGAACTACAAACCTGCAGCCGGTGAAGAGGAGATCACAAACACAGTAAGTTAAGCAAAATAAGACAGGGAAATATGCAGCAGATGAAGGAGCAAGGTAAAAACCCACCAGACCAAACAAATGAAGAGGAAATAGGCTGTCTACCTGAAAAAGAATTCAGAATAATGATAGTAGAGATGATCCAAAATCTTGGAAATAGAATGGAGAAAGTAAAAGAAACGTTTAACAAGGACCTAGAAGAACTAAAGAGCAAACAAACGATGAACAACACAATAAATGAAATTAAAAATTCTCTAGAAGGAATCAATAGCAGAATAACTGAAGCAGAAGAACGGATAAGTGACCCGGAAGATAAAATACTGTGAATAACTGCCACAGAGCAGAAAAAGAAAAAAGAATGAAAAGAATTGACGACAGTCTCAGAGACCTCTGGGACAACATTAAGTGCACCAACATTCAAATTATAGGGGTCCCAGAAGAAGAAGAGAAAAAGAAAGGGAGTGAGAAAATATTTGAAGAGGTTATAGTTGAAAGCTTGTCTAATATGGAAACGAAATAGTCAATCAAGTCCAGGAGGCACAGGGAGTCCCATATAGGATAAATCTAAAGAGAAACACACAAAGACACATATTAATCAAACTATCAAAAATTAAATACAAAGGAAAAATATTAAAAGCAGCAAGGGAAAAGCAACAAATAATATACAAGGGAATCCCCATAAGGTTAACAGCTGATTTTTCAGCAGGAACTCTGCAAGCCAGAAGGAAGTGGCAGGATATATTTAAAGTGATGAAAGAGAAAAACGTACAACCAAGATTACTCTACCCAGCAAGGATCTCATTCATATTTGATGGAGAAATTACAAACTTTACAGACAAGCAAAAGCTAACAGAACTCAGCACCACCAAACCACTGTTACAACAAATGCTAAAGGAACTTCTCGAGACAGGAAACACAAGAGAAGGAAAAGACCTACAAAAACAAACCCAAAACAATTAAGACAATGGTAATAGGAACATACATATTGATAATTACCTTAAATGTAAATGGATTAAATGCTCCAACCAAAAGACATAGACTGGTTGAATGGTTACAGAAACAAGACCCATATATATGCTGTCTACAAGAGACCCACTTCAGACTTAGGGACACCTTCAGATGGAAAGTGAGAGGATGTAAAAAGATATTCCATGCAAATGGAAATCAAAAGAACGCTGGAGTAGCAATTCTCCTATCAGACAAAATAGACTTTAAAAGAAAGACAATTGCAAGAGACAAAAAGGACACTACATAATGATCAAGGGATCAATCCAAGAAGAAGACATAACAATTGTAAGTACTTATGCACCCAACATAGGAGCACCTCAATACATAAGGCAAATGCTAACAGCCATAAAAGGGGAAATCGACAGTAACACAATCATAGTAGGGGACTTTAACACCCCACTTTCACCAATGGACAGATCATCCAAAATGAAAATAAATAAGGAAACAGAAGCTTTAAATGACACATTAAACAAGATGGACTTAATTGATATTATAGGACATTCCATCCAAAAACAACAGAATACACTTTCTTCTCAAGTGCTCATGGAACATTCTCCAGAATAGGTCATATCTTGGGTCACAAATCAAGCCTTGGTAAATTTAAGAAAGTTGAAACCTTATCAAGTATCTTTTCCAACCACAATTCTGTAAGACTAGATATCAATTACAGGAGAAAAACTGTAAAAAATACAAACATATGGAGGCTAAACAATACACTACTAAATAACCAAGAGATCACTGAAGATATCCAAGAGGAAATCAAAAAATACATAGAAACAAATGACAATGAAAACATGATGACCCAAAACCCATGGGGATGCAGCAACAGCAGTTCCAAGAGCGCAGTTTATAGCAGTACAATCATACCTGAAGAAACAAGAAAAATCTCAAATAAACAACCTAACCATACACCTAAAGCAATTAGAGAAAGAAGAACAAAAAACTGCCAGAGTTGGCAAAAGGAAAGAAATCATAAAGATCAGATCAGAAATAAATGAAAAAGAAATGAAGGAAATAATAGGAAAGATCAATAAAACTAAAAGCTTGTTCTTTGAGAAGATAAACAAGACTGATAAACCATTAGCCAGACTCATCAAGAAAAAAGTGAGAAGACTCAAATCAACAGAATTAGAAATGAAAAAGGAGAAGTAACAACTGACACTGCAGAAATACAAAGGTTCATGAGCGATTACTACAGGCAACTGTATGCCAATAAAATGGAAACCCTGGGCTCCCCTGGTTGCGCAGTGGTTGAGAGTCTGCCTGCCGATGCAGGGGACATGGGTTCGTGCCCTGGTCCGGGAAGATCCCACATGCTGTGGAGCGGCTGGGCCCGTGAGCCATGGCCGCTGAGCCTGCACATCTGGAGACGGTGCTCCACAATGGGAGAGGCCGCAACAGTGAGAGGCCCGTGTACCGCAAAAAAAAAAAAAAAAGGAAACCCTGGAAGAAATGGACAAATTCTTAGAAAAGCACAACCTTCCAAGACTGAACCAGAAAGAAATTGAAAGTATAAACAGACCAATCACAAGCACTGAAATTGAGACTGTGATTAAAAATCTTCCAACAAACAAAAGCCCAGGACCAGATGGCTTCACAGGCGAATTCTATCAAACATTTAGAGAAGAGCTAACACCTGTCATTCTCAAACTCTTCCAAAATATAGCAGAGGGAGGAACACTCCCAAACTCATTCTATGAAGCCACCATCACCCTGATGCCAAAACCAGACACAGATGTCAGAAAAAAAGAAAATTACAGGCCAATATCACTGATGAACATAGATGCAAAAATCCTCAACAAAATACTAGCACACATAATCCAACAACACATTAAGAGGATGATACACCATGATCAAATGGGGTTTATCCCAGGAATGCAAGGATTCTTCAGTATACGGAAAGCAATCAATGTGATACACCATATTAACACACTGAAGGAAGAAAACCATATGATCATCTCAATAGATGCAGAAAAAGCTCTTGACAAAATTCAACACCCATTTAAAAAAAACTCTCCAGAAAGTAGGCATAGAGGGAACTCACCTCAACATAATAAAGGCTATGTATGACAAACCCACAGCCAACATCATTGTCAAAGGTGAAAAACTGAAACCATTTCCACTAAAATCAGGAACAAGACAAGGTTGCCCACTATTACCACTATTATTCAACATAGTTTTGGAAGTTTTAGCCACAGCTATCAGAGAAGAGAAAGAAATAAAAGGAATCCAGATTGGAAAAGAAGAAGTAAAATTGTCACTGTTTGCAGATAACATGGTATAATACACAGAGAATCCGAAAGATGCTACCAGAAAACTACTAGAGCTAATCAATGAATTTGGTAAAGTAGCAGGATACAAAATTAATGCACAGAAATCTCTTGCATTCCTATATGCTAAGGATGAAAACTCTGAAAGAGAAATTAAGGAAACACTCCCATTTACCATTGAAACAAAAAGAATAAAATACCTAGGAATAAACCTACCTAAGGAGACAAAAGACCTGTATGCAGAAAACTATAAGACCCTGATGAAAGAAACTAAAGATGATACAAACAGATGGAGAGATACACCATATTCTTGGATTGGCAGAATCAATATTGTGAAAATGACTCTACTACCCAAAGCAATCTACACATTCAATGCAATCCTTATCAAACTACCAATGGCATTTTTCACAGAGCTAGAACATAAAATTTCACAATTTGTATGGAAACGCAAAAGACCCTGAATAGCCAAAGCAAGCTTGAGGAAAAAAAACAGAGCTGGAGGAATCAGGCCCCAGACTTTAGACTATACTACAAAGCTACAATAATCACGACAGTATGGTACTGGCACAAAAACAGAAATATAGATCAATGGAACAGGATAGAAAGCCTAGAGATAAACCCACACACGTATGGTAACCTTATCTTTCATAAAAGAGGCAAGAATATTCAATGGAGAAAAGACAGCCTCTTCAGTAAGTGGTGCTGGGAAAACTGGACAGCTACATGTAAAAGAATGAAATTAGAACACTCCCTAACACCATACACAAACATAAACTCAAAATGGATTAAAAACCTAAATGCAAGGCCAGACACTATGAATCTCTTAGAGGAAAACATAGGCAGAACACTCTATGATATAAATCACAGCAAGATCCTTTTTGAGCCACCTCCTAGAGAAATGGAAATAAAAACAAAAATAAATAAATGGGACCTAATGAAACTTAAAAGCTTTTGCACAGCAAAGGAAACCATAAACAAGACGAAAAGACAATCCTCAGAAAGGGAGAAAATATTTGCAAACTAAGCAACTGACAAAGGATTAATCTTCAAGATATACAAACAGCTCATGCAGCTCAATATCAAGAAGACAAACAACCCAATCCAAAAATGGGCAGAAGATCTAAATAGACATTTCTCCAAAGAAGATAAACCAATTGCCAACAAATACATTTAAGGATGGTTAATATCACTAATCATTGGTAAATGCAAATCAAAACTACCATGAGAGGGCTTCCCTGGTGGCGCAGTGGTTGAGAGTCCACCTGCCGATGCAGCGGACACGGGTTCGTGCCCTGGTCCAGGAAGATCCCACATGCCATGGAGCAGCTGGGCCCGTGCGCCATGGCTACTGAGCCTGCGCGTCCGTAGCCTGTGCTCCACAACGGGAGAGGCCATAACAGTGAGAGGCCCACGTACCACATAAAAAGAAAAACTACAATGAGATATCACCTCACACCAGTCAGAATGGCTATCATCAAAAAATCTACAAACAATAAATGCTGGAGAGGGTGTGGAGAAAAGGGAACCCTCTTGCACTCTTGGTGGGAATGTAAATTGATACAACCACTATTGAGAACAGTATGGAGGTTCCTTAAAAAACTAAAAATAGAACTACCATACAACCCAGCTCTCCCACTACTTGGCATATACCCTTGAGAAAACCATAATTCAAAAAGAGACATGTACCACAATGAACATTGTAACTCTATTTACAATAGCCAGGACAGGGAAGCAACCTAAGTGTCCAACGACAGATGAATGGATAAAGAAGATGTGGCACATGTATAAAATGGACTGTTACTTAGCCATAAAAAGAAATGAAATTGAGTTATTTGTAGTGAAGGTGGATGGACCTAGAGTCTGTCATACAGAGTGAAATAAGTCTGAAAGAGACAAACAAATACCATATGCTAACACATATATATGGAGTGTATAAAAAAATGGTTTTGAAGAATGTGGAGCAAGATACAATAAAGATGCTGACATAGAGAATGGACTTGAGGATACGGGGAGGGGGAAGGGTAAGCTAGGATGAAGTGAGAGAGTGGCATTGACATATATACATTATGAAATGTAAAATAGATACCTAGTGGGAAGCAGCTGCATAGCACAGGGAGATCAGCTCGGTGTTTTGTGACTGCCTAGAGAGGTGGGATAGGGAGGGTGGGAGGGAGACTCAAAAGGGAGGGGAAATGGGGATATATGTGTAACCTATAGCTGACTCATTTTGTTATACAGCAGAAACTAACACACCATTGTAAAGCAGTTATACTCCAACAAAGATGTTTAAATAAATAAAAATGCAATACAACCCCCCTTCCCGCCCCCCCCCCCAAAAAAAAACCCCACAAAGACAGTGGAGCTCAGATCTAAGACAGCCTCCAACTCCAGGGTCTGTGAGAAACCAGTGAGTCAATGGGCTCTTTGGGTACTGACACCTGGTTGCTGACTGGCCTCAGAATCGTTGGGAGTTTCCTTCAGGTCCTCCTTCTGATGCCAAAAGCTGTAAAAATACAGGAATAGCAAAATTAAACCCACCAAATCAATAAATAGTATTTAGTAAGAATGTATTGTCCATATAAGAAAAGTTCGTAAACTGGGAGCCCTCAAATTCAAAGACTGATATGAAGCTCAGGGGCTTGAAGTAACAGGATGGTTTATAAAGTGAAAATGAGGAAGTTGTTTACCCTTTCCAATGATTGGTTATTACGACGAGGGTTTCCAGACAGCAGGGGATAAGTTAAAAGTGATTACCTCGAATCATTTTTAGGAAGATGACTTAAATTTATTTTATGATTGTCAGAGACATTTATAAAAATAACCTAAGTTTCACTTATGTTCATGCAATAGGATAGGTTTAGTTTTGCTTACATGGATTAAATGGTTTTGTCTGCTCCAGGAATTTTCAAGTCCAATCTCCATTTTGTATTTAATTGTAACAGAGGGTATCTGGTCCCTGTTATTCCACGTTGGCCCAGAGCAGAAATGTCTGATAATGCTTTAAAGCATGTAAATGCTTCCATTTGAAAGAGTATTACATAAAATTCAATGGCTTATTTAGCAATTATCCCAATTTATTTCTTTTCATAATTTACATTCTCTTAACTAATCTAATAATTCCATCTGAGAAAACATTATGTAGAAAGATTTTCTTTCCCTTTACATCAGGAAAACAAAGAATGCCCCCGAAGATTCAAGGCAGACATAGAATAACTTAACATTCTACCGTGGTTAAAAAAAAAAAAAAGATTAAGGAAGACAATTTAGGTGATACAAAAATTTTTATTTAACACTTCATGAAGTGGACAGTCTTTTTTCAGAGACCTGCAAAATGGAGAGGAAAGGAGGAAACTTTTACAGGATAAGGAATATAAAATAAGGAAGAGACAGATAGAAAATATCTGATTGGCTGGGACCACGTAGTCAACCTTGTTTGAGGCGAGAACGCCCAGAGTTGGCTTGGCGTTTGGGGATTGGCTGAAGGCATACACTGCGTTTCCGGTCACGTGAAGCGTTTACAAGCACAGAGAAGTGTTTGCTGACGCGGCACCCCGGGCAGAAGCCGCTCCATCTTGGGCCTAGAAAGTTATTTCAACAACAGAAAAAGATTTGCTTGTGCTGCCCCTCATCCTTCATCCGTTCTCCTTTCTCCTCATCTCACCTGGTGCTTTATTGACGTGGAAAACAATGCTAGAAAGAGCCAGTTGGGCTCTTTCTGTGTGAACGGTGGAAGGACCAGCCTCCGCTCTCTCACGGAACACGGAAAAAAGTAGGTGAAATCATAAGAATACATTTATCAGGCATGTGAATTGTAATGTCTCGGTTTGGTAAAGGAAGTAAGTGGATTAAACTTTGTTGCTCCTAAGGTAGGCTCTCGGATGGAAGACCCTCTGCTCTTAACTTGAAATTGGCTTGGTTTGGTGGGTAATTCAACCCCTCTGGCTTATGCTATTATTACAGGATTGGGTTAGTGTGTTACAGTGTAAGCCTAAGGGGTTATGTCTGTGATTGTACCCTAATGTCATGAGTTTAGAGTTGTTTGAAGTTCACGGCTTATTTTATTAGAAAAATACCTGGGCTTTGGGAGAGAGCCAGCATTTCTCAAGTTTCATGTATTGTTGTAATGGACGCATTTTCTCCCTTGTAAATATCAGCGGCATAGATTTTATTGGTATTCTCCAACTCTTCAATCCAGAGAGCCCTGGATTCAGCACAGATGTCTGGTTCTTATGACTGTCACGGGAGTGTACCAAGTGACACGGCGTCATCCAGTTACCATGAGCCTTTAATACCTCACCCCAAAAGGAAACTTAGTACTGCAGTCTGAAAGTCTCCCAGCTACTGCATCTGGCACTCCTTAAGTCCTGTGGGCTTTTCCTTCTCTTCTCGAGGGAATTTGGCACTGAAATAGCTTCCATTCCATGCCAGACAGGAAAACACATCATTTTGGATCAGAATAACTTGCTTTCTTTTGTCAAGGATTATTATATATTTTTTAAATCACAAACATCTGTCAGCAATATGAAACCCGCAGAATTTATAAAAGGCATTTCCTTAAGGCCTGTTGTGTGTGATGACTTCTTATTGGTCTGACATAATTTAACCGAGGCATCTCTCTGCGTTTATTTACTTTTAAGTTTCAATATATTGTGCATAGGCTATTTTTGGAGCCACTGTGAGGAAACTACTCATATGGAATGCATTTCTCAGGAAGACCATGTGTTTTCAGTGTTGAATCAAACAAAGCCTTGCCCCTTATGCTAATGGAGAAGAAGCCATCTCCCTCTGTCTCTCCAGACTCTCTCTCCACTCCTTGTATCCTGAGCCAGGGAGACAGCTGTTTTCTCCCGAATACGGGAGGAGAGGATGAATACTAAACTGTGGTATCTGGCTGCCTGTCAGAACAATAGGAAACTGCACACCTGTCAGCTCTTGGCAAGCAGGGCTGGTGAAATGACTAACGTTGTTTTCCTAGCTCTCTCTTCTTGACAAGCACACCACTGGCTACATTTCTCTCTCCTTCAGTTCACAAAGGCTTAGATTTCTCCCTTGAGGCACTGGGAGGAATTAAGCAGTTTTACTACTGCTTCTAATAAACAGCTTCCTTCAGACAAGGTGGATTTTCTTGCAGGATGTGGTTTATGGCCACCTCTCCACCCCCTTTCCCACACTGGTCCCCTCACCCTCCCAGGAGCACTGATAACAAGGGTTCTTTCTCCCTTTGTAATTACTGCTTTGCATCTGTAAGCATTTTTCTTCTGCAGCCTCACTTGGCTTCCTAGAGGCAATCTGAAAGCCCCTTCAGCTAATGGCTCATTTAGCGATCAATTTGTCCAATAATGTTCACAGATGCTTTTCTGATGGAGCAGCATACAATGCAGGTAATGACTGAGTGAGTGATCATTTATGATAGGTGACGGGATCAAGGCATTGCCTTGCCAGGCTGCTCAGGAGTTGGGGGTTACTGGTCACCCAGAGAGAGAACAAGCTTCTTTTTGTTTTTAAAACATTAAACCAGCCCTGTGATTCCATTGCCTCTCAATCATGGGCTTGCAGCTTAAGTAGTTCCTTATATCCACAGCTGAAAGAGTCGCACCGGTATGAGACCTAGAGGAATGTAAAAGTAGTGTTTCCTTTAACTCGATAATTCTTGATTTTTGAGCTTTGACCATAACTCTGGAGCTGGGAACATAAAAAGAGCAGAAAAACGTTACACATGTAATAATATCTTAGTGGTTTGCAACTGTCTTTATACCTGTGGACATTTTCCAGAGTCAAACACAATTCAGAATCAGTCAAAAGAAACACTTATTTTATCAGAAACGTGGAAAACTTTGTAGCTATTAATGCGGAGTGATCTGTCAAAGATCCAGAAGAATGGAATCCAACTGAACTTTAACTACCAAAGCCAAGACAGGACTGCTGAGCTGAGCAGTTTGAGATTCCCACAGCTGCACTAGCTATGCTTTCTTTCATGGTCCTGAATTGTTTCCATTACCCTGAAAAGGGTTATAAAACCTACAATCAATTTAGTTTCTGGGGCATTGTGTTTTGAATACCATTTAATAGGGTGTGACAAAAACACATAATTTCTCCACATGTTCTTACATTGCAAGCAGATCTTAGGTGGTGCTCGGCAGTGCACCAGATCATACAAGCAGTACCAGGAGCTTTGGAATTGGAAATACAGGAAGAGCAACAGACAGCCGGAACGTTCCAGAGTATGAGAATTTTAAATTTACTCGTTGACTACAATCACCAAAATCTTTATTCTTTGCTTTCAGCTCAGTTTGGCGTTAGTCAAAGGTAGACAAATTTAATTATTTCATACATGAAAAGGAAAATCATGTTTCAGAATGGAAAAGATGAGCTTGAACACAGAGGGACAGAATACATTTAATAAGAACGTTAAGGAGAGATGGGTTGAATCTGATCTGCAGCTGTGGATGTTGGAGGATAAGGATTTCTGTTCCTTTTGATGAGCAGGATTTGAACTGCTCTTCCAACTCGATGCCCCAAACCTTTTCTTTTTCCTTCGCAAATGAGCAGGCTCATTTATTTTAATGAGAGTTTTTGACTAAAGAGAGAGACCAGTGTAGCTCTGCCACTGCTCCTAATCCATTTAGGCACTGCCTGAATGTCTCTCTTTTATGGTTGTGTTGTCTTCTCACACTGCATCAGGTTACTGAAGAATAGGATCTGCTGGTGCTTGTTAAAATTGCTAAATTTGCATACTCTGGAAGTTTCATTATTTTGCATACTTGTGATGTGGGTATTTTAGGTGACTTACAGTATACAGGAACGCTGATTGCTCAGCTATAATAGACAACCTATGGGAACAGGTGAGCCAAATACTTGTCAGAGTTGTTCCTCACTGGCAGCAGCCCACCCTACTCTGTTTCAGAGCAGGTGTAATGTACCCTTCCTTTTGTATATTTTGATCTGCATGTGGAGATCTTACTCCTACTGGGCAAGAAATAGCTGAGCCAGTATCTCCTTTACTTGACCTTTGTGTCTGTGATTCTAGGATGCTGGAAGTTTTTATAAACGTAGCTAGCTGTTCAGGTTTTATTTGGAAATTTGACTAGGATGTGTGAAAAGCTTTTCCAGGCAAATTGGTTTACTATTTATGAAACACTGTATTAGCACTTTATATAGATATCTAATTTATTCCTCAAAAGAGGAGTATGTGTTAGGTGTTACTATCTCTATTTTATAAATGAAGAATCTGAAGGTTAGAGAGATTTTTAAAAATTGGCAACACAAGCTGTGATATGAACTTTTCCAAGTTTCATGCTGTTACAGGCTTTCATTAAAAATATGTTGTAAAAATTTCAAACAATTCAAAAATGTCAAAGAGTTAATCTATATTTATGCTAATTAAATTTTGGTGACTATGTTTTCAATTATCTCACCATGCATATATACACCTTATACTATTGGTCTGAAATTTCATATAAATGAGATCATAATAAACTTTCTAACTTGTTTTTTTTTAAGAAATAATATGTGGGCTTCCCTGGTGGCGCAGTGGTTGAGAGTCCATCTGCCGATGCAGGGGATATGGGTTCATGCCCCGGTCTGGGAAGATCCCACATGCCTTGGAGCGGCTGGGCCCGTGAGCCATGGCCGCTGAGCCTGCATGTCCGGAGCCTGTGCTCCACAACGGGAGAGGCCACAACAGTGAGAGGCCCGCGTACTGGGAAAAAAAAAAAAAAAAAAAAAAAGAAATAATATGTTATGATATATTTTTCAGTAAATATCTATACCATCATTTAAAAAGCTGTGTAGGGGCTTCCCTGGTGGCGCAGTGGTTAAGAATCCACCTGCCAATGCAGGGGACACGGTTCGAGCTGTGGTCCCAGAAGATCCCACATGCCGCAGAGCAACTAAACCCGTGCACCACAACTACTGAGCCTGCGCTCTAGAGCCTGCGAGCCACAACTACGGAGCCCACGTGCCACAACTACTGAAGCCCAGGGGCTTAAAGCCCATGCTCTGCAACAAGAGAAGCCACTGCAATGAGAAGCCTGCGCACCGCAACAATGAGTAGCCCCTGCTCGCCGCAACTAGAGAAAGCCCACACGCATCAATGAAGACCCAACGTAGCCAAAAATAAATAAATTTTCTAAAAAACGAAAAAGAAAAAAAAGCTGTGTAATATTACAATGTATATGTCAACCAAATTTATGTAACCAGTTCTAGGCTGATGGACATATAAATTGTTTTCAAAATTTCACTATTATATATAATGTTTAAATCAATATCTTTGTGCATACCTCATCCCTTTTTCAGTTATGTTTTAACATCTCTTTTTTTTTTTAGAATTTCTGTCACTGGGTTGAAGACTGCATGCATTCAAATGTTGAGGTAGGTTCTAAATATATAATTAATAAAGATCATAGGCTCTGGAATCAGTCTGCCTGGGTTTGAATGTCAATTCTTTCACTTAATCTGTGTTAATTTAGTAAAATCCTTAATTCTCCATCTCAGTTTTGTCATTTTTAAAATAAGGAGGATAATAAACCAGTATAAGTTTGTTGTGAGAATGAAATGACATGGATGCAGAGCAGGTAATGTAGTGCCCAGTGTCTGATGCATCATATAGTAAGTGGTTCATTACTGATCACTATTTTGTTGTTGTTGTTGGATATATTTTGCAAAACTATTTCCTAGAAAAGATTTACCAATTTATATTCCCACCAACAGTCTAAGACTGCCCATTTTCACATACTGTGTCTGTCACTGGGCTTATTTAACCTTTCAGATTTTTACTATGGTAATATCACCTCTTTATTCCTCCCCCCCAAAAACAAACAAAAACAAAAACAAACCCCAGCAAATTGCATTCCTGGGATAAACTTTACTAGCTCATGGTTTATTATCCTTTTTATGTGGTGCTGAATCGAATTTGCTAATATTAAGGATTTTTGTCTTTGTTCATGAGGTAGTTTGGTGTGTAGTTTCCTTTCCTTACGAAATCAAATGCCTCTGATTTTGGTATCAAACTAGTACTGGCATATTCTTGCTGTGATTTTTTGAAAGATTGTGTGTATTATTGGTATTATTTCTTCTTTAAAATGTTTGATAGAACTCACCAGTGAAACCATCTTAGTGAATTTTCTTTGTGGGAAGATACAAATTTAATAGATATAGAAATACTCATATTTTCAATTCCTTCTGGGTTAGTTTTGGTAAGTTGCTTTTACAAGGAACTAGTCCAATGCATAAGTTAGCACTTAACTATAATTTTTTCCTTTTAATATATGCTGGATCTTATGAAGTATCTTTATCAATCTAAACATTGGTATTCTGTGTTTTCGTTTTTTTTAATCAGTCTTTCTAGAGGACTATCATTTTATTAGTCATTTCAAAGAACCAATTTTGGCTTTGTTATTAATTTTTTTCTGTTTATTTCATTGATTTCTGCTCTTCACTTAATTTTGTCCTTCTGCTTACATTAGCTTTAATTTGCTATTCTTTTTCTTTCTTAAGGTAGGTCATTATTTTACATTTTTCCTCTTTTCAAAACTATAAATTTTATTCAAAGCTCTATTTCAGCTGCATCCCACAAATTGATATATAATATTTTCATTATTCACTTCAAAATATATTCTAATTTTTCTTGTGATTTCTTCATTGACCCATTGGTTATTTAGAAATATGTATCTTAATTTCCAAATATTTGGGACTTTTCTAGAAATCATATTGCTACTGTTATTTTCTAATATGCTTCCACGTTGTTGATCATATGCTACAAGATTTCAAATGATGTTTATTGGACTTTTTATGCCCAGCATGTGGTTTAACCTAGTGAATCTATCATGTGCACTTGAAAAGATGTTGTTGGGTGTTTTGTTATGTCAATGTCAATTAAGTTAAATTAGTTGATAGTGTTGTTCATATCTTTTATATCTTCTACACATTTTCTGATTATTTTTCTCATCATTACTTGATAGAAGGGTTTTAAATCTCCAGCTATAGTTGTGAAATTTTTGTGTTTCTTTTTAGTTCTTTCATTCTTTGCTTCATGTAGTTTGAATCTCTGTTATTAGGTGCATATGTGTTTGGATTTATTATGTTTTCTTGATATATTGATATTCCTGTATCAGTGAAATATTAATTATTACTCACATATTAATATGTGAAATACTCCTCTTTATCTCTAATAATACTCTTTGTTTTGAAGTCTACTTAATGCTAAAAGCTAGTCACACTAGCTTTCTTGTGTTTCCTGTTTGCATGGAATATGTTTTTCATAATTTTATTTAATAACTGTCTCTGTCTTTATATTCAAAGAGTATTTCTTATGAATAGAATATAGGGGGTCTTGTTGACTTTTTATCCATTTTGTTAACCTCTGTATTTAAATAGAATGTTTAGTTCAGTTACATTTAATGTAATTATTGTTTGATTTTTTTCAGTTTAGTTTTAATTTTATATTATAGTTGATTTACAATGTTGTGTTTCAGGTATACAGAAAAGTGATTCAGTTATACATATACATATATCCATTCTTTTTCAGATTCTTTTCCCATATAGGTTATTACAGAATATTGAGTAGAGTTTCCTGTGCTATATAGTAGGTCCTTGTTGATTATTTTATATATAGTAGTGTGTATATATTAATCTCAAATTCCTAATTTATCCCTACCTCACCTTTTCTCTTTGGTAACCATAAATTTGTTTTTGAAGTCCGTGAGTCTGTTTCTGTTTTGTAAATAAGTTCACTTGTATCATTTTTTTTAGATTCCACACATAAGTGATACCATACGATATTTGTCTTCGACTTACTTCACTTAGTATGATAATCTGTAGGTCCATCCATGTTGTTGCAGATGGCATTATTTCCTTCTTTTTTATGGTTGAGTAATATTCCATTGTATATATGTACCACATCTTCTTGATATATTTGATTTTAAATCTGTCATCTTGCTATTTGGTTATTTGTTACATCTGTATTTTCTTTTTTTAAATTCTTCTGTCTCTCCTTTTCTGTTGTATTATTTCATTTCCTCTATTAACTTTTTAGCCATACTTCTAAGTTTTTATTGGTTGCTTTCAGGATTAACATATGCATAATTATTATAATCTACTTACAATTAATATTACACTCTTTTACTTAAAAAAGTAAGACTCTTACAGTTGCATAATGGTGTTTACACCCATCCATTGTGCAAACGATGACATATCTTTTAATTCTAAATCTATTATGACCTCTCACAGTACAATATTATTATTTGTTTCAAACAGGTGCCTTTAATACAATTCAAAGAGGAAAAAAGAGAGTATCTTTTATATTTTCCTATATAGGTACCATTTCCAGTGCTCTTCATTCCTTCCTGTGGATCTGAATATCAACCTGCCATCATTTCTCTTCAGCCTGAAGAGGTTCCTTTAACTTTTCTTATAGTTTAGGTCTACTGGTGAGAAACTCCCTCAGCTTTCATTTTACAGTTGTCTTTGTTTTACCTTTATTTTTGAAGGTTATTTTTGCTATATGTACATTTCTGAGTTGACAAATTTTCTTTTTTTCAGCACTTCAGTGTTACCACACTGTCTTCTGACCTCTGTTTTGATGACAAATAGCATTCGTGTATTATATTGCAAGTAATGTGTCTTATCTTTTTGGATTTTAATACTTTATCTTAAAAGATAAAAAAATATGATGTGCCTATGTCTCATTTTGTTTTTTATTCTTTTTGTAGCTTGATGAGATTCTTAAATTTGAAGGTTGATGTTTTCCATCACACTTTGCATATTCCCAATCATAATTTTCTCAGAGTCAGAGTTTATTGACTCTTCAATATGTGGTCTCTAATCTTCGGTTAAACCCATTTAGTTAATTTCACATCCATTTATTTCTTTTTTTATAGTTTCCATTTTCTGTTGATATTTCCCATCTGTTCACTTAATATGTCTATCTTTTACTTTTAACTCTTTGACAATGATAGCTGTTAAGCCCCTTTCTACTAGTTCCAACCTCTAGGCCTTCTTGGCATCTGTTTCTATTGACTTTTCCCTCCTTTAATATAGAATTCATTTTTTACAGAGGTTTTAGAAACAGAAAAATTGAGCGGAAAGTACAGAGATTTTCCATGAAGCCCATGCCCCACACATTAACAGCCTCTCCAACTATGAATATTTCACATAAAAGTAGGACATTTGTTGCAGCTGATAAACCTACATTGGCACATCACTATCACCCAAAGTTCATAGTTTACGTCAGGGTTAGTTTCTGGTATCATACATTCTTTGGGTTTGGATAAATGTATAATGACATGCATCCACCATTACAGTATTATGCAGAATAGTTTCACTGCCTTAAAAACCCTCTGTGCTCTTTCCCCCAGCAACCACTGAACATTTTACTGTCCCCACAGTTTTGCCTTTTTCAGAATGTCACATAGTTGGAATTCTGCTGTATGTAGCCTTTCAAATTGGCTTTTTTACTTAGTAATATTCATTTAAGACTCTTCCATGTGTTTTCATGGCTTGATAGTTCATTTCTTTTTAGAGATGAATAATATTCCATTGTCTGGGTGTACAACAGTTTATCCATTCACCTACTGAAGAGCATCTTGATTGCTTCCAAGTTTAGGAAATTATAAATAAAGCTGCTATAAACATTCATGGGCAGGCTTTGGTATGGACATAAGTTTTTATCTCATTTGCATAAGTATCAAGGAGCACAGTTGCTGGATCATGTGGTAAGAGTATGTTTAACTTTGTAAGAAACCACCAAACTGCCTTCCAAAGTATCTGTACCATTTTCCATTTATACCGGCAATGAATGAAAGTTCTGTTTTTCCACATACTTGCCAGCATTTGGTGGTATCAGTGTTCTGGATTTTGGCCATTCTAATAGGCAGGAAGTGATATCTCATTTTAATATCCATTTCCCTCATGGCGTATGATATGGAACATCATTTCGTATGCTTATTGGCCATCTGTATATCTTCAGATGTCTGTTAAGGTTTTGGTCAATTTAAAATTTTCTTTTCTTAGTGTTGAGTTTTAAGAATTTTTTTTGTATATTTTGGATGACAGCCCTGTATCAGTTGTGTCCTTTACAAATACTTTCTTCTAGTGTGTGGTTTCTTTTCTCATTCTCTTGACATTGTCTTTTTTTTTTTTTTTTTTTTTTTGCTGTGCTGCACAGATTTTAGTTCCCTGATCAGAAATTGAACCCGGGCCCTTGCAGAGAGTGCAGAGTCCTCTCCACTGGCCCACCATGGAATTTCCTTGACATTGTGTTTTGCAAAGCTTATTAACTGTCTCTTTCATGGATCATGTTTTTGGTGTTGTATATAAAATGTCATAGCCATACCCAAGGTCATCTAGATTTTCTCCCATGTTTTCTTCTAGAAATTTTGTACTTTTGCTTTTTACACTTAGGTCTCTGATCCATTTTCAGTTCATTTTTCTGGTATGTGTAAGGTCTGTGTCTACATTGATTTTTTTTTTTTTGGCACGTGTATGTCCAGTTGGTCCAGCATCATTTGTTGAGAAGACTATCTTTGCTCCATTATAGTGCCTTTGCTCCTTGGGTCTATTTCTGGGCTCTCTATTCTGTTCCATTGGTCTATTTGTCTTTTCTTTTGCCAGTACTACATTGTCTTGAATACTGTAACTTTATAGTAAGTGTTGGATATTGTGGATCTTTTGCCTCTCTATGTAAACATTGGAAATAATTTGTTGATATCCACAAAGTGACTTGATAGAATTTTGATTTAGATTGCACTGAATCTATAGATCATGTTTTGAAGAACTGACATCTTGACAATTTTGAATCTTCCTATCCTTGGAATCCATGATATTCAATTTCATAAAACGGAATATCTCTCCATTTATTCAGTTCTTTGATTTCTCTCATGAGGGTTTTATAGTTTTCTTCATATAGATTTTGTACATATATTGTTAGATTTATACCTAAAGATTTCATTTTTGGTGGTGCTAACATAAACAGTATTGCATTTTTAATTTTTAATTTTACTTGGTCGTTGCTTGTATAAGAAAGTGAATGACTTTTGTATATTAACTTTTTATCCCAAAACTTTACTATAATCGCTTATTAGCTCTAAAAGCGTTTTTTGGTCAATTATTTGAGATTTTCTGCATTTATGATTATGTCATCTGTAAATAGAAACAGTTTTATTTCTTCCTTCTTTATATATATATATATATATATATATATATATATATATATATGCCTATTATTTCCTTCTCTTGTCTTATTTCATTAGATAGGACTTCTAGTACAATGTTGAAGTCAAGTAATAAGATGGATATCCTTGCCTTGGTCCTGCTATAAGTAGGAACTTCTAGTTTCTTAACATAAAGTATGATATTAGCTGTAGGTTTTTCGTAGATGCTCTTGATCAAGTTGAGGAAGTCCTCTCCTATTCCTAGCTTGCTGAGGGTTTTTATAATGAATGGGTATTGGATTTTTGAAGTGCTTTTTCTGCATCTATTGATTTTGAACCAGGGTTGCGTATATGGGATAAAACTCACTTGGTTGTGGTATGTAATTCTTTTTGCACATTGTTGGATTCAATTTGGTAATTTTTTTTTGAGGATTTTTACATGTATGTTCATGAGCAATACTGGTCTGTAGTTTTCTTTTTTTTAAATGTCTTTGGTCTGGTATTAGGATAATTTTGGTATTAGGATAATTGTAGAGAATTGATATAATTTATTCCTTAAATATTTGGTAGAATTCATCTAGGCCTCATACTTTCTCTTTTGGAAATAATAACCTTTTGGAAGGTTATTATCTCTTCAATATCTTTAACAGATAATGGGCCTATTCATATTATCTATTTATTCTTGTGTCCATTTGGGAAGGTTGTATCTTTCAAGGAATAAGTCCATTTCATCTAAGTTATCAAATTTGTGGGCATAGAGTTGTTTATAGTATTCCTTTATTGTCTTTTTTATGTCATTGAGATCTGTAGTGATGTCCCATCTTTCATTTCTGATATTAGAATTTGTGTCATCTTTCTTCTTAGTTAACCTAGGTGAAGGCTTATCAATTTCATTGATCTTTTCAAAGAAACAGATTTTATTTCTTCTACTTACTTTGAATTTAATTTGCTGTTCTTTGGCTAGTTGCCTAAGATGAGAGCTTGGACTATTGATTTTAGATCTTTCTTCTTTTCAAATATATGCACTCAATGCTATAAAATTTCCGCTAAGCACTACTTTCACTGAATTCCACAAATTTTGATAAATTTTATTTTTATTTTCATGTTTAGTGTTTTTAAATTTGAGATTTCATCTTCAACCCATTGTGTTATTTAGAGGTGTGTTGTTTAATCTCCAAGTATTTGGGGATTTTCCTGCTATCTTTCTATTATTGATTTATAGTTTAATTCCATTGTGCTCTGAGAACAGAGATAGTATAATTTCTGTTTTTTAAAGCTGTTACGATGTGTTTTATGGCCCACAGTGTGGTCTCTCTTGGTGAACATTCCATGTGAGCTTGAGAAAAAGGTGTATTATGCTGATTTGGGAAGGAGTGCGTGTACAGATGTCAGTTATATCCAGTTGATTGATCATCCTCTTAAGTTCAACTATGTCCTTAGTGATTTTCTGCCTACTATATCCATTTCTGATAGAGTGGTGTTGAAGTCCCCAACTGTCATAGTGAACTAATTTATTTCTCCTTGTAGGTCTGTCAGTTTTTGCCTCTTGTATTTTGACACTCAATTGCTAGACACATACACGTTAAGCATTATATCTTCTTGGAGAATTGACCATTTTATCATTATGTAGTGCCCTCTTTATCCCTGATAACTTTCTTTACTCTGAAATCTGCTATGTCTGAAATTAATATAGCTAATCCCACTTTCTCCCACATATATATATATGTTCATTCCATCCCTTTACTTTTAATCTATATATGTGCTTTTACGTGGCTTTCTTGTAGACAGCATGTAATTGGGTCTTATTGTTTGATCTACTCTGATAATCCCAATACAATTGTGATACCAATACAATTAATTGGTTTTTGTATCATTGATATTTTAAGTGATTATGAATACTGTTCCATCATGTGCAAACTGAAGGCTTTTAGTAATGTGGTGGTAAGGTGTGGAGGTAGAGAAACATGTCCTAAGATTATATCTCAAGTTTTTAGTGAGCCAGTAGCCTTGGGCTGTGAACGTCATAAGTGCCTATCAGTTTTTTCCCAGCCTTAAGTGGGAGCAAATGACCAAGGGTACTGAAATCTGGTATTTCCCTTCCCTCCTGTGAAAAGCAAGAGCTGGCTGGAGTTGAGTATTTCCTTCCCCCAGGTTAGTTAGGCTCTGAAAAAACCCCAGTGGGTTAGGCTCTGGTAAGATAGTTTATCTTGAGGAGGGCAGGGGTGGTTAAAAATTACAGAATGCTCTGGCATATTATTTCAAAATGGCTACTTGTTCCCTCCCCATGCCAGAAGCCCAAGAGGATTTTTCTTCGATATTTACTGTAAAAACCTGGTAGGTCTACAGGAAGTAAAACTGAAAAAAGTGTGGGAGTCCCCACCCTAGAGTTTTTAATCCTCAGACCTGTTTACACTGAGCCTCTGGCAATTCATCAATTACAGTTCAGTTTTTCCTATCCCATCACTGGTTCTCATGGAGGTTTCTCTAGTAAGTTATGATTCTCTGTAACCACCTGTTTGTCTCTCCAATTTTGGGGACAGCCCCGTGACTTGACTTCCAAGATGAATCTAAGAAGAGTTGTTGTGTTTTCAGTTTGTTCAGTTTTTAACTTGTTAGGATGCAGTAGAGACTTGTAAGTTACTTAAATGCTAGCCTGGAAACTGGAAGTCCTCTATTGACTATTTTATTTCTCGATTTTTGGTCATATTTTCCTTTTTCTTCATGTCTAGTTGTTTTTTTATTATATGGTGGAAATTGTAATCATACAATGTAAGGGGAATGTTGAATTTTGTTCATGAAGGAAATGAAATTCTAGCATATCCTCTTGATCTTGTCAGGGTTTGTTTTTTGATTTGCTTGTATGGGTATGCCTACTCTAGACTGTGGTCATTATTACTAATGTATGATCTTTTGTGGTCTCTTATGAATGCCTGAAATGGTCAAGAAGAACATCCTCTTCTGGCATGGCCAGAATTTAAACATGTTCTAACTTTGCAGAATCTCAGACTACTTTGCTTGGGTTCCACTTCTTGTTCCATGGTCCAGAGAAGGATCCAAAACAGAAAAGCAAGGTAACAAGGGGCTCACCTCACTTATTTTTCTTTTGTCCATAGTCACAATTTTGTGTTGCCTGTTGTTGAGTACCTAAAAACAGTGACCTTATGAATTTTGTCTGGTTCTCACAGTGTGCGAGCATAGCTGATACCTTTCACTCTGTCTTAACTGGATGA
Source organism: Phocoena sinus (assembly GCF_008692025.1). NCBI lineage: Eukaryota > Metazoa > Chordata > Mammalia > Artiodactyla > Phocoenidae > Phocoena > Phocoena sinus. Next base: position 70,134,524 of record NC_045765.1, on the reverse strand, counting down.
AGTCCAACACCTTCTTTTATTTATGTTAGCTTTACTATGTTTTAATATGTGTAATGGAGACACCTCTATCTCTTCTCCCAAAACATTATCATTGCTTTAATTGTTTGTAGATATTCTCTCATAAGTATTACTCTAGGTAACTTTGCCAAGTTTGGAAACATTCTATTGGAATTTTGATTGGGATTGCATTAAATTTTGGCTTAATTTAGGGAGAATTCACATTTTTTTCATTAAATAGCAAGAGTTTATAGCCTTACATTAAATCAAGTTTCCTTTAATATTCCTCAATCACTTTTAATAATTGTGCAAATATAGCTTCTACACATTTAAGTTTATTATAAGAAAAATATATTGTTTTTGTTGCTATTGTGGATATTCTTTATTCTGTTTTATATTCTAAATCGCCATCATTTATATGAAATAAGGAGTTTTTTAAAAATTTTAACTTCAACCAATCTTTGAACTCTCATTCTTGTTTTCTAACAGATCATTTTGTGTTTTCTACATATGCCATCTAGGTACAAACAATATTTTTTACTCTACCTTATATATATCTTATTTATATTGTCTAATTATAGAAGATAGTACTTCCAGAATATTGTAATCTAAAAGCATTCTTATTATCACCAAAAATTTATTGATATTTCAAAATTTAGCATCATGTCCCAGAAATAAACCCACTCACCTGTGGTCAATTAACCTATGACAAAGGAGGCAAGAATATACAATGGAGAAAAGACAGTCTCTTTAACAAGTGGTGCTGGAAAAACTGGACAGCTACATGTAAAAGAATGAGATTAGAATATTTCCTCATACCATAAACAAAAAATCAAAATGGATTAAAGACCTAAATGTAAGACCTAAAACCACAAAACTTCTAAAAGAGTACATAAAGAGACCACTTTTTGACATAAGTTGTAGCAATAGTTTTTTGGGTCTTTCTCCTAAGGCAAAAGAAATAAATGCAAAAATAAACAAATGGTACCTAATTAAACTTAAAAGGTTTTGCATAGCAAAAGAAACCATTGACAAAATGAACTGAATGGGAGAAAATATTTGCAAATGATATAAGGTAATGGGTTAATATCCAAAATATATAAAGAGTCATATAACTCAATATCAAAAAACCTACAAACAGTCTTTTCAAAAAATGGGCACAAGACATGAATAGACATTTTCCAAAGAAGACATTCAGATGGCCAACAGGTACATGAAAAGATGCTCAACATCACTAAACATCAGAGAAATGCAAATCAAAACCACAATGAGATGTCACCTCACACCTCTCAGAATGGCTATCATCATAAAGTTCACTAATAACAAGTGTTGGTGAGGGTGTGGAGGAACAGGAACCCTTGTACATTGTTTGTGGGAATGTAAATTGGTGCATACTGTGGAAAACAGTATGGAGAATTCTCAAAAAGCTAAAAATAGGATTACCGTATGATCCAGCAGTCCCACTCCTGGGTATATATCTGAAGAAAACAAAAACACTAATTCAAAAAGATACATGCACCCCAACGTTCCTAGTAGCATTATTTACAGTAGGCAAGATATTTACAATAGGCAAGACGGACAACCCAAGTGTCCGTCAACAGATGAAGGGATATAGAAGATATGGTATATGGTGTATATATACACACACACACACACACACACACACACACACACACACAATGGAATATTATTCAGCCATTAAAAAGAACAAAATCCTGCCATTTGCAACAGTGCGGATGGACCTAGGGAGTATTATTATGCTTTGCGAAATAAGTAAGACACAGAAAGACCAACTTATCACTTTTATGTAAGTTATCACTTACATGTGGAATCTAAAAAAACAAAACAAAACTCACAGATAAAGAAAACAAACTAGTGGTTACCAGTGGTGAGAGGGAAGGGGGAGGGACAAGATAGATGTATGGGATTAAGAGATACAAACTACTATGTATAAAATAGATAAGTAACAGGGATATATTACAAAGCACAGGGAAATATAGCCGTTATTTTGTAATAACTATAAATGGAGTATCATCTGTAAAAATATTGAATCACTGTGCTGTATGCCTGAAACTAAAAAAATATTATAGATCAACTATACTCCAGTAAATAAAACAACTTGAATTTAAGAGACAAATTTTAAGCATCATGATGTCTTAAATTAGGACCCTAATTATACCCTTTTTATTAATTTTTAAAATTAAAATTTGACAAATATTTAATATCTAATACCTCTTCAGCCTCCATAAATATTGCCCTTAGTTTTGCTTCATTGGATTATTAATTTGGTGATTAATATGATTAGACATTTCAAGTGTTTAATCTCCTTGCATTTTCAGTGAACCTCACTAGATTATGCTGGCTTATAAAAAGTATTTTGCTGGCCCTATTTGCTAAGTATTTTTGCTAAGTATTTTCCTAAGTAAATTTTTGGCCAACTATATACAAGTAAGTTTAATTTGTTTTATTTTTGTTTGCTAACATTTTCAGATCTGTGTTATGCTGATTTATTGTCTGAAAAATTTAAAATGGAATGGGCAGTTTTTCTGTTTTTGATATATTGACAGAAATCAACTCCAGAGTCATTTGCGCCTGATATTTATTGTTGATCGTGGTGATAGTAGGGAGTGGGGTAAATAACTCTTAGCCAACTCACAATTTCTTCCTTGTTAATACTTTCCGCTTTCTAACCCTTTGTAAATCAGTTTCATAAAATATAGTTTCCTAAAAATCATCCATTTCATCCAAGTTTTGAATACATTAGCATATGATTGTGCAATATGTTATCTTGTGCTATGTTTAATAGCTTCTTTTAAAAAAGAAAGAAATGATGCTCATTGCAGGAAAAGAAGCAGCAAATACAGAGTCATGTAGATACAACTTCTTAATTTCATGACCCAGGAGTAACCTCTGTTAATATTTTAGGCATATTTCCTTCCAACATTTGTTCTTTAAAACCTGTACTATTTACCTCCATAGTTTGTGCCACCTCTAGGAAAGGGGTGATGACTTGGTTGGACAGAGAACATTAGATTTCCTCCCTTGTGGGGTTTTGAGAGCTGGAGGTGGATGTGAGAGTGTGCTGATCTAGCCCACACTGGGACGAACACAGGAAAAGGGAGACCATGCTCTGTACAAAGACTAGAGAAATGGATGGACAGTGAGAAGTTTGACGTCTGATGCAGTGAGCTTAGCAATAAGTTCTTGTGCAGAATAAAGGCTCTGTAGTACAGTGTAGGAAAAAATATGGCAAATTAATCTGAGTGGCAGAACCACTGTGTTACACAGAGGGAGAGGCACTTTTGAATGATTTCACATGGAAAAGTCAGATTCTTTCTCTAATGGTTTTTAGGGTTTCATACATTTAGATGCTCTTCCAAGCAATGAGAGAAGCTGTTCTTAGTCAGGTATTCCAAGTAAATACATTTAAGTGAACTTGGAGATTGAGGCAGATTTGGGACATTGAGTCAGTTGTCTATTTTTAGCTCTGTGATTTATAATGTCTTTATATCTCTTAAGTGTAGAGTCAAGTGCCTTCATATAATGCCATTTGCTGGTTTAATGACTTCAGTTGGATTTCCACTTCCTGAGTTGATATATTTTCTTTCTTTAACATACTGAGAGATAGTGAGATGGAATACTGAGGGCAGACAAGCAAATGCGTGTTCCTTACCAATAAGTAACTATACTAGCCAAAGCTAAGAGAAAATAGGATTGGAAAAAATGTTTTTCAGAGTATGTGAAAAAGGAGAAGTAAGTAGAGAGCTGTACTGAAATGAATGAAGCACAGGCTTTTGGAGTAAAGAGAAATTCACAAGTAGAAAACTTAGGTTGGTGTTTCTATTCTGATATGAACGAGCTGTGTGCTCTTACAATCCCTTAATTTCTGAGCCCTGGTTCTTCCTCAGTAATTGAAGATAATAGTCATTTGCCAGAGAACTTGAGTTTCAACTTAGATAAAGAATATGAACTAAATTTATATACTGTAACTATTATTTATTGAGTGAGTACTTTCTGTATTTGAGCCACAACTCTGCTAGCAGTTGGTGCTAGAACAATAAATGAGACAGAAATCCCTGTGTTTAAGGGGAAGTATAAGAGTCCCTTGGGGGAGCTTATGGTTCATAAGTTACTAATACTTCAGGACAGGGAAAGACAGTCTTCCATTTCAGCAAATATCAAAACAATATATGTTCTTTAGAAGAAAAGGAAGTATAGAAAAGTATAAAGGAGAAAGGGGGAAAAAAACCTAAAAATCTACCACTGAAATTAGTATTTTTATCATGAGGTAATCATCATTCCATGAATCTCTGTGAGTACACAAAATTGAAGGTTGGATACATAGATACAGGCAAAAAGATAATAGATCCTACTAATTATGTGAAACTACAATCTTATATATTTAAAAATGAAATTATTCAATTAATTTTATTTGAATCTAAATGAAAAATGCAAAACTAAAATGATAGCAAACAAATTGATGAAGCTCCAAACATTTTTTTTTTCCATAGCAAATGACAAAGAATTCTCCAAGATCTTGCTAGGGTTAAGGTACAAGATTATGTACATTCAGAAATTCAAGTCATTTTTTTCAAACTTTATGTTTCAAATTTAGTGATAGATTTTTTAATTATGAAGTTGAGAAAATAAGCACCTTCTCAACTTTGTTATGCCTTTTCTCCCCCTGTTCCCAAATTTTACTTTATTTTATAGTTATACTGCTAAGCTTACCCTCTTGTCTACAATCATAATTTCCACAATTGTTTAGTCATAGCTCTATATTGAATGCTCATTGAATTCTATATCGATGCTCATCTATACAGGGCTCTATACTGATGCTCGTTATCAGTCCTTTATAATTTCCAATTTCTTTGTTTTGATTGATCTCTTGGCTGAATGGATACCACAGAAAATCTAGTTGAAGGCATCAGAGAGCTACTTAGGAATCAGAGAGCTCCTAGGCAGCCAAGACGTGCAGGGCCAAGAGCCTGGAGAGAATGAGGGGCAGGAAAGGAAGACCTACACTCAGCAGTTTTTCTACTGAGGTATTTGCTAAGTTTTTAAGCTGCAAAGGTGCAAGGCTAAGACGAATGGAATTTTTGGCATTCTCAGTGTGCCAAGGGAAAAAAGAAACTGGAGGTTATGACCTGACAAGGAGGAGGGACCCTAGTAAACGCTCCAGATCATCCGTTGAGATCCCCGAAGAACCAAATGCTAGAAATGAAGGCAGACCAGAGGCCAAAGCCTTGTGAAGACTGTGATGCAGCCTGGGGTAGCTCAGTCCATGATTATATTAAAATAAAATTCTCCATTTTACCCACTCACTAGAGGTTAGGGTGAGCTCAATCTGGAGGAAGATAGTATTTTCCAGAGCTTCTATTACTTTTCATTTTTATTTCATGTATCTTGCATATATAATGTTACTCTCTTAAAAAAAAAACCTGCCACATGCACCAAAAAACAAGACCTAGAAAACAAATGATAAAAATAGACTCAGAGAAGTCCCAGCGCATTATCAAGCACAGACATTATCATAACTGTGATTAATACGTTCAGAAAAATATATGACAAGGTGGAGAATTTCGCCAGAGAAGAGAATCTATTTAAAAAATCAAATGGAAAAACTTGAACACTAGAAATGTCTCGAAGGAATAATCTATAATCTCCATTAGAGTTTGAGATCTGAATCAATTCTTCCCTGTCTTTAATGGAAATCCGCTTTGTTCCCTTTTAACCTATTTTCTATTTATTTTTTCAGAGTGGTCATTCCTGTCATTCTCTATGAAAAAGAGTATAAATATCCTTCAGTATGTTTCAAGACAGTCACAGTTCAGTACCGAGCATACTAGACTTGTGAAACTTCATTCTGTTATGGAAGAAAATTAAAAATCTCACATTATATGACTGAACATATGGTAGAGAGATATTTTCTTTTTTTTTTTTTTTTTTTTTTTTTTTGCGGTACACGAGCCTCTCACTCCTGTGGCCTCTCCCGTTGCGGAGCACAGGCTCCGGACACGCAGGCTCAGTGGCCATGGCTCACAGGCCCAGCCACTCCGTGGCATGTGGGATCTTCCCGGACCAGGGCACGAACCCGTGTCCCCTGCATCGGCAGGCGTACTCTCAACCACTGCGCCACCAGGGAAGCCAGAGAGATATTTTCTTGAAGAATCATTTTTAACTTTCCAAAAGCACATGCTAACATTTGGAAGTCTTTGCTTCTCAAAAGCCATTTTTCAATTGTGCAATTATATATTTTATTTTTTAAAGCCTAACTTTCAATATAAAGATTACTAAGGTGACATCGTAGATAATTTAGAAATCTTGCAATGAAGTAGTACTTACAAATTCTAAATTTATTCAAAATCGTATATACTTTCTTCTGGTGCCTGATAGATTTCTTTGTAAAGCCTAGAAAAAAAAATAATAGCAGTGGTAACAGTGTAGCATCTGATTGTTGATATCTATAGTCATCATCCAAAAGTATCTTTGACTAATTATTTGTAATTCATTCATCCAGCCAACATCTGCTGAGTGTCTGTTATTAGACTGTTTTTGCTTTTGAGAAATTTGAAACCTAGTGGTAGAGGCAGACATTTTTAATTTTAAAAAGTACCACAAAGGTGGTAAGTGTGAGTTTGAGCAGGAAGGCTTCATCTTATTGAGGCTGAGTGTGGACGTGGGGAAGGAATTTCCAGAGAAGTCTTCACCGTGGAGGGAGTGTTGAAGGTGTCTAGGTTAATAGGAGTCCAGCAAGCAGAAAAGGGGAAGGAGCATGTGCAAAGAACAGAGTGGGGTTCTTTGTACTTGGTGGGGTTTTGTTTGTTTGGTTTAGTGTTTGTAGAGAGTACTAGACACAGTCACTCTTACCTTCCAGGAAATGATCATTTAATGGCCTCACAGAGTCTCCAGAAAAATACCCCCCTTTAGCTTGGCCAGCACTTGTTTTATAAGGATGGAGCTCAGGTTTCCATCTATGGACCAGCTGTGCTCTGTTCTTTCCAGCTCCTCCTTCCATCACCTGCTCCCAGGATCTGTGCAAAGATCTCATTATTCCCAGAAGCTGCTTCCTCATAAAGCTCAATTCAGGGATGAAGAAGTCTGGAGGGCAGACCTTTTCCTCCCACAACCCCAAGGCTTCCAGCGCTGAATCAGGCATTCCTAGTGCAAGTTAGGAAGACACAGTGAAAAACTGCCAAAGGAAAACAGAGTGGCTAGTCCAAACATGTGAATGGACATCCTACAACTTCAGTGTACATCAAAACACCTGCAAGGCCTATTAAAACACAGATTTCTAGGCCTCAGAGTTTCCTGTATGGTAGGTGTGGAGTGAGACCAAGGATGTGTTCCCAGATGCTGGTCCAGTCAGCACACTCTGAGAACTGCTGCCTTATAGAAGGTAAATTTTCCTTGTCTGGGGTGGGGGCAGGAAGGCCTGAATTAAACAACAATAACACAACAGTACTTTGATATTTCACCTAGGCTAATATCCACAGATTTGGTAATTCTTCAAAATTATGTGATATCATTATAGTTTACTTTGGAAAAGTAAGGTGTTAGAGAATGGTAAGGCTTGAGCAGTCTTGACAGATGAGATATAGAATGGCTCCAAATTTAGAAGCTTGAAAATTACGAACCTTAAAATAGGAGGGAAGGATAATACAGATTACCTTAGGAAGGAAAAAAACCCAAATAGTCTTTAAAATTTAACGTTTTCCTGTTTAGTTTTCCTCGTTGGATCAGTCTGTTCTTAATAAACAAATTTAGAAACAGAAACTCTAATAATGTGAGCAGTAGCTATCATCATTTTTGGATGTCTAACCTCACTAAGTTCACATTAAACAAAACATTATGCATTTCTGTATTGGATAGGGCTGTGGTTCTCAGCTCTGTCTGAACACTAGAAATACCTGAGAGAATCTGGGTTTAATGAATCCATGGTCCAGGCGTTGACATTCTGTTTAAAACTCAGCAGGTAATTCTAATTTGTGTCAGGGGTTGAGGATCACTGGTGTAGTCATTGAGCTGGGGGTAACCTATATTTCATGGGTTGAGATTTTACTAATTACTTCCCTGCTAAAACCCACATCAACTAATATCTGTGTGAGGGTTTTTTATTTTACGTATGCCTTAATGAACCCAAATTCCCCAACTTTGGTAAATAACACTTTGAACTAACGCTATGTTCCATTCGTTGCCAGTTGGTAGGAAATTATATTTTTTCTTTCTAATGAGTTTCATTATACATGCAGATTAGGAATAAATTTTTTAAACTGTAAGTCACGGCGATGGAGAAACCAGGCAGAGTATGTTCCAGCAATATGACAAAAGTGATGGAAGTTTTCAGAAACTTGCTGGCAGCAGTCTCACTGCCAAAGAGCCACGGATCATGTTAACGCCTTGTTGGTTGTCATCCTGTTAGTTAAATCGAAGGGAGTTTTTGATTAAGGGCACAGTCCAACCTAGATCAAAGTGGAAATGACTATTGACACTTGGGTTCTTTTTAAGAAAGGAGAGTTTGATTAGCCACTCATAAACTTGACTGACCACATAGAAGCATATAAATTACTTGGTGAAACAGCTTCTCATTTAGAATCAGAGGGATTACGAGAGAAACCTCACCAATGAATGGTTTGTGCTAGTTGCTAAATTCAGGATTTATTTTCCTCAGGTCCCCAGATTTAATAAATACAAGTAAAGGATGTCCAGTTAAATATGAGCTTCATATAAACAACATGTAATTTTAATATAATTAAATATTGCATGGGGCATACATATTCTAAAAATTACTCATTTTTTATTTGAAATTCACATTTACCTGGGCATCTTGTATTTTACCTAGCAAGTGTAAATCTTACTCTGTCTTCTAAAGGGGTTTTGGCAGGATGGCATAACAAAAAAGGGCTGTCTTGAGACTACTGTCTTAGAAAAATTAGATCTGACCCTCACTTACCTCTTCTTCCCCTTGTAAATTATCATAACAGCAAAGTATAGTCCTCTGTTTTATTATTGTGAAGCTAGGAAAGCAAAGTGTAGGAAAGATACACCCAATACACCCAATGAACAGAGGTAAGTAAAAATCTCTTCCTATTTTTCCATTGTTTGTCCTTCATGTTTATCAAGATCTCCCCAAACTTGACCTTCCCCTTGTCTCTGAGTTTATCACCCTTTATGATTTCATTGTCTCCTTTCTTTCTCAGCCTGGATTCCATGATTCTTCTTTGATACCTCATTCTTACCAACAATCTCAAATTGTTTTTTCTTGTGGTCCATCTACTCATAGACCCCGACTGCAGGAGGGAAGGAGTTATAATATCAGAATGACCTGGGGAACTCTTTCTAGCTAGGCATCCCTGCTCTCCACTTCTGCCTCCCTGATAGAAAAGCCTGTTCTAGTGCCAGTGGGTGGGAGAAAAACCAGGCTATTCCTCTCAAGTCTTCATAGGGTGAAAAACCTGATGGTCTATGTCTAGTTTGCCTTTTTGGAAGGTGTTTCCAAGAAGGCACAAACAGCCCTCCCAGCAAATATGTAGTTCTTTAGTTGTTCCTCTTTAGCTCTATTCTATTAAAAGGAATCAAAAGGTAGTGTAGACCTGAAATGAATATACACTTATATGTCAATGATATCCCAATTTAAAAAGGGGGAGTTAATTTTTTCTTCTGTTATCTCAGTGGCCACACTTGCCTGCATTCAGCGCACTTGCCACAAATCACGTGATGCTTCCAGTCACCATGGGGCGGCTGAGTGCATTCCATAGCATGGGGCTGCCGGTGCCCGTGCACGTGATCACTGCAGACCAAGAAGTGGTAGGAAGCAGCTTTAAAGTATCTTTAGTGCCTGCTAACCAGCTCAAAATCATGGTCACAAAATAAAAGTTGGAGACTCTCCAACTTCACACCTGCACTCTAGAACAAGCCCAAATTATTATGGGTTTAGATTTGGACACATATTTACAATGAAAAAATATATTGCAAGTTGCTTATTTTTAATATTAGGATTTCTTTATTTACCCTTTTAACGGTGGGAATTTTTTGTAAATACTGAAACGGTAAAACGTTTAAGAAAAGTTAACCTTTAAGATCATGTATTTTCTTGAATACTTTATTTACTTGTGTGTATTGTATGTAACTGTTCCTGTCTTCATGACCTGTGAAAACCCGTTACTCTCAGTTGAGCTAAAGCAGTTTGAAGCTCAAGAGAATGACATTTGGCTGTGCTTGTCAGACAAGTTGACTATGTAAAAGCACTTAGTTTGAATATAGAGTTTTCTCCGGGGAGGAGCAAAAGCAATGACTGAAATCACTGTCATGTTTCAGTCATGGAGTTGGTCATTTGGAGGCAGATAAACTTATCAGGGATTCCTGAGCAGCAGTTAGCAAAGGCCCAGCTGACTCATCCTCGGAAATGGGAAAGGTGAGAGGAGTGGTTCAGCAAGTGCCCCTAGCACCTGGGACTTTCCCTCTTTGGAGAGTGGGCTTCTGTCTTGTGGTGGAGTTGACACCACACCAAAAACACCTCATTACTGTGGTGTGATTGAGGTCATGCCCTCGAGTCACTTCATTCCAGTCTCCAGTTTTCACTGAAAAGTAAAACACCCTCAGTGAGTCTTCGTGAGGAGGAAAAACCCGGCTTCAGCTTTGCTTCCAACAGAGCCCATGACTGCCAGGCCTGAGCGCCAAGGTAATTGTCTGTCTGTCTGAGGCTGCTTGCAGCCGCCCCTGGTGGTGATAAATGCTGACACCTTGAGGTCAGAACTTCCCCTCGAGGTGTGTTGCAGAATCCCTGACAGAAAGAAACAGCAGCTCAGTACAAGAGGGAGGGGTCCTTGCAGGTGGGTCTGGCTGAGGGGCCTCCGGGCATTTCTCAGCCTGTACAGGAAGTTGAGTGGTAAGCTTGCTGGAAGAGACTGGGAGAAAGTTACGTGAAATCTGGGCTCTGCGGCTCCCAGAGCAGCTTTGCGGCGCTGTAGGAAGGAAAGAAAGTGCTGCGCTAGCTGAGGGGTCCTTGTGCCCAACAGGATACAAACGAGTGCTCCTAAATGGCCCAAGAGTGTTTGTCATTGGTGCTAGGGGTTGTGAGGATGGCAAAGGACACACGGGGCTGCTGGGACCACAAACAAAGGCTAAGGTGGAGAGTTTCATGTGTGTGTGTATCTGTGTTTCAAAAATGAGGGATAAATTAGGTGTTTGGGATTAACAGATACACACTACTATATATAAAACAGACAAACGACAAGGACCTACTGTATAGCACAGGGAATTGTAGTCAATATCTTGTAATAACCAGTAATGGAACAGAATCTGAAAAAGAATAGATATTTATTATGTATTAAATATATAACTGAATCACTTTGCTGAACACCTGAAACTAACACAACATTGTAAATCAACTATACCTCAAGGAAAGATAAATTTAAAAAATGAATCTTTGAAAACCAATCTTAATCTTAAAAAAAATTTCTAATGTGGGAAGGCATTTGAGTCTAATTTGCTTTAGTTGTTTGAGGTTGGTAAGGTCAGTAATAATACAGGGAAAGTTAATGGAAGGAAGTGTCACATACCTATTAATTAGGGAGTGGTTCCAAAATCTGAAATCTAGTGGTTTTTGGGGGGTATGAGTATAAATTGGGACTACAAGGTTCTTTATCTTCTGGGAGAGAGTTCTCTCTTTATTTCTCATGTATATATATTGATACATGTATGTGTCTGTACATACCCACACATATGGTAAATGTATATATTTACCGTTATCCATATAAACAACATTGGAAACTAAGGGATTGAGAAGGAATTCGTGTTGCTGATGTAAAATAAGTCTTGTAAGGAAATGATTTGATGAGAGCCAAGTGTGTCAGTTTGCCATAAGAAGCCAAGAGGTCAAACTATGTAATTTATGGTTTAGCACAGCATTTTTTAATATGTATTATATGGTCTTCTGTCTCTCAGTGAAGTTTTACAATGTACAATCACAAATTTGTGTCCTAAAATATATAGACGAGTGTATATATGCACACACACTCACACAAAAGGCAATGTTTATGGTGGAGTCGTGGCTTCTGTTGGGATCATGTTCTAAGGTCACCAAGTGAAACAGAAATCATGAATTATAAACTTAGCCCTGGAAAGCTTTGAAGTTGCTCATAAAAACAGTAGGTACAATTATGTCTTTACAGTAACACTTGTACATGCTGAAGTGTGAGTGTGCATAGAATGAGCTGACTGAAGAAAGGACAAATATGAAATTTTCATGCTGATATTTGGGTATTCAAACTATTCCACTTGGCATTCACAGCAGGCATCAAAAACAGCTTTCAAGTCCCTCCTGGGATGAAGGGGTACATGATTTTAAGAGATTTCTGCTTTCTGGAATTTTATCTTAATAGTAGTCTTCTGTACTCCTAATAAATACTTCTTTTTCCTGTAATGATGAGGATTAGAAAAGATACAGGGATCTCAACTCATGGGGGTTGAGTTCCAAAGTCTGTGCAGAAGGTAGACTATATGATGCAATTCCACTTTATTTTGAGAAAATAAACTTCAAGTTGAGTTGATTTCACGTTATAAGTCATTTTCATTACATTGTGTCTAGCTGCACTTATTCTTTTGGTCTTGGTTAAGTGGAAAGAAGATGGGTTTCATCTCCTTAAGTCAATACCAGTTAATTGGTTTACTGTATCTGGTAAATTATATTTACCATAAAACTGATTTTTATAGAAAGTGATATCAGTCTCTTTTACAATTCAGTTTGCTTACATGGTATGTGTTGGGATGTTTGTGTACGTGTGTGTGTGGTGAGTGTCTGAGTGTATCAAGACATCTTGTTCAAACCTCTGTCAATGCTTGAGTGTGACGGAGATACAGACATGTCTGGAATTTCTTACACCCTGTGGGAGTGGGTCCAGCAGAAACCTCATAATAGGAAGACAAAGGAACTTTGTGTGAAAATTCAACCTGCAGGAGGAAGGAGTGTGGCACAGGGCACTTGGCCCAGTAAGAAAGGCTTAGTTGTGGTAGTAGTGGGGCAAATCTGAGGACAGCATGGCATTTTTCACTCAGGTCTGTCTCAGCCCAACCCTTCATGGACTTTTTTCCGACTCCTAGGGAGCAGGGTGGACTGTTTTACTAGAAACTCTGTAAGAGATGTGGCTCAAACAGCACTGCCTTGGTAACCCTTTAAGAGGGGCAACTCAAAAGACAGAATGGGGCAGAAGCTGTGACCATTTGTGCCATGACGCCTGACACAACAGGCGAAGTACAAGCGGGATCAGAATTGTTAATGAGCACATGTGAGGCTCTGTCTGGGGACTTCCAGAAATTGGTGAGTGTACAAAGCAGAGAAATTTGAATTATTACTGTTAATGTGACCACATCTGTACCCACAGACAAGTGATGCTGAGAGAAGATCTGTTTTTACCTCTATTATTAAACATCCCACTGGTAATTATTTATTTACATAACCACTCCCCTACTAAGGCCCTGCAGGCCAGGCCTATATTTTATTCATCTTTGTTTTTCTAGAGTCTAGCCTTCGCCCCTGGTACATAGTAGGGGCTCACCAAGTGGTGGTACTATTTTGTTTTAAGATGAAGGAGTGATTTCTTTGTTGATTATGAAAATAACTATCTGAGATATAAAATTATTGGGTGAGGAGGAAGAGGAAGAGGAGAAGGATGGGTTCTGACTTTGTTTCCACCTTTGTAGCATCTTCCTTTACAGGCTCTTGCCCTGGGCACGAATAAAGTAGCAGATAGAGATTCCTGCCTGAGAGGAGAATGCCAAATTAGAAATCGGGGAGGAACCTCAAAATACCCCATTAGATCAGAGCAGTCATGTTTTTATACGGAGGTTGGATAAAGGAGAAAAGAGTATTTCAGCTAGAGGCTTTGAAGGGCTGACAATGAGTGCAGCACAATAAAAGCTCAGTTTATTGTGTCTGAATGAACGCATTGGCATTTCTAGACTGTAACCTATACATCTGTTTTATGGGGGGAGGGGATCAGTGAGGGAGCCTGAGAGAGAGAGAGAGAGAGAGAGAGAGAGAAGGAGAGGAGAGGAGGGATTAGGGTTGTAAGAATAGAACCAGTGTGAGGGGCTGAAGAAAGGGATGTTAGCAATGACCCAGCTCAGCCACTTAGGCAGCTCTGCCACATTCCTCAGAACAAACAGCTATTAAAATCCAAGTGCACAAAGCCTGTAGCAGGCTTGGTAATGACAAGCTCTGTCAGCACACTGTAATTAACACGGGGTGGTATAATTTATAAGGAATGCACTATACAGTTTAACGCCAGCACAGAGGGGGTAATATCTTGTTAGCCTGCAGAATCAAAAGTAGCCTCATCCCTTGATGCCAGCATCTTTCTTTCCAAATGGGCTTTAATTTATTTTTTTTTTAACTCACAAAAGCCTTTGTCACACCAAGTTAGTTTTGTGCAAGGCACAAGCAAGCCTTGGAGGTGACCCTTCACCTCCCCTCCCCCTCCCATATTAATCAAGAAGGACAGTCTCAGCAGACTGTCTTTACTGTACATAATTAAGCAGTTCTGAATGCTCAGTGAAACTCAAATGGGATGGCACGGAGCCTGGTAATATGACAGTTAATGGGATGAGACTAGCACTTATTTTGCCTCTATAATAAGCAAAGGCTTTTTGCTGTCCAACTGAGGACGGGAAGAGAAGGAAGCAGTCACAAAAGATAATAACAGTGACAACGTGGGGCTGTTTGGCTCCGCTCTGTACCTTTTATGATTGTCGCCAAAAAGGAAAGTGCACCCGAACTGGAAGGGATTACCTCTTAATTATCCTTGCTCGGTGGCTGCAATAAGCAAAGGCTTTTACTTCTGTATAGCTGTGGATTGGTGTGAGAAGCATTCCCAGAAAATAACTCTAATGGGAAGGTTTATACCTCTTTACTCTTCTTCCTGCCTCCTGCAAGCCTTTAAGCTAGTTGAAGTATTGCCTTAATCCTACTTCTTTGGTGATACGGATGTTTAAGGAAATGATGTGTTATTTTCCTTTTAGAGGATGGTCAACAAAAGTATGTGTCATAAAGGACCATTTGCTAGGTCTGTGGCTTTCCTCTGCTGACCTGCACACACACACAAATAGCATCTTTCCTTCCCCTAAAGAAAGAAACAGGGTAAAATTACCTTCGAAGGAAGAAAAAATATGGTGACTGAAACCACCAAAAATGGTTATTTTTAGCTGTATAAGCTTGGTATCACAAATTAAAAAGGCTCGTTGGCTTTGTCCATTGAACAACTTGGTAAAAAAAAAAAAATCTCTTTGTGCTGTATGAGCTGTGGGGATAACTGGCATAATGCAGTCACTAAACGATCCCGCCAAAGAGAAAACGTATCAAACATTCATCTGAGAGGCAGCCATGCAGCACCAGGATTCTGTACTCTTGTGTTAGGAGACATCCCTGGGATGCAGAAATCTGAAGGAACAAAAGCCGGCCCTGTATTCAGGAATGAGTCTAAGTGACTACTCTGAATCACTTAGAATGTAATTGTCTATAGAAAGATACTGAAAAGGGATCACTTAGTGTTACGGTTTCCAGGGAGGAAGCGGGTGGGGGTGGCCCGACAGTCTAGGATTTGTAAAAAGCTGAGATTTGGAGTTTGGGTTTGTATTTTAGGCTCTGCTGCTGACCTTCTGCGTTTCCTTTAGAAAGTGCCTTGATTTCCTGAAGGATAAAGGAGAAAAACCTCATTCAGTGATTTGAGGCTTTCAAATGAGAGGGAGTCATCAGTAGCCTGCCTAATGAGCATTCCAAATTCTCTCTCTTTAGGGATTGTGTTATAAGATTAGAGATGGCTTTTGGCTCCTGAGACTGTTTTCTCTGGGTTTAGCGGAGAATGCAGGTGTTGTGCTCTAGAAGCTGCGGCTGGAAACACTGAGAAACACTCTGTTTTGGAAAGGTAACAATTTGAAGAACTGAAAACCTTCACTTCCTTTCCATAAGGACGAACAGAAGTCCTTTCATTCACATCCATCATATTTTATTTCAGATTCAGAAACCTTTTCAGTTCAGCAGAAATCTCAGCATATGTTATCCTGCTCCAAAACAGCAAACGGTGGCTTAAAATACATTCATGCATTTCAAATGCTTGCTCTCAAAACAATATATATATATGTACACACACACACACACACACACACACATTTCTACTCACATGGCTCCCATTTCGGCAATTTTGTAGTTTTTTTTCCCCTTCTTTTCCTTCCCTTTGCTCTAAACTGTGCAAGCATGAAGCACATGTAAAGAGAATTCAAGAGCATTTTGTAATTCTTGAAAGGTTAATTGCACTATTTATAGACCAAACTGTAAAGCAAAAACCCTCCGCATGACCCTTCGGGGTCACCGTAGTAATAGCAACCTCAGTGGAGCCCTGACCAGTCATGAATTACTGTCTGTGATACTGAGAACGCTGACAGTTCAATCACAGCACTGTTTCAATAGAGAACTCCGTATATTTAAAGCGCTGATACTGTTTTCCCTCTAAATGACAGCCTTGACAGATGGGCCAAAAGCACCGCAGACGTTTGAACAAGGAAATAGAGAGGGAGCCTGCTGGAAGCTGGGCTTCACGCAGCCAGCCGAGAATGATGAATAAAGTGTGATTGTGTCTGACAGGTAGTAATATAACTATCCATTCACCATAGCACACCTGGAGCACACTATATTAAATGGTACAAGTTGGAGAGATTCTGGGACCAGAAAAGGAAGTGTGAATCGCAGGCTGAGTTTTAGGTACAGCAAGACAAGAGGTCAGGGGTCAAGCAATATCAACTACCTCGGAGAAGGCTGTAATTAAATGATTTGCTTACTAAAGCGTTTTCACTGACATGTTGCCAGGATCATTACTTCAGCATGTCTGAACACTTCAAATAAAAGCAGCCTTTCCTCTCTCTCCCTCCCTGACAACTCCAGTTATTTCTTTTCTCATCTGAAGTCTCTTTCTCTTTTGCTGCTGGTATTGCTGCTGCTCCAAACCATCGTCAGAGAACAGTCGAGAGAAAGGTTGACCGGTCAAAGGGTCATCGTCCCTGGTACAAACAGCCCCTTCTGACCCCAGCGCGGTTCTGCTTGGACCAGGGTGTGGAGGCCAGTCATTGAGAGTCACATAACCGGTGGACGTTCACCCATGTGCGAAGCAGGAGCTGAGGACCTGGCAGGGGGAGAGGGTTGTGTCTGCAGACATTTGCCTTTTGCCTGGAAAGTCAGCAAAAACCCTGAGATGCTGCTGACTAGTCAAAGAATTATTTGCAAAGCTAAGCACGGAATGGGGGTGTAGGGTTCCAAGACAGTAGGACTTTTTTTCAGAACTTGTGACCTCTTCTCCCACCTTCCACTACACACATGGCTAAATATGTCTCCACTTGCCTTAGCATTAATTTCTAATTACCGTGTCTGACTGTCATGTTCTGAAAGCTTTATTCCCAGGAAGTATTGTCTCATCATAAAACAAGATTGAGCACGCTCTCAAATCTGCCATTTTAACTTTACTCATGTGTGTCTTATATAATAACATCTACAGGAGGAACGTAAAACGTCAGAGCTTAGACAGTGCTCTGTTTTATAATGTGTGTGTGTGTGTGTGTGTGTGTGAGAGAGAGAGAGAATATACACACAAATTGTGTGATTAGAGGCTCCCTAATAAACAAGGAGCCTGTATTGGACCCTAGCTTGTTTCTAAGATCCTTGGGAAAGGAAACACTTGGTGGTGGCTTTTACATGGGCGAATGTTCAACAACTGCCGCCTCAGATTAGTTGTGCTTGTCACTTCCTTTATTCACAGGACCCCGTGAAGGCCAGGAAGGTTACACTGCTGCCATGGCTGTGCTATTTGGAGGGTCCCTCTGGGAGCCGAGATGCTGGTCACTTTTGTCTCCCCGCATTCCATTTTCTCTTGTCTTTGTGGCTGATTTGGCTGGTCTGAAGCTGATTCCCTGACAGCAGGGTCACTGCCTACGCAGAAAGCTCTGTGTACCCGACTTCACCATTTCAGCTTTTCCTTTCTCATGAAAATGACATTTTTAAGAGGTGGAGTTTTCTTTTCCCAGCCTACTGCAGGGTGAAACTGTGGGCTTGACACTTAGAAAGGATTTTGCATGTGACCTCTCTGATTAGCTATGGAAAACAACGTCCAGTTAGAAGTGCCCCCGCCCCCAGCCCTGACAAGCCAGGTTTTTTGTCTCCTTCACACCCTTCTTCTCCAACTGGTATTCCTCAGCTCTTTTGAAATCCTGTTGGTTACTGGGTTATGGACATATCTTTTTCTGTGTCTTCATCTGTATCTACAAATCCCTATATATTTTATCTGTGTCATCTCAAGAAAGAATATTTAACTGCTCTGGCCTCGAATACATTTTTGGGAGCTAGGCAAAGTGCAGAATCCTATCTGGCAGGTCTCTTAAGAGAACTCAATTGAAAACTTACAGTAAAACTTCACTTGTTCTTTTTTTACTTCTCAGTAAGATTTCTCCTCCCCATTAGTCTTCCTTGTGGGCATTTAGTATATATACTTTTAAAAGCATAAACCAAATGTTTCTCCAAATGCCTCTCTGCCTTCTTTTTAAATGGACTCTAGTGTATGTAGTGAACTGAGCACCATCATTGTGTGGCCTTGTATCTAATGCATATCCTTTTAAACTCTAGTTGAGAGGCTGCACAGTGCTTAGTGCTGCCAGTAAGGGGAAAGGGACTGTTTTGCAAAATAAGCAAATTGGATTATCCAGTGTATAAATAGGCACTCAGTCTTTTTTTCCCATGTAAATCAGGAAAAGCAATTTGCTTGTGTAGAAAAAACCAGCACCACTACTCACACCTCCCCCATCTTGGCTGGCATTGGGAGTTCATTATAGGTGAGGAAAAGGAATTTGTTAGCACCCATACGGGCTGGAGACAGTAATTAACTAATTTGTTTCCATTTTTCTGCAGTTTAAACATAGGAATTATGAAAAATATTCTTCTGAATAACCCAAAATCTTTTGTGTTACATTCATATTAAGACAATAAAATGAACAACTGGGTTTCTAGATTCTTCAGGCTCCATTAAAGAAAAAAACTACATGCAAATTTGCCCAATAACTTGTGATTAGTGAGAGTCAGACTTGGGCATCACGAAGATGAATTAAACTTGGTTTCTTTTAAGAAACAGTGGGTCAGGGTTGCCATGGTGTAAATTGGGCATTATCTGAAATGAGACGCCATATCACTTCATTTGTGCATTGAAGAAAATTGCTGATTTTTAAGAACTGTTTTCATCTTTTTAGAGTAAACCTGAAGTGTAGTCAAAATTAGTATTAGCAATTGAATGGTCTTGGACACCATGCTGGTTAGGGCTCCTTTAATTATGGCTAAAAAGGTGAAATTATAGCATAGTAGAGCTAAGAGAAACTTAGCAGTCATTTTTTCCTCTTCTTGTTCTAAGCGTGAAGGGGCAAAGCTCAAAGTTAAAATGCTGCATGGTGGTTGGAACAAGCCAGCACCCACGTCTGCGATGTCTCTGGACTGCAGCGACAAAGAGATGAGCCACAAATTACCAACCTATCCAGAGAAATGTTACACACAATGGCTATAGAAAACAGTTTAAAATGTTTAGTTAGGAGTTTGCTTAAAATGTATAATGAGCCTACGTTATGATCCATACTTATTCTCACCTGCTTTCTCCTTGAACCATGTCACAGTTGGGCATTTGTTTTTTTATTCTTTCTTTTTTAAAAAAATTTTCATTGAAATATAGTTGATTTACAATGTCATATTAGTTTCAGGTGTACAGAAAAGTGATTGAGCTATATGTGTGTGTATGTGTGTGTGTGTGTGTGTGTGTATATATATATATATATACATAAAATATATAAATTCTTGTTTTTACATTCTCTTCCATCATAGGTTATTACAAGATATTGAGTATAGTTCCCTGTGCGATACAGTAGGCCCTTGTTGGTTATCTATTTTATATAGAGTAGTGTGTGTATGTTTATCCCAACCTCCTAATTTATCCCTCCCCCCAACCCCATTTTTTATTCTTTCTGTTCTTCCATCCCATTAGTCTGGTTTTCAGTCCTGGGTAGCTAAGCACAAAAAAACACTGAAGTTTCTAAACAGGTGATCTTCAAAAAAAAAAAAAAAAGAAGAAAAGAAAGTGAGTATGGGGTGTAGGACAGATGTATAAATTATTAATCTTTGTATTCTTATTTCCGGTACATGGCTAGCTTGGGTAGGTTTTCTAATCTCCATTGCAGAATTTAACATAGGTACAGCCCATGGCTGCTATATCTAAGTATTCTGTATGTGAACGCCAATTAGGGATGCTTCCTGGCCGCCTCTCTCACTGTGCTGCTCCTCATGTTTGAGGTCTTGAGCAGTATTTGTAATCAAAGATTATGATTGGTGCACACAGTTCTGAGGAAGTGGTGTTTATAGCACTTCCCACATCAAGGGCAGCGGCCTCTGAAGCAAACCATGGTGTCCCCAGGCAGAATGAAGTCAGGACTATAAAAACAAACTGAGCAGACAGCCAATAAAAAGGCAAAATCGCATCTCTCCATAGTTTTAATTTACGGGGGCAAATTATAAGGGATAAACTAAAAAAAAAAAACCAGATTTAATGAGGCATTTTGCTTAATATTGTATTTTAAAGTGCAAATGGCATGCTTGTAATGGGGGAGAGAGAAGGGGGGAAAACTGGTAAAAGAGCATTGTGCTAAAGCCTGCAGGTAAATATTAGGCTTAAAGATGAAAAGCTGCATTTTGGGAAAGTGTTATTGATTGGAATTTTCTCTGCAAGTACCATTTTAGGACACATCTATAGGATTTATTCCATACAATAGAGGCTTGCAGTCACTGTGTCAGGATCCGCCTTGCTTGGGCATCAGACTTCAATTAGATAATGACCATGGCAGGGAGTGAATAGCCAGAGAGTCATTCATCTTCCTCTGTACATGACACAGTGTAACGGGTGTTTCTGACAATCAGTGCACATTGAATTAGGTCATTGCTGAGTTTGTCGGGCTTTGAAAGAGTCTGTGCATTTACATGTGGTGATTTCACCAGCCCTTTTCTCTTCCCTCTCCCTCTTTGCAAACAGCATCTATTGTTCGGGAGCCCATATTGTAGTGGGGATCTGAATTTATGTCCATGGATTATAAGCAAGGGTTGCCACCACAGTCCATAATCAGCTCGTGAGCAGTCTGCTCATGTGAGCCTGTGTGAATACAATTTTCAGTGCCCTAATGTGACAGGTAATCATAAATTAGTATTTGCTTTAAAACAACAGCAGAGTACACAGCCTGCATGCTTAAGGAGAATGACTCAGTAAGTAGTCCAGCTCTGTAATGAAGTGGGAGCTCATTAAACAGATGCTATCTATTTCACTGAGCTGTACAAGCAGCAAACAAACCAAATGGAAATGTTTCAACAGAACACTGCAGTCAACCAGGACAAGTTCAGGTTCATTAGCTGTGGCACCATCTATAGGAATTAGTCACAGTAATAATTAAATAGTTGCTTGCTAATTTATCATTTTACATTTGCTACTACATTTGCATAATGTGTTGTGTCCCCTCCCTCATCTCTGGTTACATTAAAATGCCCTCACCTGCATGTAAAAACTGAAAACTGTGTGATTCAAAAAAAAAAAAAGGCATCAGAAGCACCCATATTTGGCAGTTGGCTGGTGATAACCTTGTTTGCTTCAAATATTTAAGCTGTGTCTCTAATATTGGCGTCGTGTCACTTTAACAGGCTGCACTTAGGAGGCCATCCTGGGAGGAAAGACCCAGACCTGTCTTTAAGCAACTAGGTGGTGAGTTGGGTGAAGTAGGAACTCAGCAGCCAGTATTGCTAAACCAACCTGCTGTTAGAAAGAGCTTGGCATGCAACTCTGTAATTTCAATGTCCAGAAACAACAAAGCCATGGAGTGAGACTTAATGCCATACAGGGATCAGGAATGGTTGCTCTGTGGGTTCCCTGGGGCCGTGTTGAGATGATCTGTCCTAATTGAGAAACAAAGTCATATGGTCTCTTTCATGTGAAGCACAGTCACTTAAAGCTGATGGAAAGTACCAAATTTCACTAGTTACGGAAGGATTTAGGTTTTTAGAGGGAGCTACTCAAAACCATAGTGATCAGCACTAAAATGTCCATGAAGCCACAGGATTCAGGGGGCGAGGGACGGGGCGACTGTCAGGGTGTCGGGATGGGGCAGGGAGAGCCAAATTAGAACTAGAGAGAGATGCTGCTGCTTATATATGGTGTCTGAGTTTGCGTTGGTTGATGAGGCGATGATAAATTATTCAGTGAAACAACATAGGACAAAGACAATTTTTCAGGGTTTTCATTAATTATCCCTTATTGTTATTGATATGAGGTCCCTTTATAATGTAAAACAAATTACTGAATACTTTCTTTGTGTTCTTAATTCTCTTTCTCAGGGAACTCGGGTTTCACTAGCAGCCTAGAAATTGTATTTTGGGTTGGAATAGTGATCTGCAAAGCTAGGGATTCCTGAGAGACAGAAACCAAGAGTGAGGCAGACACCAAAAGCAAATTTTACTTCTTGTGTCTGTTTGATCAACGTTGGAGCACAGACAGAGAACATAGTCTTTTTTCCCCTCTTCATCTTTGTTGTGACCATTTGGAAACCCCATCTTTTTGGCAGTGTAAACTGATTAGGTATTCTGAGATTTTAAAATCCTTGTGAGTGTGTGTGTCTAAAATCTACCTTCTTGGTGTGCTGTGAGAGAAGGTGAAGACATTTGGAGAACATTAGTGGCCAATTAAAAATGAAGATGTGTAGGGGGACTTCCTTGGTGGCGCAGTGGCTAAGACTCTGCACTCCCAATGCAGGGGGCCCGGGTTTGATCCCTGGTCAGGGAACTAGATCCCACATGTATGCCGCAACTAAGAGTTTGCATGAAGCCACAACAAAAGAGCCCGCCGGCTGCAACTGAGACCTGGCGCAACCAAATAAATAAATAAATAAAAATGAAGATGTGTAAACTGAGGAGAGACGAGAAGCACATTATGTTTATGATAGAACAAACAGGCAGTGGAAACTGCCATTCAGTTTGTTGGCAAGGGCCATTAGAGCTTTCTCAGGAAATCAAAACATACGCCTCGTTGTAAAGAGTCTCAGAATATGCATATTGCCTCTGTTTTGTCAGTAAATTTAGGGTAGTAGAACATGAATTTTTAAAAAATGGTAAAAAATTCATAGAGCGGTCATTCAAACATTTTATCTGTTCAGCAGCATCTTTTCCTTTCAGGAATCATCGCTCCTTTGCACAGAGAGGCTAAAAAGCGCATGGTGTCATATCCCAATCCCCAGGGGTAGGCACACTACCTGGGCTGGTCACCAGAGTACTCCATTCCCTGGCCCCAGTGATTGGCTCAGGGATGGTCACATGACCCAACAGGCCAATTAGAACCTTTCCTGAGGGTTTTGCTGGAGCTTTTGGAAAGTCCGTTTCTTTGGGGACTGCTACCTATAAAGTTTTGAGCTGCCATGAGCTATCCTTAACCCTGTGTGGAAAGGGCTTTTCTGAAAATGCATCCAATGTGGAGAAAAACCAAAAGGAGAGACAGAGAAATGAGGGAGCCAATATTTTTTTCTTCTTTCTTAAGCCATTTTGTGACTATTTGCTAGGACTTGTAACTGGAAGAGTCCTGAATAACATAACATACTTACCCAAACCTTCATTTTATGATGGAAACTGAGGCACAGTTGGTAGAAATGCATCATCTATTAACTTGTAGCCCAGTCCCTTTTTCTCTTGTGCTGAAATCAGCATATTTTAGATTAGTTCTGTGGTCTGAATGAGTTCTTGTAAGTAATTTAGTGACTACTTATAATATGAAATAGTATTATCTCATATTATAGTAATCAGTAAAAATATCTATAATTACTAATCTATAAATACTAAACAAAGATGTAGTATTTGAAGCAACATATTCTTGGGGTCATTTTCAGAAAACCAAATCTTCCCTGTCCTTAGCTCAAACTCATCTTCAACATCTCCAAACTGGCTTCTGCCCTTTTCATGCCATCTTTATCTCCTTAACTTCTCCGCCTGACTCAGAGCTGTCTTCCTCCAGAAGACTTCTCCATTTCCACAGCCTTGGGGAGCCAATCCACCTATTGTATAGTTCATCATTTCCTTCTAAGTCTTATCACACTTGTTGCTTTACATTTTCTCCCCTGTGTTTATTTGACTACTATCAGTTCCCTCTACTACTAGACTTAAGCTCTTTGAGGGCAGTAATTGTATTTGCTTTTCTCCACCACAGTGTATCCCCAGACTTACATAGTACTTAGAACAATCAGGAGATATATCTATGTAGATATATCTACATCTATCTATCTAGCTAGCTATCTGTCTGTCTGTCTATAATGAATAACTGTGTTATGATAAGAGATATATTTGGTCTTTGCCCTTGGTTCCTGGGACAGTGATCCTAAAGCCCATGGAATTTCTTTAGCGATAAGAGTGTCTTTTGTTATTTTTAAGGAGCCTCTTTTGATCATATCTGAGTTTATGTTAATGAGATGACTTAGGATGGGGCCGCTATATACTCTCAAGATGGAAGTCCTGTGATTAGAAAGTCCAAGTGATTAGAACGTTGGAATTTTCAGCCCCACTCACCCAGCTCGAGGAAGGGGAGAGGGTCCTGAAAATTAAGGTCTGTAAGAACTCTTGAACAACGAGATTTTATGAACTTCCAAATTGACGAACATATCGATGTGCTGGGAGGGTGGTGCACCCCCACTCCACAGAGACAGAAGCTCCTGTGCTCAGGGCCTTTCCAAACCTCACCCTATGTACCTCTTCATCTGGCTGTTTATTTGTAGCCTTTTATTAAACTGTTACACATAAATAAAATGTCTTCCTGAGTTCTGTGAGCTGTTCTAGTAAATTACTGAACCTGAGGAGGGGGTCCTGGGAACCTCCAGTTTATAGCCAGTTAGTCAGAAGGTGACTTGGGACTGGTGACTAGTATCTGAAGTGGGTACAGTCCTGTGGGACTTAACCTGTAGGATCTGTGCTAACTCGGGGTAGTATCAGAATTGAACTGAATTCTTGAATAAAAAATTGATGTCAGAGAATTGGAATATTGGTTGGTGTCAGAGTAAACACCCCCAACAGCCTGATCACATAAAATTTCTAGATGAAAATCAATAAGCTACAATTAATGTTTTATTAAACAAGTTTTACATTTTTCAAATATGGTTAATAACTACACTGTGATGCAGATAACTGCACTGTGATTCAAATAACCACACTGTGATAATGGTGATCTTTTGAATGCCAAAGTTTAGTTAATATGCAACTTGGGAGATATTGATGGGCAATGTCAGTGATGTTTTATAATAGTTGCTGTAAGATAGATCAACTATCTCAAAGTAAGAAGGCTTGAAGGATGCTACTAACTCAACCACCGGCTGGGTGAATATTCTAGGAAATAGAATTGGCATTGATCTGAGTGTTTTATTACTGAATTTTTTAAAAGGTCACTTCAAATAACTAACCTTTACTTCCTAAGAAAATATATAAGGTTACTTGATTAGAGCTAAAGAGTAACTTATTTTGACTGTTTGGTTGAAAGAACAGGCAAGGAGTTTGGAAGGCCTGAAGTGTGTTTAAGCTTAGGCTTTGTTCTGTCAGTGCTATAATTCTAAGTTTCCCATTCATAAAATTTGGATTAATATTGCCTTACTATCACTTCCTATATCTTCACGGATATTAGGAAAATAAGTTGGCCTTTAGCAATAATTTTAACTTCAAATTAAAGATAACCAGTGAATACAGAATGTTTTATTCTCCTTGTGTCTGTCTCTGCCACCACATGACAGCTATGCACTAGAAGAATAGAAGTTCTGTTTAGATTCTAAAAGTGTGATTGAGGGGCATAAAATTCCTTCTCTACCTTACTTGGAATGTTGCTTCTGAGAACACTCCAGTGACTGTCATACTGAATCAACACCTTGGTTAAGTCCCTTATCTTTCCCTAGTTCAGGACTCTAATCATAAGATGGGATAGGGGAATTTCCATGCAGTATGTGTTGTGCTGGGAGTGGTGAGTTAGCATTTGAAAAATAAGTTAATAAGTAAATAAATTGATAAATTAAATAAAAATAAATAAATTGAATGATGATTGACTACAAAGCACAGCACCACTTGTACTGGATAGAATCAAATATTATTTTATCTTAAGGGCCAGGGTCTTGCAGTCCCTGCCAGGTTTCCTTAGTACTAATTTAGGGCCCATTTGAGAGAATAAGAGAAAGCACTAGAGCAGTGGTCATGATTAATATCTTGAACAGTTGTATATGACTGGAAGGATGGAAATACCTTCATCATTCTTGGTCTGGTTATATGTTTTCATTTTTAATCATCTCCAAATGCTTCTTTTTTTTAAAAAAAAGAAACTATATTTATTGGTCTCATACGAGATATATAATACGGTGATAATCACCACTTTTGACAGATCTAAATTCTCTAAATAGCTGACATTTAATCTATAGGCTGTGAATTCAGTCATCATTGCCAAAGAGAAATCAGCAAATTGAAGGAAGGTAGAGTATCTTTAACTGGTCAGTTAGTTTAACTGAACTAGGGACACCATTTAACCTTCCTTTGTTGGAAAAATATTTCCATTGAAGAATTTGCATGAGTACTTTATAAACATTTCTAGACCAGGAATTTTGGGAGAAGACAATTAGACTTGATATCATTAAATACATTTAGTAACTGGTCAACTATTTTACAGGTCTGAAAGTACTTCCTGCTTAGAAACCTGGTTCTACTTTTATGAAACAAATTCATGCAAGAAAGAGTCTGCACATATAGTGGGTGGGTTCATGTCTAGTAGTGCATTTCAGAACATGAACAAACCATGTGCAATAAGCCACTATTGACTACACTTTCTTATCTGCAATTTGTATTATTTTCTTGATGCTTCCACACAGCAAATATCTTTACCTGCAATTTGCCTAATGGCTAATATATTTTTTTGTTAAGTGCAAAATTTGCATAGTAACCCTGTGATTTAGTTCTCTATTTTTCCATATATTGAACTTGTTTAAGTGCTTTGAAAAGTTTGCAGTGATGATTATTTGGATGTGATCAGTTTTATATTAATCAGGTATGATGCCTACGCAAGCAGTTTGAATTCCTAATTCTCTTAATTATATTCGTTATAGATTATGAAATTGCCTCATTTGATAATTTTACTTTGAGACCATGTAGAAAAATAACTAGGATGATCAATTCTGTTTAATACCTTCCCTTTAGTAAATTATTAGAATAAAATGATAACCAATAATAACTCAGACGATATCTAAGATGATTCTGTTTATTGAAGCCATGTGTTTGTTCTCACTTAGAAAAAAACATCTCACTTGTTCAGGATTGATATCTCACTCCATTTGATTGATTGATTGATTGATAGATATAGATGGATGGATGGTTAGATATTGGCGACTGAATTTTTGAGTTACCCAGCGATATAGAACTTCTTTGAATTGATAGCATATTACTGCTCTCTCTGTTTACCTTTAGAGGGTGACTTTTATGTGAATATATTCCAGAGGAAAATCAATGTCTCCATTTCTTTGGACAAGTTTTGTAATGTCATTTCTTGTTCCTTAAAAAAAGCCACGAATTACCTAATGTCCTAAGAAAGGAGATGGAGCTTTTGGTCTTAAGATGTCAGCTGAAAGACCCTAGCCAATCAATTTTGTGCTACCCAAGTTATCTGTCTTCAAAGGGTGAAGGACTGAGTTGAAGCTTTTGAGATTGGAATCTCTGGTTCCAGGGAAACTTGAGTATTTTGACCCTGAGGTCTCTGCTGCTAAGCCGGTCCTCTAGCATCTGACAGGTCATATTTGTTGAATTCCATAACCTTGATCCTGGTCCTGTTCCCCTGTGAAATGTGTCATCATTTTGTTTGCTCCTAAAATGCATAGCACATGAGGTAAAATATATCTGCTTCTCAGTAGCAGTCAAGCCACAGGAATTCTGAAACTTGGGTGACTGAAATGGCATTTTCAAGGTGCCAAATGTGTCTACATTAATAGCTTTCACATGGCAAGTCTGTCTAACCTCACAGTACAAGCCTTTTGTAGCAGTTATTGGCAATTTTTATATACATGTAGATGACTTTTCCAAATACACTGGATTTCAGTTCCTTAACTTCCTTTCTTCCAATTATCTTGACCACTACCCTAATTCACTTCAAGCGGCGGGGATACTGGAGAACTTCTCATTATCAATATCTACCACTTTTCCATATTTACAACTTGAAGTCTCTCCCTCTCCAACTGTAGCCTACTATCTTTCAACTACACTCCTACTGGTACCATGACTGCAAAAAATATTTTCTCTCCAGGACCTATTGCCCACTGTTCCTTCCATATCATGATCCTTCACTTGCCCTCTTATGTCCTTATTTGCATCCTCAATTAGATTAGGTTGTATGGTCCACCCTTAGAATCATCCTTTGCATACATGCTCAACTCCCTTCAACTTCTTACTTTGCATAATCACCTAGCAAAACCCCATCCCTCGTTACATCCAACTCTGACTAATCGAAGCCGGCACCTGTTCATCTAAACGTGCCTTGGAGAAACAACAAGCAAACTACTATGCTTCCTATTGTCACTTTAAATTCATGCCATCTCAGGTTGGTTCTGAGTGCTACTTGGCAGTCCTACTGCATTTCATTCTCCCACTTCATGGACGGCTGTTTTATACCTTTTTTCCTCACAGTTACAACTCTGACTTCCCTATTATCACTATCATCTGTCAACTATGTTTTCTATTTATCTGAGAAAACAGAAGCAGAGTATTTCTTTGAGCCCCTACCACTATATCATTCCACCTACCAGCATCTGTGCCCATATACTCTGCTTTCCATGCTATTATTATGGATGAAATGTCCTTCCTCTCCCATTCTTCCATTTGTGGACCAGATTCCATTCCTTGTCATTCATCATTTCAGAATTCTCCTGTTTCTCTTGCATCACCATTCTTTACCCTCTGTATTCGGTCACTTACATCAGCACATACTATTCTTTTTTTTTTTTTTTTTTTGCGGTACACGGGCCTCTCACAGTTGTGGCCTCTCCCATTGTGGAGCAACAGGCTCCAGACGCGCAGGCTCAGCGGCCATGGCTCACGGGACCAGCCGCTCCGCGGCATGTGGGATCTTCCCAGACCAGGGCACGAACCCGTGTCCCCTGCATCGGCAGGCGGACTCTCAACCACTGCGTGGCACCAGAGAAGCCCAATACTATTCTATTAAATTTAATTTTTGTTTTATACTATAGTTGGTTTACAATGTTGTGTTAGTTTCAGGTGTACAACAAAGTGATTCAGTTATACATATATCCATTCTTTTTAAGATTCTTTTTCCATATTACATATAGATTCTTTTTCCATATTAAAGAAAATTGGGTAGAATTCCTTGTGCTATACAGTACGTCCTTGTTGATTATCTATTTTATTTTATTTTTTCAACATCTTTATTGGAGTATAATTGCTTTACAATGTTGGGTTAGTTTCTGCTGTATATCAAAGTGAATCAGCTGTGTGTACACATATATCCCCATATGCCCTCCTTCTTGCATCTGCCTCCCACCCTCCCTATCCCACCCCTCTAGGTGGTCAAAAAGCACCAAGCTGATCTCCCTGTGCTATGCAGCTGCTTCCCATTAGCCATCTAGTTTACATTTGGTAGTGTATATATGTCAATGCCACTCTCCCACTTCATCCCAGCTTACCCTCCCCTCACCACGTGTACTCAAGTCCATTCTCTATGTATGCGTCTTTATTCCTGTCCTACCCATAGGTTCTTCAGAACCTTTTTTTTTTTTTTAGATTCCATGTATATGTGTTAGCATATGGTACTAGTTTTTCTGACTTCCTTCACGCTGTATGACAGACTCTAGGTCCATCCACCTCACTACAAATAACTCACTTTCATTTCTTTTTATGGCTGAATAATATTCCGTTGTATATATGTGCCACATCTTCTTTATCCATTCATCTGTTGATGGACATTTAGGTTGCTTCCATGTCCTGGCTATTGTAAATAGAGCTGCAATGAACATTTTGGTACATGACTCTTTTTGAATTTTGGTTTTCTCAGGGTATATGCCCAGTAGTGGGATTGCTGTGTCATATGGTAGTTTTATTTTTAGTTTTTTAAGGAACCTCCATACTGTTCTCCATAGTGGCTGTATCAATTTACATTACCACCAACAGTGCAAGAGTGTTCCTTTTCTACACACCCTCTCCAGCATATATTGTTTCTAGATTTTTTGATGATGGTCATTCTGACCAGTGTGAGATAATTTCTCATTGTAGTTTTGATTTGCACTTCTCTAATGATAAATGATGTTGAGCATTCTTTCATGTGTTTGTTGGCAGTCTGTATATCTTCTTTGGAGAAATGTCTATTTAGATCTTCTGCCCATTTGTGGATTGGGTTGTTTGTTGTTTTGTTATTGAGCTGCATGAGCTGCTTGTAAATTTTGGAGATTAATCCTTTGTCAATT
Organism: Phocoena sinus; assembly: GCF_008692025.1. Lineage (NCBI taxonomy): Eukaryota > Metazoa > Chordata > Mammalia > Artiodactyla > Phocoenidae > Phocoena > Phocoena sinus. The sequence goes on along the minus strand of NC_045765.1, from coordinate 70,103,960 downwards.
GCTTCATTTTCAAATATTTTCTCCCATTCTGAGGGTTGTCTTTTCGTCTTGTTTATGGTTTCCTTTGCTGTGCAAAAGCTTTTAAGTTTCATTACGTCCCTTTTGTTTTTATTTCCATTTCCCTAGGAGGTGTGTCAAAAAGGATCTTGCTGTGATTTATGTCATAGAGTGTTCTGCCTATGTTTTCCTGTAAGAGTTTGATAGTGTCTGGCCTTACATTTAGGTCTTTAATCCATTTTGACTTTATTTTTGTGTATGGTGTTAGGGAGTGTTCTAATTTCATTCTTTTACATGCAGTTGTCCAGTTTTCCCAACACCACTTATTGAAGAGACTCTTTTATCCATTGTATGTCCTTGCCTCTTTGTCATAGATTAGTTGACCATAGGTGCGTGGGTTTATCTCTGGGCTTTCTATCCTGTTCCATTGATCTATATCTCTGTTTTTGTGCCAGTACCATATTGTCTTGATTACTGTAGTTTTGCAGTATAGTCTGAAGTCTGGGAGCCTGATTCCTCCAGCTTTATTTTTCTTTCTGAAAACTGCTTTGGCTATTCGGGGTCTTTTGTGTTTCCATACAAATTGTGAAATTTTGTGTTCTAGTACTGTGAAAAGTCCCATTGGTAATTTGATAGGGATTGCATTGAATCTGTAGATTGGTATGGGTAGTATACTCATTTTCACAATGTTGATTCTGCCAATTCAAGAACGTGGTGTATTTCTCCATCTGTTTGTATCATCTTTAATTACTTTCATCAGTGTCTTATAGTTTTCTGCATACAGGTCTTTTGTCTCTTTAGGTAGGTTTATTCCTAGGTATTTTATTCTTTTTTTTGCAGTGATAAATGGGAGTGTTTCCTTAATTTCTCTTTCAGATATTTCATCATTAGTGTATAGGAATGCAAGAGATTTCTGTGCATTAATTTTGTATCCTGCTACTTTACCAAACTCATTGATTAGCTCTAGTAGTTTTCTGGTGGCATCTTTAGGATTCTCTATGTATAGTATCATGTCCTCGGCAAACACTGACAGTTTTACTTCCTTTCTGATTTGAATTCCTTTTATTTCTTTTTCTTCTCTGATTGCTATGGCTAAAACTTCCAAAACTGTGTTGAATAATAGTGATGAGGGTGGTCAACCTTGTCTTCTTCCTGACCTTAGTGCAAATGGGTTCAGTTTTTCACTTTTGAGAATGATGTTGGCTGTGGGTTTGTCATATATGGCCTTTATTATGCTGAAGTAAGTTATCTCTATACCTACTTTCTGAAGAGTTTTTATCATAAATGGGTGTTGAATTTTGTTGAAAGCTTCTTCTGCATCTATTGAGATGATCATATGGTTTTTCTCCTTCAATTTGTTAATATGGTTTATCACATTGATTGATTTGTGTATATTGAAGAATCCTTGCATTCCTGGTTTAAACCCCACTTGGTCATGGTGTATGATCTTTTTAATGTGTCATTGGATTCTGTTTGCTAGTATTTTGTAGAGGATTTTTGCATCTATGTTCATCAGTGGTATTGGCCTGTAGTTTTCTTTTTTTGTGACCTCTTTGTCTGGCTTTGGTATCAGGGTGATGGTGGCCTCGTAGAATGAGTTTGGGAGTGTTCCTCCCTCTGCTATATTTTGGGAGAGTTTGAGAAGGATAGGTGTTAGCTCTTCTCTAAATGTTTGGTAGATTTCGCCTCTGAAGCCATCTGGTCCTGGGCTTTTGTTTGTTGGAAGATTTTTAATCACAGTATCAATTCCGTGCTTGTGATTGGTCTGTTTATATTATCTATTTCTTCCTGGTTCCCTGTTGGAAGGTTGTGCTTTTCTAAGAATTTGTCCATTTCTTCCAGGTTGTCCATTTCATTGGTATATCATTGCTAGTAATATACCTCTCATGATCGTTTGTTTTTCTGCAGTGTTAGTTGTTACTTATATATTTTCATTTCTCATTCTGTTGATTTGAGCCTTCTTCCTTTTTTTCTTGATGAATCTGGCTAATGCTTTATCAATTTGTTTATTTTCTCAAAGAACCAGCTTTTACTTTTATTGATCTTCGCTATCATTTCCTTCATTTCTTTTTCAGTTATTTCTGATCTGTTCTTTATGATTTCTTTCCTTCTGCTAACTTTGGGGATTTTTGTTCTTCTTTCTCTAATTGCTTTAGGTGTAAGGTTAGGTTTGTTTATTTGAGATGTTTCTTGTTTTTGAGGTAGGATTGTATTGCTATAAACTTCCCTCTTAAAACTGCTTTTTTTTTTTTTTTTTTAACGTTACATGGGCCTCTTACTGTTGTGGCCTCTCCCATTGCAGAGTACAGACTCTGGATGTGCAGGCTCAGCGGCCATGCCTCACAGACCCAGCCACTCCATGGCATGTTAGATCTTCCCAGACCAGGGCACGAACCCATGTCCCCTGCATCGGCAGGCGGACTCTCAACCGCTGCGCCACCAGGGAAGCCCTAGAACTGCTTTTGCTTCATCCCATAGGTTTTGGGTCGTCGTGTGTTCATAGTCATTTGTTTCTCAGTATTTTTAAATTTCCTGTTTGATTTCGTCAGTGATCTCTTGGTTATTTAGTAGCATATGTTTAGCCTCCATATGTTTCTATTTTTTAAAGTTTTTTTCCCTGTAATCAATACCTAGTCTTACAGTGTTGTTGTTGGAAAAGATACTTGATACGATTTCAGTTTTCTTAAATTTACCAAGGTCTGATTTGTGACCCAAGATATGATCTATCCTGGAGAATGTTCCATGAGCACTTAAGAAGAAAGTGTATTCTGTTGTTTTTGGAAAGAAATGTCCTATAAATATCAATTAAGTCCATCCTGTTTAATGTGTCATTTAAAGCTTGTGTTTCCTTATTTATTTTCATTTTGGATAATCTGTCCATTGGTGAAAGTGGGGTTTTAAAGTCCCCTACTATTATTGTGTTACCGACAATTTTTTCTTTTATGGCTCTTAGCATTTTTCTTATGTATTGAGGTGCTCCTCTGTTGGGTGCATAAATATTTACAATTTTCATATCTTCTTCTTGGATTGATCCCTTGATCATTATGTAGTACCCGTCTTTGTGTCTTGTAATAGTCTTTCTTTTAAAGTCTACTTTTTCTGATAGGAGAATTGCTACTCCAACTTTCTTTTGATTTCCATTTGCATGGAATATCTTTTTCCACCCTTTCATTTTCAGTCTGTATGTGTCTCTAGATCTGAAGTGGGTCTCTTGTAGACAGCATATATATGGGTCTTGTTTTTGTATACATTCAGCCAGTCTATGTCTTTTGGTTGGAGCATTTAATCCATTTACATTTAAGGTAATTATCAATATGTATGTTCCTATTACCATTTTCTTAATTGTTTTGTGTTTGTCATTGTAGATCTTTTCTTTCTCTTGTGTTTCCTACCTAGAGAAGTTCCCTTAGCATTTATTTTAAAGCTGGTTTGGTGGTCCTGAATTCTCTTAGCTTTTGCTTATCTATAAAGGCTTTCATTTCTCTATCAAATCTGAATGAGATCCTTGCTGGGTAGAGTAATCTTGGTTGTAGGTATTTCTCTTTCATCACTATAAATATGTTCTGCCACTGGCTTGCAGAGTTTCTACTGAAAGATCAACTGTTAACCTTATGGGGATTCCCTTGTATGTTATTTGTTGCTTTTCCCTTACTGCTTTTAATATTTTTTCTTTGTATTTAATTTTTGATAGTTTTAGTAATATGTGTCTTGGCGTGTTTCTCCTTGGATTTATTTGGATGGGACTCTCTGCACTTCCTGGACTTGATTGACTATTTCCTTTCCCATGTTAGGGAAGTTTTCAACTATAATCTCTTCAAATATTTTCTCAGTCCATTTCTTTTTCTCTTCTTCTTCTGGGACCTCTAAAATTCGAATGTTGGTGCACTTAATGTTGTCCCAGAGGTCTCTGAAACTGTCCTCAATTCTTTTCACTCTTTTTTTCTTTACTCTGCTCTGTGGTAGATATTTCCACTATTTTACCTTCCAGGTCAGTTATCCGTTCTTCTTTCTCAGTTTTTCTGCTATTGATTCCTTCTAGAGGATTTTTAATTTCATTTATTGTGTTGTTCATCATTGTTTGTTTGCTCTTTAGTTCTTCTACGTTCTTGTCAAACATTTCTTGTGTTTTCTCCATTCTATTTCCAAGATTTTGTATCATCTTTACTATCATTACTCTGAATTCTTTTTCAGGTAGACTACCTATTTCCTCTTCACTTGTTGGGTCAGGTGGGTTTTTACCTTGCTCCTTCATCTGCTGTGTATTTCTCTGTCTTCTCCTTTTACTTAACTTACTGTGTTTGGGGTCTCCTTTTCACAGGCTGCACGTTCATAGTTCCCATTGTTTTTAGTGTCTGCTCCCAGTGGGTGAGGTTGGTTCAGTAGGTTGTGTAGGCTTCCTGGTAGAGGGGACTGCTGCCTGTGTTCTGGTGTATGAGGCTAGATCTTGTCTTTCTGATGGGCAGGACCACATTCGGTGGTGTGTTTTGGGGTGTCTGTGAACTTATGATTTTAGGCAGCGTCTCTGCTAATGTGTGGGGTTGTCTTCCTAGTTGTTTGTGATGGGGTGTCTTGCTAGTTTTTTGTGATGGGGTGTCCAGCACTGGAGCTTGCTGGTCGTTGAGTGGAGCTGGGTCTTAGCGTGAGATGGAGATCTTGAGAGAGCTCTTGCCAACTGATATTACATGGGGCTGGTATGCCTCTGGTGGCCCACTGTCCAGAACTTGGCTCTCTCACCTCAGAGGCTCAGGCGTGACACCCAGCCCGAGCACCAAGACCCTGTCAGCCACACAGCTTTTGGGAAGTCTGAGGTCTTCTGCCAGCCTTCAGTAGGTGTTCTATAGGAGTTATTCTACATGTAGATGTACTTTTGATGTACTTGTGGGGAGGAAGGTGATCTCCACATCTTACCCCTCCACAGTCTTGAAGGTCCTCTCTTGTACCATACAGAAAAGTAATTCCAGGTGAATCAAGCTCAACTAATCAATCACCCACTAACAACACAGGAGAATATCTTCATTATCTCAGAGTAGGGAAAGATGTGAGATATGTTCATTTTCTGCTGCTCCTGGATGAATTCTGAGAAGTGTGAAGAATAAGTGTGGAGTGAATCACAACCTGCTCCTTTCTGAGTTTTTCTGCATCTGTTGTGAAGCTCTGATGAGGGTGGTCCCTCTTAGATGGGCTGTTCTTCTAGGTGTGACTCCTGTCCCCACCTTTCTGCCACAAAAGAGCTGCTTTTTTCCAGAGATGCTGAGACTTAAGCCTCGGGTGTGAACCCTCCGAGCCCACAAGTTGGAAAGGGCGGAAGTCAATATCTATTTTATATATACTAGTGTGTTTATGTTAATCCCAAACTCCTAATTTATCCCTCCCCAGACTTTTCCCCATTGGTAACCATAAGTTTGGTATTTAAGGCTGTGAGTCAGTTTCTGCTTTGTAAATAAGTTCATTTATATAATTTTTTCAGATTCCACATATAAGTGATATCATATGATATTTGTCTTTGTCTGACTTACTTAGTATGATAATCTCTAGGTCTATTCATGTTGCTGCAAATGGCAATATTTCATTTTTTATGGCTGAGTAATATTCCATTGTATCTATGTACCACAACTTTATCCTTTCCTCTGTCAAAGGACATTTAGGTTGCTTCCATGTGTTGGCTATTTTAAATAGTGGTGCAGGGCCTCCCTGGTGGCACAGTGGTTGAGAATCCGCCTGCCAGTGCAGGGAACACAAGTTCGTGCCCTGGTCTGGGAAAGTCCCACATGCCATGGAGCAACTAAGCCCGTGCACCACAACTACTGAGCCTGCGCTCTGGAGCCTGTGCTCCACAACAAGAGAAGCCAATGCAATGAAGAGTAGCCCCCGCTCGCTGCAAGTGGAGAAAGCCCGCCTGCAGCAACAAAGACCCAACACAGCCAAAAATAAATAAATAGTGTTGCAGTGAATATTGGTGTGCATGTATCCTTTTGAACCATGGTTTTCTCTGGATATATGCTCAGGAGTGGGATTGCTGGATCATATGGTAGTTCTATATTTCCTTTTCAAGGGAACCTCCATACTGTTCTCCATAATGGTTGTACCAATTTACATTGCCACCAACAGTGTAGGAGAATTCCCTTTTCTCCACACCCTGTCCAGCATATATTGTTAGTGGACTTTTTGATAATGGCCATCCTGACCAGTGTGTGGTGATGCCTCATTGTAGTTTTGATTTGGATTTCTCTAATAATTACAAATGTTGAGCATCTTTTCATGTGCTTTTTGACCATCTGTATGTCTTCTTTGGAGAAATGTTTATTTAGGTCTTCTGCCCATTTTTTAAAATTGGGTTGTTTGTTTTTTTCATATAGAGCTACATGAGCTGTTTTTATATTTTGGAGATTAATCCCTTGTGAGTCACTTCATTTGTATTTTCTCCCCTTCTGTGGGTTGTCTTTTTGTTTATGGTTTCCTTTACTGTGCAAAAGCTTTTAAGTTTCATTAGGTCCCATTTGTTTATTTTTGTTTTTATTTTCATTTCTCTAGGAGGTGGATCAAAAAAGGTCTTGCTGCGATTTATGTCAAAGAGTGTTCTGCCTGTGTTTTCCTCTAAGAGTTTTATAATATCTGGTCTTACGTTTAGGTCTTTAATCCATTTTAAGTTTATTTTTGTGTATGGTGTTAGAGAATGTTCCAATTGCATTCTTTTACATGTAGCTGTCCAGTTTTCTCAGCACTGCTTACTGAAAAGACTGTCTTTTCTCCATTGTATATTCTTGCCTCCTTTCTCATAGATTGACTGTAGGTGAGTGGGTTTATTTCTGGGCTTTCTTTCCTGTTCCATTGATCTGTATATCTGTACCAATACCATACTGTTTTGATGACTGTAGCCTTGTTGTATAATCCAAAGTCAGGGAGCCTGATTCCTCCAGCTCCGTTTTTCTTTCTCAGTGTTGCTTTGGCTATTCGGTGTTTTTTTATGTCTCCATACAGATTAAAAATTTTTTTGTTCTAGTTTTGTGAAAAATGCCATTAGTCATTTCATAGGGATTACATTGAATCTGTAGGTTACCTTCAGTAGTATAGTAATTTTGACAATATTGATTCTTCCAATCCAAGATCATGGTATATCTTTCCATCTGTTTGTGTCATCTTCAGTTTCTTTCATCACGGTCTTATAGTTTTCAGAGTACAGGTCTTTTGCTTCCTTAGATAGGTTTATTCCTAGGTATTTATTTTTGATGCAATGTTAAATAGGAACGTTTCCTTATTTTCTCTTTCTGATCTTTCATTGTTAGTGTATAGGAATGCAAAGATTTCTGTATATTTTGTATACTGCAACTTTACCAAATTCATTGTTGAGCTCTAGTAGTTTTCTGGGTAGCATCTTTAGGATTTTCTATGTATAGTATCATGTCATTTGTAAAGTGACAGTATTACTTCTTCTTTTCCAAATTGGATTCCTTTTATTTCTTTTTCTTCTCTGATTGCCATGACTAGGACTTCCAAAACTGTGTCGAATAAGAGTGGTGAGAGTGGACATCTTTGTCTTGTTCCTGATCTCAGAAGAAATGCTTTTCACCATTGAGTATGATGTTTGCTGTGGGTTTGTCATATATGCCCTCTATTATGTTGAGGTAGGTTCCCTCTATGCCCATTTTCTGAAGAGTTTTTATCATAAATTGGTGTCGAATTTTGTCAAAAACTTTATCTGCATCTATTGAGATGATCATGTGGTTTTTATTCTTCAGTTTGTTAATGTGGTGTATCACAGTGGTTGATTTGTGGCTATTGACAAATCCTTGCATCCCTGGAATAAATCACACTTGATCATGGTGTATGATACTTTTGATGTGTTGTTGGATTTGGTTTGCTAGTATTTTGTTGAAGAGTTTTGCATCTATGTTCATCAGTGATATTGGCCTGTAATTTTCTTTGTTTGTGGTGTCTTTGGTTTTCGTATCTGGGTGATGGTGATTTCATAGAAAGAGTTTGGGAGTGTTCTTTCCTCTGCAATTTTTTGGATAAGTTTGAGAAGAATAGGTATTAACTCTTCTCTAAATATTTGATAGAATTCACCTATGAAGCCGTCTGGTCCTCGACTTCGGTTTGTTAGAAATTTTAAAATCACAGTTTCAATTTCAGTATGAGTGATTGGTCTGCTCATATTTTCTATTTCTTCCTGGTTCAGTCTTGGAAGATTGTACCTTTCTAAGAATTTGTCCATTTCTTCTAGGTTGTCCATTTTATTGGCATAGAGTTGTTTGTAGCAGTCTCTTAGGATGCTTTGTATTTCTGCGGTGTCTGTTGTAACTTCTTTTTCATTTCTAATGTTATTGATTTGAGTCCTCTCCTTCTATTTTTTTTTGTTGAGTCTGGCTGAAGGTTTATCAATTTGGTTTATTTTCTCAAAGAACCAGCTTTTAGTTTTATTTATCTTTGCTATTGTTTTCTTTATTTCTATTTCATTTATTTCTGCTCTGATCTTTATGATTTCTTTCCTTCTACTAACTTTGGATTTTGTTTGTTCTTCTTTCTCTAGTTCCTTTAGGTGTAAGGTTAGATTGTTTATGTGAGATTTTTCTTGTTTCTTGAGGTAGGATTGTATTGCTATAAGCTTCCCTCTTAGAACTGCTTTTGCTGCATCCCATACGTTTTGGATTGTCATGTTTTCATTGTCATTTGTCTCTAGGTATTTTTTGATTTCCTCTTTGATTTCTTCAGTGATCTCTTGGTTATTTAGTAACGTATTGTTTAGCCTCCATGTGTTTGTTTTTTTTACGTTTTTTTCCCTTTAATTTATTTCTAGTCTCATAGTGTTATGGTCAGAAAATATGCTTTATATGATTTCAATTTTTTAAAATTTACCGAGGCTTGATTTGTGACCCATGATGTGATCTATCCTGGAGAATATTCCATGTGCACTTGAGAAGAAATTGTAATCTGCTGTTTTCCAATGGAATGTCCTATAAATATCAATTAAATCTATCTGGTCTATTGTGTCATTTAAAGCTTGTGTTTCCATATTAATTTTCTGTCTGGATGATCTGTCCATTGATGTAAGTGAGGTGTTAAAGTCCCCCACTATTTTTCTGTTACTGTTGATTTCCTCTTTATGGCTGTTAGCATTTGCCTTATGTATTGAGGTGCTCCTGTTGGGTGCATGTATATTTATAATTGTTATATCTTCTTAGACTGATCCCTTGATCATTATGTAGTGTCCTTCCCTGTCTCTTGTAACATTCTTTATTTTAAAGTCTATTTTATCTGATATGAGTATTGGTACTCCAGCTTTCTTTTGATTTCCATTTTCATGGAATATCGTTTTCCATCCCTTCACTTTCAGTCTGTATGTGTCCCTAGGTCTGAAGTGGTCTCTTGTAGACAGCATATATATGGGTCTTGTTTTTGTATCCATTCAGTGAGCCTGTGTCTTTTGTTTAGAGCATTTAATCCATTAACATTTTAGGTAATTATCAATGTCTATGTTCGTGTTACCATTTTCTTACTTGTTTTGGGTTTGTTTTTTGTAGGTCCTTCTCTTCTCTTGTGTTTCCCACTTAGAGACGTTCCTTTAGCATTTGTTGTAGAGCTGATTTGGTGGTGCTGAATTCTCTTAGCTTTTGCTTACCTGTAAAGGTTTCGATTTCTCGGTCGAATCTGATGAGATCCTTGCTGGGTAGAGTAATCTTGGTTGTAGGTTCTTCCCTTTCATCACTTTAAATATATCATGCCACTCCCTTCTGGCTGGTAGAGTTTCTGCTGAGAAATCAGCTGTTAACCTCATGGGAGTTTCCTTGTTTGTTACTTTTTCCTTGTTGCTTTTAATAATTTTTATTTGTCTTTAATTTTTGTCATTTTGATTAGTGTGTCTTGGTGTGTTTCTCCTTGTGTTTATCCTGCCTGTGACTCTCTGTGCTTCCTGGACTTGGGTGGCTATTTCATTTGCCATGTTAGGGAAGTTTTCTTTTATAACCTCTTGAAATATTTTCTTGGGTCCTTTCTCTCTCTCTTCTCCTTCTGGGACCCCTATAATTCAAATGTTGGTGCATTTAATGTCCCAGAGGTCTCTTAGGCTGTCTTCATTTCTTTTCATTCTTTTTTCTGTATTCTGTTCTGTGGCAGTGGGTTCCACCATTCTGTCTTCCAGGTCACTTATCCATTCTTCTGCCTCAGTTATTCTGGTATTGATTCCTTCTAGTGTATTTTTCATTTCAGTTTTTGTTCATCCCTGTTTGTGTGTTCTTTAATTCTTCTAGGTGTTTGTTCTTTAATTCTTCTAGGTCTTTGTTAAACATTTCTTGCATCTTCTGAATCTTTGCCTCCCTTCTTTTCCCAAGGTCCTGGATCATCTTCACTGTCATTATTCTGAATTCTTTTTCTGGAAGGTTGCCCATCTCCACTTCATTTAGTTGTTTTTCTGTGGTTTTATCTTTTTCCTTCATCTGGTATATAGTCCTCTGCCTTTTCATTTTGCCTGTCTTTCTGTGAATGTGGTTTTTCTTCCACAGGCTGCAGGATTGTAGTTCTTCTTGCTTCTACTGTCTGCCCTATGGTGGATGAGGCTATCTAAGAGGCTTGTGCAAGTGTCCTGATGGGAGGGACTTGTGGTGGGCAAAGCTCAATAAAACTTTAATCTGCTTGTCTGCTGATGGGTGGGGCTTAGTTCCTTTCCTGTTGGTTGTTTGCCCTGAGCTGACGCAGCACTGGATGCTACAGGCTCTCTGATGGGGCTAATGGCAGACTCCAGGAGGGCTCACACCAAGGAGTACTTCCCAGAACTTCTGCTGCCAGTGTCTGTCTCCTCAGTGAGCCATAGCCACACCCCACCTCTGCAGGAGACCCTCCAACACTAGCAGGTAGGTCTGGTTCAGTCTCCTATCGGGGTCACTGCTCCTTCCCCCTGGGTCCTGATGCACACACTACTTTGTGTGTGTACTCCAAGAATGGAGTCTCTCTTTCCACCCATCCTGTCGAAGTCCTGCAATCAAATCCCACTAGCCTTCAAAGTGTGATTCTCTGGGAATTCCTCCTCCCATTGCTAGACCTCCAGGTTGGGAAGCCTGATGTGGGGCTCCGCATCTTCACTCCAGTGAGTGGACTTCTGTGGTATAATTGTTCTCCAGTTTGTGAGTCACCAGCCCAGTGGTTATGGGATTTGATTTTATTGTGATTGTGCCCTGCTACCGTCTCATTGCAGCTTCTTTGTCTTTGGATGTGGGGTATCTTTCTTGGTGAGTTCCAGTGTCTTCCTGTTGATGATTGTTCAGCAGTTAGCTGTGATTTCAGTGTTCTCACAAGAGGGAGTGAGCGCACATCCTTCTACTCCGCCATCTTTTTTTTTTTTTTTTTTTTTTTTTTTTTTTGCAGTTCGCGGGCCTCTCACTGTTGTGGCCTCTCCCGTTGCGGAGCACAGGCTCCGGACGCACAGGCTCAGCGGCCATGGCTCACGGGCCCAGCCGCTCCGCGGCATGTGGGATCTTCCCGGACCGGGGCACGAACCCGTGTTCCCTGCATCGGCAGGAAAAATATAGTACAATCCTTTTTTTTTTTTTTTTTTTTTTTTTTTGCTGTTGTGGAGCACAGGCTCTGGACGTGCAGGCTCAGCAGCCATGGCTCACGGGCCCAGCCGCTCCGCGGCATGTGGGATCTTCCCGGACTGGGGCAAGAACCCGCGTCCCCTGCATCGGCAGGCAGACTCTCAACCACTGCGCCACCGGGGAAGCCCTACTCCGCCATCTTGAACCAGTCCCCAGCATTTTGTATTATTAGTTTTATGGATTTTAGCCATACTGATATGTATGTAATGGTATCACTGTGTTGTTTTAATTTGTAATTATCTAATGACATTAGATGTTGAGCATCATTTTTTAAATAATTATTTGTCATCTCTATATCTTTTTTTTGGTGAGATATCTGTATAGATCTTTTACTCATTTTAAGATTGGGTCAGTTGTTTTCTCTTTGTTGAGTGTTAAGAGCCCTTCATATATTTTGTATACCAGCCCTTTATCAGAAATATGGTTTACAAAAATTTTCTCCTAGTCTGTGCCTCGTCTATTGATTCTCTTGATGTCTTTCCCAGAAGTTTTAAATTTTGACAAAGTCCAACAAACCCAAGCTCACCTAGATTTTCTCCTATATTATCCTATAGAACCTTTACAGTTTTACATTAGGTCTATGACTTATTTTGAGTAAAATTTTGTGAAAGATGTAAGGACTGTTTCAAGATTCACTTTAATTGGTATATGGATGTCTAATTGTTCTGGTATCATTTGTTGAAAGGGTTATCCTTCTAATGAATTGCATTTGCTCTTTTTTCAAAAATCAGTTGACTATACTGGTATGTATCTATTCCTTGGATATGTTGTTCTATTGATCAATTTATTATTTCACCAATATGCTGTCTTTATAGATTTATAGTAAGTCTTTTTTAATTTAATTTTTTTTGAAGTATAGTTGACTTATAATGTGCAAATTTCTGCTGTACAGCAAAGAGACTCAGTTATACACATTTATATACATTCTTTTCCATTATGGTTTATCCAAGGAGATTAGATATACTTCCCTGTGCTATAGAGTAGGACCTTGTTGTTTATCCATTCTAAATGTAATAGTTTGCATCTACTAACCCCCAACTCGCAGTCCATCCCTCTCCCTACCACCTCCCCCAGCAACCACAAATCTGTTCTTTGTGTCTGTGAGTCTGTTTCTGTTTTGTAGATAGGTTCATTTGTGCCATATTTTAGAGCCCACATTTAAGCAATATCATATGGTATTTGTCTTTCTCTTTCTGACTTACTTCACTTAATATGATAATCTCTAGATCCATCCATGTTGGTGCAAATGGCATTATTTCATTCTTTTTCATGGCTGAGTAACATTCCATTGTATATATGTACCACATCTTTATCCATTCATCTGTCGATGGACATTTAGGTTGTTTTCATATCTTGGCTATTGTGAATTGTGCTGCTATGACATAGGGGTGCATGTATCTTTTTGAATTATAGTTTTTCCAGGTGTATGCCCAGGAGTGGGATGGCTGGATCATATGGTAACTCTGTTTTTGGTTTTCCATAGTGGCTGCACCAACTTACATTCCCATGAACAGTGTAGGAAGGTCCCCTTTTCTCCATACCCTCTCTAGCGTTTGTTATTTGTAGACTTTTAAATGATGGTCATTCTGACTGGTGTGAGGTGCTACCTCAATATAGTTTTGATTTGCATTTCTCTAATAATTAGTGATGTTGAGCTCTTTTCATGTGCCTACTGGCCATTTGTATGTCTTCTCTAGAGAAATGTCTAGAAAGGTCTCCTGTCCATTTTTTGATTGGGTTGTTTGTTTTTTTGTTGTTGAGTTGTATGAGCTGTTTGTGTATTTTGGAGATTAAGCCCCTATTGGTTTCATCATTTGCAAATATTTTTTCCCTTCTGTAAGTTGTCTTTTTATTTTGTTTATGGTTTCTTTTGCTGTGCAAAAGCTTGTAAGTTTGATTAAGTACAATTTGTTTGTTTTTGTTTTTATTTTTATAGCCTTGGGAGACCTAAGAAAACATTGGCACGATTTATGTCAGAGAATGTTTTGCCTATGCTCTCTTCTTGGAGTTTTATGGTGTTATGTCTTATGTTTAAGTCTTTAAGCTATTTTGAGTTTACTTTTGTACATGGTGTGTGTTCTAACATCATTGATTTATATACAGCTGTCCAACTTTCCCAGCACCACTTGCGTAAGAGACTATCTTTTCCCCATTTTATTTTCTTGCCTACTTTGTCAAAGATTAATTGACCATAGATGTGTGGGTTTATTTCTGAGCTCTGTGTTGTGTTCCATTGATCCATATGTTGGTTTTTGTACCAGTACCACATAGTTTTAATTATTGTAGCTTTATAGTATTGTCTGAAGATGGGAGAGTTATGCCTCCTGCTTTTTTTCCCCCTCAGGATTGCTCTGGCAATTCTGGGTCTTTTATGGTTCCATATAAATTTTTAGATTATGTGTTGTAATTCTGTGAAAAATATCATGGGTAATTTAATAAGGATCACATTAAATCTGTAGAGTGCTTTGGGTATTATTGCCATTTTAACAGTATTAATTCTTCCAATCCAAGAGCATGGGATATCTTTCCATTTCTTTGAATCCTCTTTAATTTCCTTTATTAATGTTTTATAGTTCTCGGAATATTAGTCTTTCACCTCCTTGGTCAGGTTTATTCATAGGTATTTTAGAAATGTATTTTTTTTTTAATTCCCTTTCTGATATTTCATTGTTAGTGTAAAGAAATGCAAGCAATTTCTGAATGTTAATCTTGTATTCCACTTTGATGAATTCATTTATTAGATCTAGTAGTTTTTGTGTGGAGTCCTTAGGGTGTTCTATATATGGTATAATGTTATCTACATATCATGAGAATTTTACCCCTTCCCTTCCAATTTGGATACCTTTTATTTCTTTTTCTTGTCTGATTGCTGTGGCTAGGACTTCCAATACTGTGTTGAATAGAAGTGGTGAAAGTGGGCATCCTTGTCTTGTTCCAGGTTTTATCAGGAAGGGTTTCAGCTTTTCACCGTTGAATGTTACATAGGCTGTGGTTTGTCAAAAATGGCTTTTGTTATGTTGAGATATGTTCCCTCGATACCCACTTTGGTATGAGTTTTTATCATGAATGGATGTTGAATTTTGTCCAATACTTTTTTCTGCATTTATTGAGATCACGAGGTTTTTGACTTTTGTTTATGTGGTATATTACATTGATTGATTTGTGTATGTTGCACCATCCTTGTGAACTTAGGATGAATCCCACTTGTTTGCAGTGTATAATATTTTTTTATGTGCTGTTGGATTCGGTTTGCTAATATTTTGTTGAGGATTTTTGCATATATATTCATCAATGGTGTTGGCCTATAATTTTCTTTTCTGGTGATATCTTTGTCTGGTTTTGGTATCAGTGTGATGGTGGCTTCATAGAATGTCTTTGGGAGTGTTCCCTCCTCTTCAACCTTTTGGAAGAGTTTGGGGAACATTGGTGTACGTTGTTCTTTGTATGGTTGGTAGAATTCACCTGTGAAGCAATCTCCTTCTGGACTTTTGTTTTTAGGGAGTATTTTAAAAAAAAAACAAAAACAGATTCTATTTCACTTCTAGTGATCAGTCTGTTCAAATTGCCTATTTCTTCTTGATTCAGTTTTGGTGGGCTGTATGTTTCTAGAAAGTTGTCCATTTCTTCTAGGTTGTCAAATTTGTTGGCATGAATTGTCCATCATATTCTCTTATGTTTTTTTTTTTTTTTTTGCATTTCTGGGGTATCAGTTGAGATTTCTCCATTTTCATTTCTTACTGTGTTTATCTGGGTTCTCTCTGTTTTCTTCTTGGGGAGCCTGGCCAGAGGTTTGTCAATTTTGTTTACCCTTTCAAAGAACCAGCTCTTGGTTTTATTGATTTTTTTCTATTTTTTAAAAATCTCTATTTTACTTATTTCCTCCCTGAACTTTATTATTTTCTTCTTTCTGCTGACTTCAGGTTTTGTTTTCTAATTCTTTTAGGTGGTATGTTAGGTCGTTTGAGATTTTAATTGTTTTTTTTTTTTTTTTGAGAAGGGTGTGTATCACTATGAGCTTCCCTCTAAGAACTGCCTTTGCTGCATCCCGTAGATTTTGTATGTTTGTGTTTTCATTTTCATTTGTCTTAAGGTATTTTTTAATTTTCTTTTTGATTTCCTCATTGACCCATTGGTTTTTTAGTAGTATGATGTTTATTCTCCATGTAGTGTTTTTTTCTCATTTCTTTTCCTGTGGTTGATTTCTAGTTTCATGCTGTTGTGGTCAGAGAAGATGCTTGAAATAATTTCTCTACTCTTAAATTTGTTGAGGTTAGTTTTGTGACCTAGTATATGGTCAGTCCTAGAGAATGTTCCATGTGCACTTGAAAAGACACTTGAAAAGAATGTGTATTCTGGTTTTTTTGGATGTAATGTCCTGAAAATATCAATTAAGTCTAACTGTTCTATCGTATCATTTAAGATCTCTGTTGCCTTATTGATTTTCTGTCAAGAGGATTGGTCTATTGATGTGAGTGGGGTGTTAAAGTCTCCTACTAATACTGTATTCCAATCAGTTTCTCCCTTTATGTCTTTTATTATTTGTTTTATATATTTGGGTGCTCATATATTAGGTGCATATATGTTGATGAGTGTAAAATCCTCTTCTTGTATTGATCCTTTTACCATTATATACTGTCCTTCTTTATCTTTCTTTATTGCCTTTGTTTTAAAGTCTATTTTGTCTGATATGAGTATTGAAACTCCTGCTTTCTTGTCATTTCTGTTTGCATGAAATGTCTTTTTCCATCCCCTCACTTTGAATCTATGTGTCCTTTGCCCTAAGGTGGATCTCTTGTAGGCAGCATATTGTAGGCTCTTATATTTTTATCCAGTCTGCCGCTGTATATCTTTTGATTGGAGCACTCAGTCCATTGATATTTAAGGTAATTATTGATACATATGTATTTATTGCCATTTGAAACCTTGTTTTCCATTCTGTGTTTCTTCTGTTCCTTTCTTTTTTTGTTTTTTCTTTTTGTGGTTTGATGATTTCTTTTTATTTTATGCTTGTGTTCTCTTCTTTTTGATTTTTGTGAATCTATTGTATGTTTTTGATTTGTGGTTGCCCTGTTTTTCAAGTATGTTAACCCCTTCTTATATCTGCTTGCTGTAGACAGTCATACAGGCTCAAACACATTCTAAAAAAAAAAAACAAAAACGGAATCTACAATTTCTTACTCTTCCCCCCCCCCACTCCACATTTTATGATTTTGATGTCCTTTTTTTTTCTATACCATGCAGCTTGCAGGATCTTAGTTTCCTGACCAGGGATTGAATCCATGCCCCCTGCAGTGGAAGCATGGAGTCTTAACCACTGTGCCAGGGAAGTCCCTTGATGTCCTTTCTTACATCTTCATGTTTATCTTTTTGCTGTTCCTTGTTTTTATCATCACTTTCACAAATATAGTTTTTTTTTAATCTGTATACTGGCTAATTTAAATGATTTACTTTCCAGTTATGATTTCCTCCTTCATATATCTTCTTGCTTCTTTTCTATTTAGAGAAGACTTTTCAATATTTCTTTTAGGATAGATTTAGTATTGCTATATTCTTTTAGTTTTTGCTCATCTGAGAAATTCTTTATTTCTCCTTCTATTCTAAATGATAATCTTGCTGGGTAGAGTACTCCAGATTACTGATTTTTCCCTTTCAAGACTTTGAATATATTTTGCCACCCCCTTCTGGCCTGCAGTGTTTCTGTATAGAAATCAGCTGATAGCCTTATGGGTCTTCCCTTGTAATTAAATCTTTGTTTTTCTTTTGCTGCCTTTAGAATCCTCTCTTTATCTTTAACTTTTGCCATTTTTATTATAATATATCTTGGTGTAGTCTGTCTGGGTTCATCTTGTTTTGGACCCTCTGTGCTCCCTGTATCTGGATGTCTGTTTCCTTCTTTAAGTTGGAAAGTTTTCAGCCATAATTTCTTCAAATACATTTTCAATTCCCTTTTCTCTTTCTTCTTCTGGAATCTCTATTATGCATAGATTGTCATGCTTTATACTATCCCATAGGTCTCTTATATTGCTTTCATTTTTTTTAATTTGGTTTTCTGTCTGCTATTTTGATTGGGTGATTTCCATTATTCTATCTTCGAGACCACTTATTCTTTCTTCTGCATCATTCATTCTGCTATTCATTGCTTTTAGCTCAGCTTTCATCTTGGCAAATTAATTTTCTAATTTTTCTTGGCTCCTCATAATTTCTAGTTCCTTTTTATAGTAATCTGTATTTCTGTTGATAGCCTTCCTTAATTCCTTGAGTATTTGCATTACCTTCTTTTTGAACTCGGTGTCTATTAGACTGAAGAGGTCTGTTTCATTGTTTATTCCTTCAGGGGAATTCTCTTGGTCTTTTAAATGGGAGTGGTTCCTCTGCTTTTTCATTTTGCTTGTATTTCTCTTGCTCTGTGAGTTTCAGAGAAACAATTATCTACTGTAGCTTTGGAGGGTTATTTATATGCAGGAATGTCCCTGCATAGTTTGTGTTGGTTTAATAATTTTTTGGCATGAGCGCTGTTTTTGGTTTGGATGCTTGCCGTCTCTTTCCTTAGCATGTGCTGGCTGTTATCCCCTTGGTAGGGGGTTGCCTGCACACACTCCCAGGAAGGTGGGGGCAGCAGTTTTCGGCCACTGGTGGGACCCTCAGTGGGGCAGTGGTCTGTGCCCAACTCTGGAGTCTGAGATGGCAGTGGCGGCTTGAGCCCGGCCCCAGAGCTCACGTAGGTTGTGCCCTGATACCTGAGAGTGCACGCATGGACAAAGAAGGTCCTATGGCTGTCCTGCCCCTCTACTTGTGAGCCTCCCAACAAAGGTGCCCTTCCTCTCTAGTGGGCCAAGGCCTCCTCCTATACTCCTTAGGTTGTGGTGCAGCACACCCTAGCCTCCTCAGGCTGTCTCCATGTAGCCAATCCAGTCCTCTCCCCAGTTCTGATCTCTGAAGCCCAAACCTCAGCACCCAGCCCCAGCCTGCTCCTGTGGAGGAGTGTCTCAGGCTGGAGAGTGCCAGGCAGTGGCACCTACCTTCTGTGCAGGTCTCTCTCCACTTTTCCCTCCACAAACTGGCTGCTGTACTCTCCTCTGAGGCTCTGAAGCTCCCCCTCTGTCCCGGCTGATCTTCCTGCCAGTGAGGGGACTTCCCTGTGTGTGGAAATCTTTCCTCTTTCACAGCTCCAACCCAGGGGTGCAGGTCCCATCCCAATTCCTTTCTCTCTTGTTTTTTTCTTTGGTCCTTCCCAGTTATGTGGAGATTTTCTAGCCTCTTTGGAAGTCTGCAGTCTTCTGCCAGCGTTCAGTAGATGTCCTGTGAGAATTATTCCACATGTAGATGTATTTGTGGGAGAAGGTGAGCGTCATGTGTTACTCCTCCACCATCTTGATCTGATCCCCAGCTTTATAGTAAGTCTTGAGTTGGGTAGCATCAGTCCACTGAATTTTGTTCTTTCGCTTTAATATTATGTTGGGTATACTGGGCCTTTTTTCATTTCCATATAAACTTTAAAATCAATTTGTTGACATCCACAAAACAACTTGCTGGGATTTTGATTAGGATTACATTGAATCTATAGATTAATTTGGAGAGGATTGACATTTTAACAATATTGAGTCTTTCTATATGTGAACATGGAATATCTCTTCATTTAATTATTTCTTCTTTGATATCTTTCGTCAGAGTTTTATGCTTTTCTTTACATAGATCCTGTATATATTTTGTTAGATTTATACCTGTTTCATTTTTTGGTGCTAATATAAGTGGTATTGTTCTTAATTTCAAATTCTAGTTGTTCATTCTTGATACATAGGAAAGCCATATATATATATATATATATATATATATATACATAATACACATACACACACACATACATACATACATACACACGCATATAATGTACTTTGGTGGGTTAGCCTTGTATCCTGCAATTTTGCTGTAATTATTTATTAGTTTCACTTGGTGCTTTTGTGCTGTTGATTCTTTGGGATTTCCTCACAGTCAGTCATGTCATCTGTGAATAAAAGACAGTTTTATTTCTTCCTTCCCAATCTGTATATCTTTTATTCCTTTTTCTTGTCTTGTTGCAATAGCTGTGACTTACAGTACAATAAATAGGAGTGGTGAGAATGGGCATCTTTGCTTTGTTCCCAAACTTAGGGGAAAAGTATATAGTTTGTCACATCATTAAGTATGATGTTAGCTGTGGGTTTTGTTTTTTTGTTTCTTTTTGGTAGATGTTCTTTATCAAGTTGAGGAATTTCCCCTCTATCACTAGTTTACTGAGAGTTTTTATCATAAGTATTGGATTTTGTCAAATGCTTTTTCTGCATCTATTTACATCATCATATTATTCTTTAGCTGTTGTTGAGATGAATTACATTGATTTTTTTCATGTTGAACAAGCCTTGCATACTGTCCTATATTTTTATGACTTTAAAAATCTTCTATATGTAGATGATTCCCAAACTTATATCTCCAAGCCTAGACTTATCCTTATGTCACTCATCTCCTAACATTTCTTAAACTAAACTCCAGATCTTTGTTAACAAATATGCTCCTCCTATAGTCTTTCTCATCTCAGTAATTATAAACTCTGTTCTTCCACTGCCTCTTCTAGAAAGGACTACAGTTCCTGACTCTTCTACAGTGGAACCCAGACTATAGTTACTGATGTTTCTGTGCTGTGGCATCATATTTCCAGGATGCAACTGGCACTCCGGGGGAGGACAGAGACATAGAAAAGGGAGAGGCAGATGGCATGCCTGGAATCCAAGGCTCTTCTACCCAGTCATAAATAGTCAACAAAAGAGGAATTGTGTGGAGACAGAAGGATTGTAGTATTAGAGTCCCTGAGGAAGTATAAAGTTCAAATATAGAAGTTTCAGTCAGAAAGCCAGGATTCTTCTTTACTGTGTGAATCCATTAAGCTGATTCCAGCAGGAATTTTCTGCACAAGATCTTAAGTGAAGGTAGCCTATGGCAAGAAAATTATAATTAGGGAGACCATGTGTATCCTAGGATGGTCTCAATTTATACCTGTTTTAAGTCAGTTATTTATTTCCAGGGTTGTATTTCATTTTAAAAAGTGTCCCAATTTGGGTGATGCATTATTTGGTTACTTGCCTATAACCCAAGGGACATTAGAAATTTGGATAACTTCTGGAGATGGAAACTGCATATGGAAGATTTGTAGGGAGGATCCAAACCATCTTCCTGCTCACTTCAGGTCCTTGTGATGATAGCTTAGAGAAAGCATTGGGACCAGGTTGTAGTTAAAGTTTCTGGATTTGAAACCTCAGGGTTATTTCAGGGGGTTATAGAGATGCCGCTGCTAGGGAAAGACAAAAAAAATGACCTGTAATAGAATCAACTATGGACATGTACAGAATGGGAATGTTTCTGAATCTGAGAATTCAGCATATTACAGAGAGCTGAATCTGAGGGAGGGCAGCCATGAAGAGCCCCTGGAAGGAAGTCTAGTCTTCAAGTTAAGAATCTGATGAGAAATTAAAGGGAAGGGACAATGAGAAAGAATTGCTGATGCTACTGGACCAACTAGTTAATGAATCTCTACTGACTTTTGTGGCTTCTGGCAAGGTCCTCAAAGTACACACAAATATCAGCTTAGAAGGCATGAGGACCTCAGGAATTTGAGAGAAAGAAATCTGTGGCCTGTGTTCATTAAGTCATTTTTGAAATGGTACCATATACCCCATTTTCAAACTTGAGTTTTCAGTGCTGGTGTGGTTTTAGGAGTATGTATATTGTATACACATACATTATATACATATAATATACACAGAGTATACATATAGTATACATACAATATACAAATAAGCATATACATACAATACCGATTACAAATACAATATATACAAATACGATACAAAATACACAAGCAAATACACAAATACATACAGTATACACACATACACTGATGGAGTATCCTCTTAAAATTGTCTGATAAAATCTCTTCTGAAATATCTTTACCTGTACTAGTAAATGCAATGAGACAGCACCGAGTGGCTATTAGGGGAACAAAATATTAGAATTTATTATTGATTGAGGTCAAGAAAAAGAGCTAAATTGAGAAATTTGTAGAGTAAGAAAAAAGGGTAGTAGCTCAGGAAAGGCATGATCCTTGCTCCTCCCTGAACGCCCATCCATTAAAAAGGGAAGGGGGTAGATAAAGACGGAGAGATAAGGATTGACAACCTGGAGAATGGGACTCAGTGGCTTCCCAACTTCTCATGGGGGTGATGTGCCTCTACCCACCACTCTGGATGATAGGGATATCCTCCCCACCCCCATCCTTCCTATAGGCATCACGGTTAGTGCCTATAGGATCCAGGAATTTGTCTAGGATATAAAACTACCTAACAGTATCCCCAAAGTAGGGGAGAGTCTTGACAAGCAGAGGATGACCTCAGAATTCACTGTGGAGCAGCAGAAGCGCCCTTGTAGAGGGTAAACATTTGATTGATTATCTGAGGCAGGAAGAAGCAGGTGGAGGAAGACAGCGTATAGTCTGCATACAAGAAAAGGTAAAAAGAGATGGTCTGCTAAGCAAAATGAACACAAGTTCTCTGTTCTCACATGTTTAACCAGCAGTGGTGGCTGGAGCTGGCACTGGCTGGTGAGAGCTGATTGTGCAATCTCTTCCCAGCTCCTCATTCAGTGAGATCAATAGTTAGCTTGAAATAAATCATGGTAGAAGTATTTGTACCACAGAAATAGGCAAATGATGTACACCAGAGCTTTTAAAAAACTCTTCCAGAGAACCAGATGTTAGCTATTTATCAGCACACCACTGGGTCCTAGACTCTTTGGAAATAGAAGTCAGAAATTCACATGTCAAATTGTGTCTCATTTTATACTGAACTCTTACAGATCTGTCAACTTGCTTTGTTGACAGGAAGACTGGTTATGACCTTATTCCAGAGTGACTGAAGGAGGTCTGTCTCATTAGACTACTATGGCCCAGTATTTGATTCTGAGTCAGAGTCAAACATTTCTGCCCAGAGTATGTCCTCAGACTCCAGAATAACCCTGTCATGAACTTAGTGCCCTGGGCAATTTGTTGCTTCAGAACTGTGAGATTGTTTATCCAGGGATGAGAAGGTTGGATAAAAAACAATGGTGTTGCCCTTCCTGAACTTCATTGCATACCAGGAAGTCTGTGTTTCTGAATTTCTGAAGTACTTAAAGAAACTCAAAGGCCTAAAAATTCCATGAGTTTGATAAAATGCAATTTGATACTGATCAGATTTTGCTAGGACATCAAACCCAAGTATGTACTGATTCTGCATACAGCTATTAACGATGCTTTTGATAATGTTGTTTAAAAATTGAAAAAAAGTCATTGATACTTGTAAATGGAAGACTCACATGGACAATAAAAGAAGTGTTTAACTGTCTTAGAGTGAGTCTGTAGGACCCAGATTAATTCTATTATTTTCACACAATGAGAAATCGTATGCATTTGATATAAAGAAGAAAATACCATCCTTTATGTACGAGAGGCTAAATCAGTTGTTGAAAATATATGTATCTAGATTGACACTTGCAGGAGACAGATGGCCTGTGGTATCTGGTATGGCAACATCTAGCTGGCTTGCGAAGTGGAGGTCATATTTTGGAAGAAGAAAAAAAAGGTGGCTATTTTATTTATGGACCCCAAATAATTTGACAGTGAATCATTAAGGAGTTATCTGATGTAATTTGCTTTTTATTTTTTTATAATTAATTGAATCTTTATTGCCACTTATAATCTTTATAACTTTTCCTTTCAAATTATAGCTACTCTAAAAATATAAGTTGAGTGAGTCAAGTAATTTCAAGAGGAATTTTTTTATTATTTATTTACTTATTCGCTTACTGGCTGGATTGATTGATTTTTTTCTTTTTAGGATTTCTTTTTTTTTTCAGTTATACATACGTATATATCTTTTTTTTTTCAGATTCTTATCCCTTATAGGTTATTACAAAATATCAAGTGTAGTTCCCTGTGCTACACAGTAGGTCTTTTTTGGTTATCTATTTTATATATAGTAATGTGTATATGTTAATCCCAACCTCCTAATTTATCCCTCCCCACCTGTTTCCCCTTTGGTAACTATAAGTTTGTTTTATATGTCTGTGAGTCTATTTCTGTTGTTCATTTGTATCAGTTTTTTAGATTCCATGTATAAGTGATACCATGATATTTGTCTTTGTCTGACTTACTTCATTTCATATGATATCTCTAGGTCCATCTATGTTGCTGCAAATGGCATTATTTCATTCATTATATCTTTTTTATGGCTGAGTAATATTCCATTGTGTATGTATACATATATATCTATATCTCTTTGTGTGTGTGTATATATATATCTGTCTCACATCTTCTTTATCCATTCATCTGTTGATGGACATTTAGGTTGTTTCCACGTTTTGGCTATAGTAAATAGTGCTGCTATGAACACTGGGGCGCATGTATCTTTTAGAATTATGATTTTCTCTGGATATATGCCCAGGAGTGGGATTGCAGGATCATATGGTAGCCCTATAAACTTAGTCATCAGAACACACAATAATTGTTACTGGAAGCTCCTGGAGCTCTGGGATTTGTCCTTGATTTTACCAACATAGGGGTACTTGGAGTTGCCTGAAAGTAATCAAGGGTCTCCGAGATTTCTTACTCTAAGAAGTCTGCTGGAAAGGGGTGATGTCAGAGTTGGCAACTGTTGGTGATTCCTGCCTGCCATTAAGCCGGGTGCAATTCTTCCAAACTCAGACAGGTATGAGGGAACATGTACAGAAGCAAAGCACTGTTTTAGGTACCTGCATGCATTTTATATATCCAGTCATTTATCTTTCTGATCTTACTTTAAAAAATGTTTTAAGAACACTTAAAAAAATTAAGATACAATACATTTAAAATAGAGATTTAATGAGATAATGAATATTAGTGAGCTGTAGTTCATGTATGTGTTCTTCACGTTCATGAGAAATGGAACACACATTCACTCTAAGCTTTCCGGTAGACAGCACTAAAGGCAAAACTTGAGTGGCTCCATGTCTTTCTTACAATGTCTGTAAAAGTAAAACAAACCAATTGCTCAGAAAAAGCAAAGCTCTTCCTGCCACTAAGAAAGATTTCTTCTCTGGGTCCCCTTAAAGAGGACACTTTGCAAAATACCAAGCAGAATTCTCAGTAGCATCCTTAAAGAAAAGTTGCTGTGAGGTTTCTGTAGGGCTCTCACAGTGTTTCCTGATGTGAGCTGATGGGGCTGTATTAAAGTGTAATTTAGGAAACAGATATACGTGGGCAAGGCCACTATGATGCAAGCAGGCCCAGAGCTCTCTGATAATCTAGCTTAATGTGGGAGCAGATTTTAGATTTTTAGGAGATTGGACAGAGAATGGATTGACTGAATAACCTTTAGATGATTTTCCGTAAATAATAGATCACTCACATGAAATTTTGATCAATATGTAGCACAGTAAATTCAACTTTCCTTGACAGGTGTCTGGATTATAGAGATTTTAAATGCATTATTGTACTTCATTTTATCTTACTAACAGCTTTTGGAGTTTTATTTTGGTATGCTCATTTTAACAGAAGACTGAACTGAGATGCAAAAAAGTTTGATAATTTGCTCAAGGTCACTTAATTAATAAGAACAGCAAATGACTTTGACTTTAGGTCTTTTTACTCCAGTGTCCATTTCTTGACATGTAAACCTTCTGCTCCTGCTTCCCAAGTATTTGGTAATTAAGGAAAATGACCCTGAAAGCAGCATCACTGGGGCCATGAGAGCCTGCTCACTCTTATCTTCTCCAATCCTAGTATTGGGCCAGCTATGTCTCTAAAAGGCACATACGGCAAAGTCTGGGCTTTCCGACTCCCCCCAGAGATATAGTATGTCTTAAATAGTTCTGTTAGATAACCATTATTATAAGACCATATACACCCAGGTATATGAAAATCGCATTATCTCAAAAGTTACTGAGGATGACCTCTGAGAAAATAGAGGGTGGAGGGAAATGGTAAGTAAACAATAACAGTTGGAAATCCTGGGCTCAAGGGAGCTTTTCCAAGGTGATGTTGCTAGGGATGATCATCACACACGCCAAGAAAGGGAAGGTGATGTCTTTTCTTCAGGATGTCTCAGAGCATTTTGAAGGCTCATGTGCTTTGTGAGATACCATGAGTTCATGAGCCATGAGGGGCTTCCTAAATGTATTGGACACAAGCCATTTCTTTACAGAGGATCCTATAGAACTGTTAGTGTGCATGGTTCATTTGGAAAATGTTAGCATACAAAAGTGTTTCCCCTTTGGAGCCACCTGGGGAGCCTTTAAACCTACGGATTCCTGAGCCCCAAACAGATCAATTACATTGCAATCTTGGTGGTGGGAAGAGCATTGGTTTTTTAAAACAAAACAAAACAAAAAAACTCTCTGTGAGGTTCTAATGCATAGCCAGGATTGAGAACAGTCTAGGGGAACTAGGTCTTCAGTAGTTGGAGACCTATTTAGCCCTGGCTCTTAAAGAAATTTTTCCTTTCTAACAAGAGAGACCAGGTAGAAAGTTGTTGTCAGTGTCTTTATCAACATATTCCTCTCCAACTCTACTTAACTTTGTTTCTTTTTAGTAACCATGACCAAGTCTCCAAAGCTTAGTCTATACAACCTGTCTTGCACAGCTCCCGGTCACTGGTCACTCCAAGGTCAACAGAACTCTGTCTTTTGTCCATTACTTTTCTAAACTCACTCTTGATTAGATTAGCAACTAATAACCACCTTGTCCAGGTGTTTATAGTTCTGGGATGTTATAAATCTGAGAATTATATTGCAACATTTTAACTTTCATTGGTACTGTATACAACAATTCCCCGCTTCGCTTATAAACTCCTTTATCTCTTGCCCCAGCTTTGGACATAAGTGCAATAAAATTTTACACAATTTAAAAATATTTGCAGATGTGCATTATATATATCTATCATCAATTCAGGTTCTAGTATTTTATTTCAGGCTCCTTTTTACTACCATATGGTTATCTACTCACGAGATGTTGTTTTCACTGAGACCCTCACTAAGTTGATTGAGTAATAAAATATATTCTTACAAGAAAGTTTTGTTTTCAAATGCTGCTCATGGTTATCTTTCATCAAAGTCTGGAGCATAAAGGCAGGACACAGTGGAAAACATGGATTTTTAATACACCGTGCTATGCCAGAACATATGGATTGGTCTGGAATAACAATTTCAACAGATGACCTAATTTGAATCTGAATACTACAGAAGAAAAGACAAAGGTTATAAAGACATCTGTAAATCCCTTCTCCATATGTTATGATGTGCATTCTGAATTTCAGGCTCTGAAACATTCACTTTAACAGTAGCTTATGAAATTAGCACAAGGCTAAGACACCTAACACAAAAATGCATGTCAACTGCATTGGGGGAGGACTCGGGCATAATGACAGCCTAATTGGGAAATATCAGCAAATGGATCATCTGAGATCTTTTCAGGGAAGTTGAGATTTCCTATAAAATGACTGAAGAGAGGGAGGATAGAGTGAAGAGAGGGAGGATAGAGTGAATCGTTGTGTTTGTTAGATTTCGTTTGTTATGAGAGCCTTGGAAGACTTAAACTGAGTTCTTGGGGTGTGTAATTATGTCAACCACAGAGGTTGAAGTGATTTTGGCTTATAAAGTCTCAAAGAACCCTAGCATCAGAATAGTGGAGAGGAATAAGAAAGCAGAAGGAACATGACAGGAAAGGGGCAATGAGTAACCTGTGCTGAGAATAGAAACCCAGTGTGAGGGAGCTGGTAAGGGTAAATCTGAATCATGATCTGGCTGAGAAACCTTTTACCGTCCGAAGCTTTGAAAAGGAACTTAAACTGTAAAGGCCAATTAAAAGGGGAAGGAGGGGGAAGGATAAATAAGGAGTTTGGGATTAAAATATACACACTACTATATATAAAATAGATAACCAACGAGGACCTACTGTATAGCACAGGGAACTATACTCAATATCTTGTAATAACCTATAATGGAAGAGAATTTTTTAAAAGAATATACATATGTATGTGTGTATGTGTGTGTGTATAACTGAATCACTTTGCTGTACACCTGAAACTACACAACATTGTAAATCAACCATATTTCAATAAATTTTTTTTTAATATTTAAAAAAAAGTTTTAAAAAGTGTGTTGTTGAATAGTCAGTTGAAAGTAAATTGAATTTAACTGAAATAAGCTCAAATTGCACACAGTTCTTCTTGAAAAGAATCAATAAACAGGCAGACGTGCAGAAACGGAGGGTATAAAATGACACACTGAGGCTAAATTAAAGTGATACTGAACATTTTCTCCTGGTCGCACCAGTTGGCTGGTAAATAGGGAGATGAGTTCAGGGAGTGGGAAGTGGTATGGGGAATGGACAGTACAGGACGTGGGCCAGAGGACTGAGGGGGGGGTTTCTGCAATGTTATGTGTGAAAGTGGAGGGGCTGGCCTTTCCACCTATGGGAAATGGGTTGAACAGCATTGAGGGTTTTCTCTTCTTAGGTTCTGCTAGGGGCTGACTTGTCCTCCAAAATTCATACGTGGCAGTCCTAACCTCCAGTGTCTCAGAATGTGACCTTAATTCAGAAATAAGGTCGTTGAAGGTGTAATTCGTTAAGATGAGGTCACAGCGGAGCAGGTTAGGCCCCAACTCTATATGACTGGTGTCCATATAGAAAGTGAAAATTTGGACAGAGAAACACACACACAGGGAGACTGCCATGTGGAGACTGAAGTTGTGTTGCCACAAGCCAAGGAACTACCAGAAGCTGGGAGAAAAGCCTGGAACAGACCTTTCTCTCAAGGCTTCAGAGGGAGCATAGCCCTGCTGCCATTGTGCTCTTGGATTTCTGGCCTCTGAAACAGTGAAACAAGAAATTTTTGTTGTTTAAGCCAGTTGGTGATATTTGTTATGTCACACCTTGGAAATGAATACAGGCTCTGATGGAATTTACTCCTTGAGCCTAATTCTGGCTTTTCTGCCTCTCTGAGGGGGTCCAAAGAACAGGATTTAGGAGCAAAGGCACATTGGTCAGTGAGCTTGCCGTCAGTGTGGGGAGAACATGACTGATGAGCAGGACGCTAGCTTGGAACAAAGTTTCAAGAAGGCTGCGTATGATGGGCATCAGCTACTTAGTATATGTGAAAGGTCTTCTGTAGCAAAGCCTGGGACTAGAAGCAAAGGGTGGACTTCTGGGGAGGACAGCCCCACTGTGCCCTAGATGCCTCAAAGATGTTGAATGAGCAAGGATGGTGAGAACCCTTGTCAGTAGATGTGGGAGCTGAAATCCTGTGGATGGGTTTTTGGCGTTTCTGAGGTATCTTATTTTTATTTATCAACTTTAATGAAAGTCTCAGAGTATGATAAAGAGGTTTTACAATTACTCACCAAAGCCAAGATAGGTGATGACAGCATGGATAGAAAGGGGAGAAAACTCAAATGTCTGTCATCCCCCCACCCCTGCTGTTTCTCCAAGTTTGATATTTGGAGTATGACTCTGGATCTACTTTTAGACCCATTTTTTCCCCCTTCAAATAGTTTTCTCACCTCATTTCCTCCACTTTCCACCTGCGATAAAACCGAGTCACGGGTTTGCTTATGGACAGGGAAGCTCTGTTACCTTTTGCTAGAGAATCTGGTTAGAAGGATTTCATACTTCCTGCTATTATGGAGAGAATCTTGGGATTTCCTTGTAAAATTAAATCTTTGCATATAAAACATGCTCTTTTATTATCATCTCATGGATACCTTAGCACATGTGCTAAGATGCCAGAGAAATAGTGTAAAGAAAAAATACTAAACGATCATGAAATAAAGTCAGAATATGTTACTTCTTGGGGTATGATACAGTGCCACATTTCAGCATGGCTGCAGAAATTTAAGCTTAACTGCAAAAGATAAGCAAAGAAATGGGTGACTGGACAGTTAACTCTAGTATGAAATATGTGAGTCTGGTTTAGGAGTCTTGACAGATTGGAATGTTACACGTATTGAAGATCAGGATAAAAGAGAGAGAAAAAAAGATTAAATGGAGCTCCTTCCCCAGAGATGGAAAAATCAGTCAATAGGTTGAAGATTAAAGAAGTAAGAAAAAGACCTATTGAAACTAAACAAGAAAACAAGACCACATAGCATAAATCAAACTTGATTTTGCACTTTTTAACATAGTTGTCAGTCATGCTTTTGCTTTCACGTGTGTTTTCCCTAAATTTGAAGAGATTATCAGAAAAATATGCATTTCCAGGATGAACTTCAATAGCAGTTTTTTAATCCCCACATGACAAGGCGAAGCCTTAAGCAATGTGACTTTGTTTCTGCTAGGGTGTAGGTTAAAGGGAGGAGGTTAAAAGACTTCCTGATTGCTTATGAGTCATTAGGAGGCCCCGTGGTACAAGAGTCAGAACTTGTCTTTTCCTGCCAACTCATTTCTCTTCCTCCCATTTGATACCACAAGGAGTGCCTTTTGTTGAGAAAACAGGTCTATTGAACCCTACAAACCACACAAAGACAGAAAGGCTGTGTTTCAGTGTATTATAGTGTTTCAGACCAAAGAAGGTTTTAGGCTCGGCTTTCCTTCTTACCAGCAGCGTGTCCTTGAGAAGTTAATTAGCATCTATTATCCCCAGCTAACAAAATGGAGGTAACAATATGTATTTCACAAGATTGTTGTAAAGATTAAATGATATCACGTATATAAATCACTTGGTACAGAGAACCATAAATGATAGCTGTTATTATTAACCTTTTAGGCTTAATGTTAAGAGGTCGATGAAGCCCAATTATAAAACTTCAAAGGAATGAAAATTCTAAATTTTTACATCTGTTATCAAATTATCCCACTTTTCCTTTCTTTTTTTTAAAATAAATTTATTTTATTTATTTATTTTTGGCTACATTGGATCTTGGTTGCTGTGCGCAGGCTTCTCATTGCGGTGGCTTCTCTTGTTGCAGAGCATGGGCTCTAGGTGCACGGGCTTCAATAGTGGCAGCTTGCAGACTCTAGAGCACAGGGTCAGTAGTTGTGGCGCACGGGCCTAGTTGCTCCGTGGCATGTGGGATCTTCCCGGACCGAGGCTTGAACCCATGTCCCCTGCATTGGCAGGTAGATTCTTAACCACTGCACCACCAGGGAAGTCCCTCACTTTTCCTTTCTTTGTCTTTGGTCACAGAGCTTTGTTTAAAGTTGTATTTTATTAAGGCAGTGACGAACTATTGAAGGAATGAAAGTCAGAATAGTGGTTCTCAATTCTGGTTGCACGTCAGAACACCAAAGGCATAGTCTCTCAACTCAGCCCCACTAAGATTTGGGGCTGGAAAATCTTGTTATTGGTGGTAGTTGTGTGCATTGTAAGATTAGCCGCATCCCTGGCCTCTACCTACAAGATGCTAGTAACATATCCCTTCTCAATTGTGACAAACATACATAGCTGCAGATATGGCAGATGTTCCCCTTGGGGGACAAAATTACCTCCACTTGAAAAACACTAAGGAGAGAAATGTGATTTAAATGCTTTGGGACAGCAAACAGGCATTGGTATTTTTAGAAATACCCTAGATGTTTTTTTTTTCTTTTTTTTTGTGGTACGCGGGCCTCTCACTGTTGTGGCCTCTCCTGTTGCAGAGCACAGGCTCCGGACGCGCAGGCTCAGCGGCCATGGCTCACAGGCCCAGCGGCTCTGCGGCATGTGGGATCTTCCCGGACCGGGGCACGAACCCGTGTCCCCTGCGTCAAAAGGCAGACTCTCAACCCCTGCGCCACCATGGAAGCCCCCCTAGATGTTTTTAATATGGAATCAGAATCAAATTTAGAACAATTTGCCAGGGAATCTATATTTCATTTTATTATTTTATATTTTTATTGTGATATAATTGACTTTTAACATTACATTGCTTTCAGGTGCAACAATGATTCGCTATATGTATATACTGCAAAATGATCACCACAATAAGTTTAGTTAACATCTGTCAGCACATAGAGATATTTTTTTTCTTTTTATGAGAACTTTTAAGATTTACTCTCTTAGTAAGTTTCAAATATATAATATAGTATTATAATCTATAGTCACCATGCTGTACATTACATCTCCAGGACTTTTTATAACTAAAAGTTTGTATCTTTTGACGCCCTTCACCAATCTCACCCACCTTGCACATCCCACCTCTGGCACCAGCGATACATTCTCTGTATGTATGAAGGCATGAGTTTTGTTTTTGTTTT
Source organism: Phocoena sinus (assembly GCF_008692025.1). Lineage (NCBI taxonomy): Eukaryota > Metazoa > Chordata > Mammalia > Artiodactyla > Phocoenidae > Phocoena > Phocoena sinus. The sequence goes on along the minus strand of NC_045765.1, from coordinate 70,072,109 downwards.
TTAGGTTCTACATATAAGTGACACCATACAGTATTTGTCTTTCTCTATCTGACTAATATAACTTAGCGTAATGCCCTCTAGTTTCTTCTATGTTGTCACAAATGGCAGGATAATTTTTTTTTTTTTTACTGAATAAGATTCCATCCTGCGTTTGTGTGTGTGTGTACCACATTTCCTTTATCCATTCATCCATTGATGGACACTTAGGATGTTTCCATGTCTTGGCTATTGTAAACAGTGCTGCAGTGCACATGGGGTACAGATATCTTTTTGAGTTAGTGTCTTTGTTTCCTTCAGATAAATACTCAGGAGTGAAATTGCTGGATCATATGGTAGTTCTATGGCTGCACTGATTTACATTCCCGCCAGCAGTGCATGAGGGTTCCTTTTTCTCCTCATCCTCACCAGCGCTTGTTATTTGTTGTCCTTTTGATAATAGCCATTATAACAGGTGTGAGGTAGTATCTTATTGGGGTTTTTATTTGTATTTCCTTGATGATTAATGATGCTGAACACATTTTTACCCGTTGGCCATCTGTATGTCTTCTTGGGAAAAATGTCTATTCAGGTCCTCTACCCATTTTTTAACTGGATTGTGATTTTTTTAAACATTTTTTTGCTATTGACTTGTTAGAGTTCTTCATGTATTTTGGATATTAACCCCTTATCAGATATATGATTTGAAAATATTTTCTCTTATTTATTCATTTATATACATGCATCTATTCTTTTTCAAATTCTTTTCCCATTTTGGTTGTTACAGAATATTGAGTAGTTCCCTGTGCTATACAGTAGGTCCTTGTTGTGTATCTATTTTAAATGTAATAGTGTGTATATGTTAATCCCAAACTTCCAATTCATCCTTCCCCAGCACCTTTCCCCTTTGGTAACCGTAAGGTTGTTTTCAAAGTCTGTGAGTCTGTTTCTGCTTTGTAAATAAGTTCATTTGTATCCTTTTTTTAAGATTCTGCATACCATATATCTCTCTTTCTCTGACTTACTTCACTTAGTATGATAATCTCTGGGTTCATCCATGTTGCTGCAAATGGCATTATTTCAGTCTTTTTAATGGCTGGGTAATATTCCATTGTATATATGTACCACATCTTCTTTATCCATTCATCTGTCAGTAGACAGTTAGGTTGTTTCCATATCTTGGCTATCGTAAACAGTGCTGCAGTGAACATTGGGGTGCATGTTTCCTTTCGAAACATGGTTTTCTTCAGATATATGCCCAGGAGTGGGATTGCTGGATTATATGGTAGTTCTATTTTTAGTTTTTTAAGGAAACTCCACAATGTTCTCCCAAGTGGCTGTACCAATTTACATTCCCGTGAACAGTGTAGGAGGGTTCCCTTTTCTCCACACCCTCTCCAGCATTTATTGTTTGTAGACTTTTTGATGATGGCCATCCTGACCGTTGTGAGGTGATATCTCATTGTAGTTTTGATTTGGATTTCTCTAATAATTAGCGATGTTGAGCATCTTTTCATGTGCCTCCTGGCCATCTGTATGTCTTCTTTGGAGAAATGTCTATTTAGATCTCCTACCCATTTTTTGATTGGGTTGTTTGCTTTTTTGATATTGAGGTGCATGAGCTGTTTGTATATTTTGGAGATTAATCCCTTGTTGGTCACATCGTTTGCAAATATTTTCTCCCATTCTGTGGGTTGACTTCTCGTTTTGTTTATGGTTTTCTCTGCTGTGCAAAAGCTTTTGAGCTTAATTAGGTCCCATTTGTTTATTTTTGTCTTTATTTTCATTACTCTAGGAGATAAATCAAAAAAGATATCGCTGTGATTTATGTCAAAGAGGATCCTGCCTATGTTTTCCTCTAAGAGTTTTATAGTATCAGGTCTTACACTTAGGTCTTTAATCCATTTTGAGTTTATATTTGTGTATGGTGTTAGAGAATGTTCCAATTTCATTCTTTTACATGTAGCTGTCCAGTTTTCCCAATTTTCTCATTTATCAAAGAGACTGTCTTTTCTCTATTGTATATTCTTGTCTCCTTTGTCATAGATTAATTGTCCATGAGTGCGTGGGTTTATTTCTGGGCTTTCTGTCTTATTCCATTGAGCTATATTTCTTTTTTTTTGTGCCACTACCATACTGTTTTGATGACTGTAGCTTTGTAGTATACCCTGAAGTCAGGAAGCCTGATTCCTCCAGCTCTATTTTTCTTTCTCAAGATTGCTTTGGCTATTCGGGGTCTTTCATGTCTCCATACAAATTAAAAATTTTTTTGTTCTAGTTCTGTAAAAAATTCCATTGGTAATTTGATAGGAATTGCATTGAATCTGTAGGTTACCTTGGGTAGTATAGTCATTATGGCAATACTGATTCTTCCATTCGAAGAACATAGTATAACTTTCCATCTGTTTGTGTCATCTTCGATTTCTTTCATCAGCATTCTGTAGTTTTTGATATACAGGAATTTTGCCTCCTTAGGTATTTTATTTATTTATCTTTTGGTGCAATGGTAAACGGGATTGTTTCTTTAATTTCTCTTTCTGATCTTTCATTGTTAGTGTATAGAAAAGCATCAGATTTCTGTGTATTAATTTAGTATCCTGCAACTTTACGGGATACATTAATGAGTTCTAGTATCGCGATTGCTCCTTTCCTACCATCTCATTGTGGCTTCTTCTTTGTGTTTGGATGTAGGATATCTTTTTTGTTAGGTTCCAGCATTTCTTTGTAAATGGTTGTTCAGCAGTTAGTTGTGATTTTGGTGTTTTCGTAAGAAGAGGTGAGCTAATGTCCTTCTACTCGGCCATCTTGCCTCCTGCTTTTCTTCCATTTAGTAGGTTGCCTTTTCATTTTGTTGATGGTTTCTTTTACTGTGCAAGAAGCTTTTTAGTTTGATGTTGTCACACTGGGTTTGTTTTTGCTATCATTGCCTTTGCTTTTGGAGTCAGATCCAAAAAATCATTGCTAAGACCAGTGTCAAGGAGCTTATAGCCTGTGTCTTTTCTTATAGGAGTTTCAGCTCTTCTGTTCAAGTCTATTATCCATTTTGAGTTATTTTTTATATATGGTATAAGACAGTGATCCAGTGTTATTCTTTTCATATGGCAGTCCAGTTTTCCCAACACCGTTTATTGAAGAAACTGTCCTTTCCCCATTGTATATTCTTGGGTAGTCTATATTTTAATTAACTTGGTGGTGGATTTCTCTGAAATTCAAAATTAGTTACAATTATTTAATAAATGAGCAATGTTCTTAGAGTTTAACAAAAATTGTTGCAGGTAATAGTGATCTGGAACTATTTTCATTGACTCTCCAATTTGGGTAGAAAATTTTCAGGAAAATTTTTATGAATTAAAAAATGACTTAGACAGGGATAGTTAAATATGTGGCAATCACTCTTTATTTAACATTAGTTTTAATTACTGTTTTAGTCAGCTCTGGTTGCCATAACTAAATATATATTACACTAGGTAGTTTAAACTGTGGAAATTGATTTTCTCATAGTTCTGAAAGCCCTAAGTCCAAGATCAAGGTGCAGCATGGCTGGTTTCTGGTGAGGGCCTTCTTCCTACCTTGTAGATGGCTGCCTTCTTGCTGTGTCCTTGCATGGCAGCGATTGAGAAAGAAAGAGAGAAGGGGTGGGTTGGAGGGTAGGGAGTCTCTTTGGTGCCTCTTCTCATAAGGGCTCTAATCCCATCATGAGGGGCCCATGCTCATAACCTGATCTAAACTTCATTATCTCCCAAAGACCCCCATCTCCAAATACTACCACATTGGGGGTTAGGGCTTCAACATATGAATTTAGGTGGCAATTCAGTCCATAGCAATTACCAAGAATTTTGCATTTCTCTATAAGTATAGAACTAAGTACGGTAGGCAAAATAATGTTTGCCCCAAAGATATAACAGCCTAATCCCCAGATACTGTAAATGTGTTATCTTTCATGGCAAAAGGGACTTTGCAGATATGATCGTTACGGATCTTGATATGGGAAAATTATCAGGCTGGTTCCAGGGTAATCACAAGTGTCCTTAAAAATGGGAGAGGGAAGCAGAAAAAAGAGTCAATCACTAGTGTGTGTGTGTGTGTGTGTGTGTGTGTGTGTGTGTGTGTGTGTGTAGTAATGACCTCAATTTTTACAATCATATTTTAACTTCCTATATATTGCACTTAAAATCAGATCAGGTGTCATTTAACACATTCTTATATTTTTATCTATTATCAAATCATAACATCTTATTCACAAATATCCTTTACTATTCTTTCTCAAAGCATTATAAAACCTCCCTTCATTAGTTTTTGAGTTCAGTACTTGTCCTCTCAGGTAGAAATATCTCTTGTCCTTGGACCTTCAGAGAGTTTAAGCCAACTACAAAGTTAGAGGGACCAAAGTAGTCAGTACAAGTCAGAACTATAGTACAGTAGCAAAAGCAAATACCCTGGGACTAAAAGGTGATACAGGCCACACCAGGTACCTTGAGACACTCACTCCTGGAACCCAGACATCATGACATGAGGAAGCCAAGCAACCATAGAGAGGCCCCCTGTCCCAGCTCTAGTCCCAGCCAAAGTCCAGCATCAAGTACCAGACATGTGAGTGAACAAACTTTCGGATGATTCCAGTTCCCAGTCTTTGATGTATCCCTGTTGACACCACTGGAGCTGAAATGACTTGTTCAAAAAGTCCTGACCAAACTGCAGATTAGTGAGCAAAATAAATGTCACTGCTTTAAGCAACTCATTCCATTTTGGTGTGGTTTGTCATATATACATAGAAAACTGCAATAACCTCCACATTTCTACCAAACCAAATATACATTCCTCTGTCCCTCAGTGCTCATTGACACCTGGCTTTAACCTGCCTTCCTGGTCTGATCTAAGATGGCTCATCATTCATGCATGCACTGTTTAACTCAATCTTAGCATTGGAACCTTATACCCTTTTCCATATAGAGCCTAGTATTGTTGTTTTGTTCCATCTTTGCTCATCTCAATCCTGCCTGTTCTTCATGGTCCATAATTTAGGCCCTGCAATGCACATCTGTTGCCTTGTTTTTTTCCATATCCAAGACTACTGGTCTGGTGCCAGCAGCCTAATTTTCTTTTGAAGAAACCACCTCTTCTTTACACCCTATCTAGAGGCTTCAGGTAAGTTAAACTTCAGCTTCTAGTCTAAGGTGGGCAAAGAGCCCAGACATAGCCAGTTGGCATATTCCATCATCCTGCCCAGTGTGATTCATTCAAGAATGGGCACATACCCTGAGTTTGTCCAGTGAGATGAAATCCTGAACTTTTCCCAGAAGAATCTTTCTGTAGTGCCTACTGAACCATGAGGCTGTCAGCAGCCAACATAGAGTGAAAGCCTACCTGAGTATGAAACCAACCGAGAAGGAAGCAGAGCCAAGTGTCAGATTTCTCACAGCATCACTGGAGCATCTGGACTTAGCCATGCCTGGAGCGCCATCCCTCCTTCCACCCACAACTTCTTAGTTGTGTAAGCCAAGCAATTCTTTTTTGGCTGAAAGCCAGATTGAGTTAGATTTCTATCACTTGGTAACTGTACAGTCCTGGATAGTTTAAGACCACATCTTCCTACTCAATATGGCAATTCCTGAGTGCCCATTTCACACACGATTCTGTAGTTGGAGGTGAGGCAAAAACATTGAGTAAGACGGGGTCCATGAGGCTTAACCTTACTGGCTTTTCCTTCCAACCCTTCAGTGGAGTGCTTCATCATGCTATTTGTTTACAGCACTTCCCACAGCCATATTGCAGTATAATTAGCTGTATGCATGCCATCATAAGCTTTGTGAAGACAGGAAACATTCACTTTAAGTGAGGACATAAAATCCATGTATGAAAGTGCAGGCATATAGTGTGTACTCGGGTAGATATTATTTCCGTTCTTTCACATTGCACCTACATGCGTCTTGTTCATAGTTGTTGAACGATATGTATATTAATCATTGTCTCTAAGTAACACTAGATAACATTTATGGAACAATTATTAGATGCCAAGCATAAGTACCATCTCAGTTCTCACAGTAACATGAGGTGATACATACTATTATTCTTCCTTTTATACTGGTGGGAAAAATCCCAATAAATTCAAGCTTGGAAAGTTAAAAATCTTGTCCCTAGTCTCACAGCTAGTAAGTGGCAGAGTGAGGACTCCAACTTATGTCTCTCTCATACCACACTGAGCTCATAGCCAGCACACCATATAAAATGCATGGGGCTTCCTGCTTGAAAAACATTCTAAATATCTGTTCTGAATGGAGGTAAATTGGTTGGTTTAAAAAGCCTTGAAAGCATGGGAAATCAGTCCTCATTTTTGTGCCATGGTCTTAGCCCTCAAAATAGCTGCCCAGGTTACAGAAGTGACTTAGCAACGTTTTGAGAGGTGGATAGGGTAAGTGGAAATTTGGAAGGCATTGCCATAAGGCAGATAGTAGGAGCAAACTGTCTGAGCTTTGTTCTTCCCACATCAGCCATAGATATGAAGAAAATGACAAGAGTAAAAACTGCAAAAGCCTTTTCTAAAAAGTGTTGCAAATTCAATGGCTGCCAGCCACGAAAATGTAGTGTCCCTTGTTGTCACAAGTGCATAACAGAACGAAGAATCTCAGGCTGCAGGGAAAGATGATAGGGTTGGAAAAGAAGAGCTTATGAGGAAGCAAAATGTAAAAATCTAACCAAGGGTAAATGGGAATAAAAGGTCCTTGAAAGTTTCAGGAAGACCTGTACAGAGTTCCAGTGAGTTACGTGCAGGGAAATATGCTATTGGTAAAGCTGCAAGTAAGTTTCCCATCCCACCCACTCAAGGAATAAAACAGCCTCACTATTAAAATGCCGGTGGTTCTTTGGGAGAAGAAAATGCATTTATAGGCAAATTGGAAAGGATGACCAGCCCATGTTTGTTTCTTACAGTGCAATGAAAAATTAAATATTTGTTACAAATTTTAAAATACTCATGAAAAAGGCAGATTTTTTTTTCATCTCAGTTTCCTCTGGGTGCTATGCAGAGCCGTTGAGGAGAACTGCTCTCCTGAGTCATGGTCCCTTCTTCCCCAGTCAGTCTAGTGGCCGGAGTGAGAATTGGGGACAGAAGGAGAATACTTGAGGCACTTCATGCACCCTGAGCTGTGGGAGCACCAGGGTGGGGCAAGGGTGGGAACGGAGAGGATGAACTTCTCTTAGATTGCATTTTAAATCCTTCGTTTTGACATCTGAAAAACAGGTCATGGAAACACGTTTCTCACTTGATCATTTTCAGGATTAAATGGATAACACATATAAAGTCTCGCCGTTCCATCCCATTCACTTGTGCACTTTCCAACTAGTCTGAAAGCCCCATGAGGGCAGAGGCCAGGTCCTGCTTGCCCCCAGTGCCTGGCACAGAGTCTGTGTTGAACAAATATGTGTTGGCTTGAACTGATGCCTGTTGCCTGTGTATTTAGGAAGATGCAAAACCAATTTTCTTTCTATTATGTTTATTCTAAAGCAATTTGTGTCAAGCAAATGCTTTTCCAAGAATATGAAATTTGCCCCTAAGTGATCTGAGAGATCCTGATGATGCATTAAAATGGCCAGTTGCATTGAATGACAGAAATGGGATTGGAGGGGCAGAATGGGCCAAGAACTTCCTCCCGCAAATGATAGTCCTAATTAACATACTTTATCTAAAGACCATTGTCTTGATCAAAAAGCATCTTAAGTGACAGTTTACATGTGGTCTTTTAAGGAGGCCATGGAGCAAGAACAAATCCTTTAAAATAAACATTGTTCTTTTTTGCATCTGTCCCCAAAAGGAAAGAGAATGAAATAGTGACTGAAATTTGCTAGGCTCTGCTTAAAACTGTTGGAATTTTGCTAACTGCCATTCTAGTTCCAGCTTAGAGCTATTCTTTAGCACGAGTGATACATATATTTGAGAAGTATATCTAAGAGATATTAATAGTATTAACAGATAAGAATAGATAGATTTATTGAGGGCTGTGGCAGCACATAAAGGTGGTAGGGGAAGGGAATGTCAGGGAACTAGTGTGTCCAAGTTGAATCTTGAGGATAAGAGAGCCAATTCATTTAATTCTTTTACAAGTTCTATAATGAAATTCTTGTTCTTATTTCACAGATAATATAACACATCAGCTTTACGAGAGTAAGTTACTCTCTAAAATTCATACACTTTCTGCTATACCAGCATTTTACAATTTTTGTTTTGTTTTGTTTTGTTTTTGGTCTGCTTATCCCTTTCATCAGATTAAATACTTGTGAAACTATTAAAGATTATTTTAATCATTTCCTAATTTTTTTTTGCATAATAAATTATTTTTAAAATTCTAAAATATTTTGTTAGATAAGTGTATGATTAATGGCCATATTATAGTGTTTACTTTCAATATAATTTTTATCACCTTTGATATTTGTAATGTATAATAATTAACTTTGCTCCATTTAATAAATATGGCAGTATTTATTTTACTATCAAAAAGTGTAAGAAAATTCATGATTTGGCTACAAATTTATAAGTTTTAGATTATCTTTAAGATCAAAACCATGATAAAGTATAGTTATTTTAAGGATTATGACATAAACAATAGAAAAAACTGCCTTCATTTAATGTTCAGAAGTTTTGAATTTTCCATTTACAAATCAGTTAATTTTGATAATTTTCATGTTTTGTTTATAAATGACAGGATAAGCTGGAAGGTATTAGGCTGCTATTTGCAATCATTTACCCATAAGTAAGACATTCCAGATGCTGGTAGCCTTAATTCCCAATAAAAAAAAATCTAAATCAGTTATAACTGTCACAGGGCTTTCTATTTTTAGCATTTTCTTTGTTAGCAGAGACTGGTCTATATTATAAGCATACGCATCTGAATTACAGATCTGGTGGGGAGCATCTTAAGGTACATGTATTAGCTCAAGCTGCCATGACAAAAATACCACAAACTGGGTGGCTTAAACATAGGCACTAGCAGTCCCAGATCAAGGTGCCAGCAGCTTTGGTACCCAGGTAAGGGCCCTCTTCCTAGCTTCCAGATGGCTGCCTTCTCACTGTGTCCTCACAAAGTGGAGCGAAAAAGAGCTCTGGTCTTTCTTATTATTATAAGGACACTAATTCTGTCATGGGGGCCCTACCCTCATGACCTCATCCGAACCTAAATATGGACCAAGGGCCACCAAATATCACTACATTGGGGGTCAGGACTTCAGCATATGAATTTGGGGGGGACACAAGCCTCATTCAGTTCATAACAGCATATTTGTAGAAATGTTTAGGTCCAGAGAGGGGGGGGCCCACCTCACTCTTTGGGATCTGTTCTGGTCTTCCTCCTAATAGGGTGAGGGTTCTGCAGGGCCAAGAGAACATGAACATTCAGAGCCCACACACTCTCTACCAGGTTATACTGACTGCCTGGGACCCCAGAATTTCCTAACTGAACCACCTGCACCTGCTTCCAGGGCCTGCAAAGCTCCCTCCCTAGGTTGCCCCTTCTGCTTATGAACTGCAAGGCCACTGTGAAACACCTCCTCCCAGGAGATGGCCAAGGGGTGACAGTTTTGACTTAGGGGAAGAATGGTTGGAACTTGTTAAGTGCTGGCTTGGAGTCCACAGGCAAGTATACAAGATGGAATGGAGGACAGAAAGAGAAGGGAGAGAGGAGAACTGGCTCTCCCCACGCCAGTGTGTTCCAGCATCAAACTTTGAAAAGTGCAAGAAACCTGCATGCAAACCTCACCTTCCAGTTTATTAAAAAGGTGCAGTTGTGAAGTTACTAGGATAGAACATATTTTATTTCAGACAGGTTACATTAAATATTGCTGGATTATTTTCCAGAACTGCTGTACCTATTTTGACTTCTATGAGCAGTTTACATGTGTTTCCATCTCTCCACATATTCACCAACACTTGATATTATGTACTTTTCAAAGTGTCTTAAATATTAAGACATTTGCTGTGTGGTCTCCATTTGTACTCTTGATCTACTTTTCATGAATGTTAGGTGTGGGTCTGATGATGACTAATGCTACTCATTAACTGGTGACTAATATTACTAACAATACTAACTTTATCATTTTTATGCATCTTTAATATTATACATATAAATTAAGCAGCATATGGCTGAGAATAAGAACTGGTATAAACTGAGTACTGGTTGAAACCATCTTGGTGGTTGGCAGTGTTGAACTGAGTGATAAACCAGCTAATTGAGTCATTTGCTCATCAGAGCTCTACTAAGTGGCCATGGGGATGAATCTGATATACCGTATGAATATCCCAAATTGCTCCATTTTGAAAGGAAGATATATACAGAATAGTAATTTGATTCATTAACTAAAAATTATTTTTTTCTTTCTTAATTGCCACAGCCATTCCCTGCCTCTATTCACCTCATAGGCTGCCCCTCTAATGCACTTGTTATAGGACCTGAAATTAGCACTTTTATAAGGGATGTACTATTGTTTTGTGTGTTTTAAAAACTTTACATGAAGGTCATTGAGATTTACATCACATTCTTTTTCTTTTTTTTCTACTTAATGTTCTATCCACATTGCCGTGTGGGTTGAATTTACTGCTTCTAATTGCTGCATAGTGTCCATAGGACATATATCATCTTTTATTTATCCACTCCCCTAGTTATAGGCATCTAGGTAGCTTTCAACTCTCTCTTATCACAAATAAAATATGACTATAATGAACATATCATATGTGATCCTTAATAACCCATGTGAGAATTTCTTCGATGTATATACCCCAGGAGTGGTATTGCTGATAGGGTGTAAGCATACTTATTATATTAAACATTGGTGGATTGTTTTCTAGAGCTGCTGTACCTAGTTTGACTTCTATGAGCAGTTTACATGTGTTTCCATCTCTCTGTATCTTCACCAACACTTGATATTATCTACTTTACAAAATTTTGCCATTGCCATGCATTCACATGGTATCCTTTTAATCTGGTGATATCGCTATTGTTTTAATTTGTATTGCTTTGCACCATCATTAACATTAAAAAAGAATAAGTGTTGGGACTTCCCTGGTGGCGCAGTGGTTAAGAATCCGCCTGCCAATGCAGGGGACACGGGTTCGATCCCTGGTCCAGGAAGGTCCCACATGCCATGAAGCATCTAAGCCCATGGGCCACAACTACTGAGCCCGCAAACCACAACTACTGAAGCCTGCGCACCTAGAGCCCATGCTCTGCAATAAAGAGAAGCCACCACAATGAGATACCCATGCACCGCAACGAAGACCCAACGCAGCCAAAAAAATTAAGTGTTGTTACAAATTTACACTTTCCTTTTCCATTCTCATGTTTTGTACTTTGACTCAGGTTGGTTTTTGTATGTTCTTGTTCTTAATGGGTAATGTAAAGTCATTTGTTCATCTAAATTTTTTGTAAGTGTGTCTATGTGCCAGGAATATAAAAAATAATTTGCTGATCTTGTAAAATAGGTGGTGGTGGTGGTGTGTGTGTTTAATTAACAAAAAGGACACTGAGCTCTAAATTTCATTGTCTCTTGTTGTTCTTCATCCTTAATGTTTCTTCTCTCCTTCCCCCCCCTCCTCTTCCTTTACCTCTTCCTCTTCCATCTTCTTCCTATTCTTTTCTTTTACATAACAGTATTTTAAAAATACCCATGCTGCTATATGTACAAATTATTGAATTAATTTTTCAATTTTTACTTGAGTTGTTAAGCATCTCTCTAGTTTTGCCAATGGAATATTCTGCAGCTTAATTCCTGAGGAAAAAGTGGAGTTATTGAATAAGAGGAAGCAGAATAAAGATGAGTGGTGACAAAATTCTAGGACAATTTTCTTTTAAAGAGAGAGTATTTCTTTGGCATTGGGGGAAAAAAGTGTCTAGAACCTGGTCCTCCCTCCCTCCCTCCCTCCCTCCCTCCTTCCCTTCCTCCTTCCCTTCCTCCTTCCCTTCCTCCTCCCCTTCCATTTTTACTTACATTGGAGTAGAGTTGATTTACAATGTTGTGTTCATTTCAAGTGTATAGTTAAGGGATTCAGTTATACATATGGATATATCCATTCTTTATTTTTCAGATACTTTTCCCATATACGATATTACAAGTATTGAGTAGAGCCCCCTGTGTTATACAGTCCTTGTTGATTATCTGTTTTATTTACTGTCGTGTTTTATATACAGTCGTGTGTATATGTTAATCCCAAACTCCTAATTTATCCCCCCTCCACCCCCCACATTTTCCCTTTGGTAACCATAAGTTTGTTTTTGAAGTCTGTGAGTCTGTACCTGTTGTATAAATAAGTTCATTTGTATCATTCTTTTTAGATTTCTCATATAAGTGATATTATATGATATTTGTCTTTTTCTAACTTACTTCACTTAGTATGATAATCTCTAGGTCCATCCATGTTGCTCCAAATGGCATTATTTCATTCGTTTTTGTGTCTGAGTAATATTCCATTGTATATATGTACTACATCTTCTTTATCCATTCATCTGTTGATGGACATTTAGTTTGCTTCCAGGTCTTGGTTATTGTAAACAGCTCTGCAATGAACATTGGGGTGCATGTATCATTTCGAACCATGTTTTTCTCTGAATATGTGCCCGGGAGTGGGATTGCTGGATCACATGGTAGCTCTATTTTTAGTTTTTTAAGGAACTTCCGTACTGTTCTCCATAGTGGCTGTACCAATTTACATTCCCTTTTCTCCACACCCTCTCCAGCATTTATTGCTTATAGATTTTTTTGATGGTGGCCATTCTGACTGGTGTGAGGTGATATCTCAATTGTAGTTTTGATTTGCATTTCTCTAATAATTACTGATGTTGAGCATCTTTTCATGTGACTCTTGGCCATCTGTTGGTCTTCTTTGGAGAAATGTCTAGGTCTTTTGCCCATTTTTTTATTTTTTAATTTTTTGATACTGAGTTGCATGGTCTGTTTGTAAATTGGAGACTAATCCCTGTTTGGTCATATTGTTTCCAAATATTTTCTCCCATTCTGTGGGTTGTCTTTTCATTTTTTTATGGTTTCATTTGCTGTGCAAAAGCTGTTGAGTTTAATTAGGTCCAATTTGTCTATTTTTGTTTTTATTTCCCTTACTCTAGGAGACAGCTTGGAAAAGATATTGATTTATGTCAAAGAGTGTTCTGCCTATGTTTTCCTCTACGAGTTTTATAGTATCAGGTCTTACATTTAGGTCTTTAATCCATTTTGAGTTTATTTTTGTGTATGGTGTTAAAGAACGTTCTAATTTCATTCTTTTACATGTAGCTATCTAGTTTTCCCAGCACCATTTATTGAAGAGACTGTCTTTCCTCCATTGTATAGTCTTGCCTCCTTTGTCATAGACTAAGTGACCGTAGGTGAGTGGGTTTATTTTGGGGCTTTCTATCCTGTCCATTGATCTATGTTTTTTTGAACTTTTGTTTTATATTGGAGTATAGTTGATTAACAATGTTGTGTCAGTTTCAGATGTACAGCAAAGCGATTCAGTTATACATATACATGTAACTATTCTCTTTCAAATTCTCTTTCCATTTCGGTTCTTGCAGAATATTGAGCAGAGTTCCCTGTGCTATACAGTAGGTCCTTGATAGTTATCCATTTTAAGTATAGCAGTGTGTACAATGTTTCTGTTTCTGTGCTGGTACCATACTGTGTTGATGTCTGTAGCTTTGCAGTATGTTCTGAAGTCAAGGAGCTAGATTCCTTCAGCTCCATTTTTCTTTCTCAAGTTTGTTTTGGCTATGCAGGATCTTTTGTGTCTCCATACAAATTAAAAAAATTTTTTTATTCTAGTTCTGTGAAAAATTCCCTTGGTAATTTGATCCGGATTGCATTGAGTCTGTAGATTGCCTTGGGTGGTATAGTTATTTTGGCAATACTGATTTTTCCAATCCAAGAACATGGTATGTCTTTTCATCTGTATGTGTCATCTTTGATGTCTTAAATCAGCGTCTTTTACTTTTCAGAGTACAGGATTTTTATCTCCTTAGGTAGGTTTATTCCTAGGTATTTTATTCTTTTTGATGCTATGGTAAATGGGATTGTTTCTTTAATTTCCCTTTCTTATCTTTTGTTGTTAGTGTATAGAAATGCAACAGATTTCTTTGTATTAATTTTGTATCCTGCAATTTTACCAAATTCACTGATGAGCTCTACTAGTTTTCTGGTAGCATCTTTAGGATTTTCTATGTATAATATCATGTCATCTGCAAACAGTGACAGTTTTGCTTCTTTTCCAATTTGGAGTCCTTTTTGCTTTTTCTTCTCTGAATGTCATGGCTTGGACTTCTAATACTATGTTGAATACAAGTGGCACGAGTTGGACATGCTTTGTCTTGTTCCTGATCTGAGATGGAATGCTTTCAGCTTTTCACTGTTGAGTATATGTTAGCTGTGGGTTTGTCATATATGGTCTTTATTATGTTGAGGTATGTTTCGTCTATTCCCACTTTCTGGAGAGTTTTTTTTTTTTTTATCATAAATGGGTGTTGGATTTTGTCAAAAGATTTTTCTGCATCTATTGAGATGATCATATGGTTTTTATTCTTTGGTTTGTTAATGTGATACATCACACTGATTGATTTGTGGATATTGAAGAATCCTCATATCCCTGGGTTAAATCCCACTTGATCATGGTGTATGATCCTTTTAATGTACTGTTGGATTTGGTTTGCTAGTATTTTGTTGAGTATTTTGGCATCTATGTTCATCAGTGATATTGGCCTGTAATTTTCTCTTTTTTTTTTTTTGTATCTTTGGTTTTGGTATCAGGGTGATGGAGGCATCATAGAATGAGTTTGGGAGTGTTCATTTCTCTAAAGTTTTTTGGAATAGTTTCAGAAGGATAGGTGTTAGCTCTCCTCTAAATGTTTGATAGAATTTGCCTGTGAAGCCATCTGGTCCTGGACTTTTGTTTGTTGGGAGTTTTTAATCAGAGTTTCAATTTCCGTACTTGTGATTTGTCTGTTTATATTTTCTATTTCTTCTTGGTTTGGTCTTGGGACATTGTACCTTTCTAAGAATTTGTCCATTTCTTCCAGGTTGTCCGTTTTATTGGCATATAGTTGCTTGTAGCAGTCTCTTTGATCCTTTGTATTTCTGTGGTGTCTGTTGTAACTACTCCTTTTTCATTTCTAATTTTATTGATTAGAGCCCTTTCCCTTTTTATTTCTTGATGAGTCTGGCTAAAGGTTTATCAATTTTGTTTATCCTTTCAAAGAACCAGCTTTTAGAGTCACTGATCTTTTCTGTTGTTTTCTTCATTGTCTATTTCACTTATTTCTGCTTTGGTCTTTATGATTTCTTTCCTTTTACTAGCTTTGGGTTTTGTTTGTTCTACTTTCTCTAGTTGGTCTAGATGTAGGTTTAGGTTGTTTATTTGTGATTTTTCTTGTTTCCTGAGGTAAGATTTTATTGCTATAAACTTCCCTGTTAGAACTGCTTTTGCTGCATCTCATAGGTCATCGTTATTTTGTTTTCATTGTCTCTAGCTATTTTTTTATTTCCTCTTTGATTTCTTCAGTGATTCATTGGTTGTTTAGTAGCATATTGTTTAGCTTCCACATGTTTGTGTTTTCTGCAGGTTTTTTTTCTTGTTATTTGTTTCTAGTCTCATAGCATTGTAATGGGAAAAGATACTTGATATGTTTTCAGTTTTCTTAAATTTACTGAGGCTTGCTTTGTGGCCCAGCCTGTGATCTATCCTGGAGAACGTTCTTTGTGCACTTGAGAAGAATGTGTATTCTACTGCTTTTGGATGGAATGTTCTATAAATATCAATTAAGTCCATCTGGTGTAATTTGTCATTTAATGCCTGTGTTTCCTTATTAATTTTCTGTCTGAATGATCTCTCCATTGATGTAAGTAGGGTGTTAAATTCCCCCACTGTTACTGTCAGTTTCTTTTTATGGCTGTTAGCTTTTTTTTTTTTTTTTTTTTTTTTTTTTTTGCGGTATGCAGGCCTCTCACAGTTGTGGCCTCTCCCGTTGAGGAGCACAGGCTCCAGACGCCCAGGCTCAGTGGCCATGGCTCACGGGCCCAGCCGCTCCGCGGCCTGTGGGATCCTCCTGGACCGGGGCACGAACCCGTGTCCCCTGCATCGGCAGGCAGACTCTCAACCACTGCGCCACCAGAGAAGCCCGGCTGTTAGCATTTGACTTATATATTAAGGTGCTCCTATGTTGGGTGCATATATATTTACAATTGTTATATCTTTTTCTTGGATTGATCCCTTGATCATTATGTAGTGTCCTTCCTTGTCTCTTGTAACAGTATTTTAAAGTCTATTTTGTCTGATAAGAGTGTTACTACTCCAGCTTTCTTTTGATTTCCATTTGCATAGAATACCTTTTTCCATCCCCTCACATACAGTCTGTGTGTGTCCCTAGATCTGAAGCGGGTCTCTTGTAGACAGCATATATACAGGTTTTGTTTTTGTCTGCATTCAGCCAGTCTATGTCTTTTGGTTGGAGCATTTAATCTGTTTACATTTAAGGTAATTATCAATCTGTATGTTTTTATTGCCATTTTGTTAATTGTTTTGCATTTGTTTTTACAGGATTTTTTCTCCCCTTCCTCTTTTGTTCTTTTGTGATTTGATGACTAACTTTAGTGTTGTGTTTGGATTACTTTTTTTTTTTTTTGTATGTATATCTATTGTAGATTTTTGGGTTGCAGCTCCCATGAGGTTTTTATATAGCAGTCTACATATATACAAGATGGTTTTAAATTGCTGGCCTCTTTATTTCAAATGCATTTCCAGTATCCTGAATTTGTACCTCCTCTTCTCCACAGTTGCTGGTTTTGATATATTTGTATGTGGATGACTTCCTTCCTTTACTATGTTTGCCTTTACCGGTGCGCTTTCTCATTCATAATTTTCTTGTTTCTGTCGGTGGCCTTTTGTTTTCCACCTAGAGAAGCTCCTTGAGTATTTGTTGTAAAGCTGGTTTGGTGGTGCTGAATTCTCTTAGCTTTTGCTTGTCTGAAAAGCTTTTGATTGCTCTTTTGGATCTGAAGGAGAGCCTTGCTGGGTAGAATATGCTTGGTTGTAGATTTTTCCGTTTCATCACTTGAAATATATTGTGCCACTCCTTTCTGGCCTGCAGAGTTTCTGTGAAAAATCAGCTGATAACCTTATGGGGATTTCCTTGTATGTTATTCGTTGCTTTTTCTTTGTTGCTTTTAATATTTTCTCTTTGTCTTTAAATGTTGTCAGTTTGATTGATATGTGTCTTGGCATTTTCCTCCTTGGGTTTATCCTATATTGGACTTTTTGGACTTGAGTGTTTCCTTTCCTTTGTTAGGGACGTTTTCAGCTAAAATCTCTTCAGGTATTTTCTCAGGCCCTTTCTCTGTCTCTTTTCCTTCTGTGACCCCTATAATGCGACTGTTGGTGCATTTAATGTTGCCCCAGGGGTGTCTTAGGCTGTCTGCATTTCTTTTCCTTCTTTATTCTTTTCCCCAGCAGTGATTTCCACCACTCTGTCTTCCAGCTCATGTATTCGTTCTTATGCCTCATTTATTTTGTTATTGTTTCCTTCTAGTGTATCTTTCTTTTCAGTTATTGTATTGTTCACCTCTGTTTGTTTGTTCTTTTAATCTTTTAGGTCTTTGTTAAACATCTCTTGTACCTTCTCAATCTGTGCATCCATTCTTTTTAGGAGGTCTTGGGTCATCTTTACTATCATTACTCTGAATTCTTTTTCAGGTAGGTTGCCTATCTCCACTTCACTTAGTTGTTCTTCTGGGTTTCTATTTTGTTCCTTCATCTGGAACATATTTCTCTGCTGTCTTTTGTCTAACTTTCTCTCTTTGTGGTCTCCTTTCCACAGGCTGCAGGACTGTAGTTCCTCTTGCTTCTGGTATCTGCCCCCTGGTTGGTGAGGTTGGTCCTGGGGCTTGTGCAGGCTTCCTGGTGGGAGGGACTGGTGCCTGCCCCCTGTAGGTGGAGCTGGGTCTATTCCCTCTGGTAGGGAGGACCATATAAAGGGGTGTGTTTATAGGTGGCTGTGAGCTCAGTACAACTTTAGGCAGCCTGTCTGCTGATGGGTGGTGCTCTGTTCCTGTCCTGCTGTTTGTTTGGCACAGGTGTCCCTGTGCTAGAGCCTGCATGCTCTTGGGTGGGGCCAGGTCTGGGAGAGCTCACGCTAATCAGTATTTTCTGGGGCCTCCACCACCAGTGTCCTTGCCCCTGCAGTGAGTTACAGCCAACCTTCATCTCCCCTCCCCTCCCCTTGGAAACCCTGTGAGACCCACAGTTAGGTCTAGCCCAGGCTCCTGTAGAGTCACTGCTTTGTGCTGGGTCCCAGTGCACATGAAATCTTTTGTGCACCCTACAAGAGTAGAGTCTCTGTTTCCCCCAGCCCTGTGGAGCTCCTGCACTCAAGCCCCGTTGGCCTTCAAAGCCAAGTGCTCTGGGGACTCTCCCTCCTGATGCCAGACTCTCGGGCTGTGAAGTCAGACTGGGGCTCAGAACTCTCACTCATGTGGGAGAACCTCAGCAATATAATTATTTTGCAGTTTGTGTGTTGCCCACACAGCAGGTATGGGATTTGATTATATCACAGAAGTGCCCCTCCTACCATCTTGTTGTGGCTTCGTCTTTGTCCTTGGATGTAGACGGTCTTCTTTGGTAGGTTTGAGTCTTTTTTTGATGGTCACTCAACAGTTAGTTGTGATTTGGGTGTTTTCATTAGAGGAGATAAGCTCAAGTTCTTGTACTCTGTCATCTTGTCTGGAATCGAGGGGCTGCTTTTAGTTTGCATGCTTGCTGCCTCTTTCCTCGGGGTATCCCCTTGATATGGGGTGTGTAGGTGTGGTGGCCCATGCACAGTTCCAGTACTGTGGGGGCAGCTATTGGCGCCCACCTGAGGGTCCCCCAGCCACAGCGGTAGCCTGTGCACACCCAGGAGAGCAGGGACGGTGATTGACGCCTGCTCACATCTCATGTGTGCTCCCTGGATGGGGTATGCAGCAGCTGGTGCTCACTCATGGGTCTCCCAGAGGCAGCAGCAGGCCCCTTACTCCTGGGACAACGGGGGACAGCACTTGGTTCTTGCTCATGGGCCCCCTGTCAGCCCACACACCCCTGAGACAGTGGGGACAACACTTGCTCGCGTGTCCTACATCAGTGGTGGTGGCCCACACACTCCTGGGACAGCTGAGGCAGCGACTGGGGCCTGCTTTCAGGTCTCTTGGCAATGACGGTGTCCTGTGCCCACCTGTGGAACCTACGATTGGGGCAGCAGCTCATGCCTGCACCTGGAGTTCAGCTTCTGTAGGTGGTGTCCTGTTGCCTAAGAGCATGAGCGTAGGGAAAGAAGCTCCTTATGGCAGTCCCGTCCCTCTCCTCGTGTACCCCACAACAATGGCACCTTGCCTTTCTGGCGGGCTCAGGCTTCTTCCAAGTGCACCCTCTGTTGCCACACTCCAGCCTCTTCAGGTTGTCTCTGCACAGCCAATCCCGGTTCTCTCCCTGGGTCTGACCTCTGAAGCCTGTGCCCTAGCTCCCAGCCCCCTCCTGCACCGGTGGACGAGCATCTTAGGCTGGAGAGCACAGTGCAGCAGTATCATCTGTGCAGGTCACTCTCTGTTTTGCCTTCCACAAACTGGTTGCTGTGATCTCCTCTGAGGCTCCAAAGCTCCCCCTCCATCCAGGCTGGTCTCCCCACTGGTGAGGGGATTTCCCAGAGTGTGGGAGTGTTTCTTCCTTCAGAGCTCCCTCCCTGGGGCACAAGTCCCAGCCCAATTCCTTTCTTTCTTTCTTTTTTTTTTTGGTCCTACCTGGTTATGTGGAAGTTTTCTTGCCCTTTTGGAAGGCTGAGGTCTTCTGCCAGTGTTCAGTAGATGCTCTGTGTGAATCGTTCCACTTGTAGATATATTTTTGATGTATATGTGGGAGGAGGTGAGCTCCATGTCCTACTCCTATACCATATTGATTCCTCCCCCGGTCATTCACTTCTTATAGCTAGGTAAGCTCTCTGATAGGAAAACAAGATCAACATGATAGCTACCACTACTAAGAGCTTCACAGTTGTATTAACATCTCTCTACCTCATTTGAGAGAATGCCCCAGCATGTTCCCCAGGAAAAGCTTTGATGTTGAGTCAGAACTTGATGATGCAGTCAAATTACACATTTATGTTCATTTATGGTCAACTCTGCTTTTTCTGTTTTTGTGTCCTTGCCATAGGCCTTTAATTTGGGTGATAAATATATAGGAATTTTTTTAATGCTAGCTGCCTTTTACACTACTGCTTATTCAGTTGAATTTCAAGCTGTATTTTTCACCAGTAGCCAGGAAGAGTTTTGAGGGTGGACAGGGGAAGGGGATTTCCAAATCCGCTAGGTAGTTATCAATTTGTGGGTGGCACAATTTTGAAACCTAAAACTGTTCTGCAAGGTAAGAACCCCACCAGGGGATAATCAGGAATTTGAGGAGGTATCTTTTGGAAAATTAGAAATTATACCGCTAGAATGGAGTTTCTTTTCTGAATGTTGACAGAACAACTTGACCTGGAGGACAAGGTGCATTAACTTCAAGAATTGTCTCCATTGCTTCCTACTTAAAACTCGATCTTTTTGCAACTGATGCAAACATCTATTTCACTTGTGGCGTCTCTTCTGTGCATTCCAGGGGCTCCACTGAATCGAGTTTCACTTTAGGACAGAGACAGAATCATGTTTCCCATAAATGCAAACCAAAGAGCCACACTGACACTGCTTAAGAAGATGTGCGTGCCATGATTTGGAATCTCATCTGTGTATAAGTAAGTGTGTCACACTGACTCATGTGATAGGTGATCTCTTGCCATATGCTGCTTTCCTTTTTTTTTTTCTTTCTTCCGGTACGCGGGCCTATCACTGCCGTGGCTTCTCTGGTTGCGGAGCACAGGCTCCGGACGCTCAGGCCCAGCGGCCATGGCTCACTGGCCCAGCCGCTCTGCGGCATGTGGGATCCTCCCGGACCGGGGCACGAACCCATGTCCCCTGCATCGGCAGGCGGACTCTCAACCACTGCGCCACCAGGGAAGCCCCATATGCTGCTTTCTTATTGCTAAATTATAGTGCTCCCGTAATAAAGAGAAATTCCTTTTTGACCAGTGTGTCAACACTGAAGGGGCCAGCAAAAGCCAGACACAGAAAAGCAGGTCTCTTAAGTAGATAAGAATCTTAATCAATTACAGACGAAATCTTCCTGGGTTCAGCACATTGTTTTGATGGTTTCAGGAAAAACCATCTCAATTAATGTTCCTTTATTTATAACTAGTTTGAAGAACTTAGTACTTGGATGAAAAGCTGCATGGTCCACTAATTTTCTATGGTAACATCCACTTGCTTTTTCTGCCTCCTAGCAGTCCTCATCTACAATTTATCATCTTACCTATCATGAGCTGAGGGGAAAAAAAAAAGGCATCAACCTTCACTAAACATGTGTCTTCTCTAAGCTCTGCTCATTAATAAATACTAATATGGAACAGAAAAATACCCAAAGAAGCAAAATGGATAGTCAGTGTAGGCTCATCTCAAATCCATGTTTAGATCATCTGTCTGTGAGTTTATCTTTATGACTACTGTAAAAAATTTTCTTTATGTTGGTAAATCACGGTAGAAGTTCTTGGGTGTCTCAATGAATTAGGCAGGGCTTGCCTTACCTTGCCTCAGGGGACAGGATTCCAGGTTGATGTTCAGGATCCCTCCTCTGCTGATTTCCTTGCTCCCATCCAGTTAGTTGCTACAAAGAGTTAGCAATAACATTCCTTGTTTAGCATGAATGTGTTTATCAGATATTTCCTTGAGGGGAGTGTTTTTGAAGGTTAAAAGAGGAAGAGGTAATTCAAAGATATTGGTAAAGCTTAGAAGATGCCAGACAACCTCCTGCCTAGAGCTGGCACTAGACCTTAACTGAGGTGGCCTCATGCTCCAACTTGTTTCTTTTGCTTTTTGCCGAAGGTTCACGTGGCGGTGATGGAAATGGAATGGAACTTAGAATTTTCAAGCCCTGGATTCAAGTCTTGGTTGCCATCTAATATGTTGTCTCCTCATCTACAAAATGAGAATATTCCTTACTTTACAGGGTGAGTCAATCCAACACAGTGTGATGAAAGGTAAGACTAGTATTATTAATAAGTCCACAAAAACATTCCCTATTATTAAAGTTTCCTCTTGGAAATGGTTGTATCTTCAGCACTACACTACAGAGAATTCCTCTTTCCTTAGGGTGCATCACAAGTTCCCCTTTACCACCTTAGCGTCTTGACATATCTGGTTTGGTGTTTGACAGCTTAGGGAACTTTATTGTTATTGCTCCAGCTGTGGCTGCTGCTTGACGTGTTTTACAACATAGTTCTTGGTCCACAGTAACTTGTGGGTGTTATTACCTAGAAATGGATAGGACAAGAGATGCTTTTCATTAAAAATACATATGGAGGGCTTCCCTGGTGGCACAGTGGTTGAGAGTCCACCTGCCGATGCAGGGGACACGGGTTCGTGCTCCGGTCCAGGAAGATCCCACATGCTGCGGATCGGCTGGGCCCGTGAGCCATGGCCGCTGAGCCTGCACGTCCGGAGCCTGTGCCCCGCAACGGGAGAGGCCACAACAGTGACAGGCCCACGTACCGCAAAACAAACAAACAAAAAAACATATGGAGATACAGAAATATTTAAATGGCATTCTAGGCATATAGGAGAAAGATAGTCTTATTTTCTGTCCATCTCTAATTTCTAAAGTGCATCCATAATACCAGAATTTGGGGCCATCTTTAAGTCCCGCTGACTTCCTATAATGTCCCCTGAGGGACAGCTGGGGTTGTTAAGATACTGTGTGTGTTTTTAGAAAAGGACTAGCATAATTCTGTATCACCTTAATAGAAAGGTTTGCTTCTTACTTTTGCAAGCATTTTATTAATAGTGTGGTAACTCATATTGTAGATCTGGGGAAATCACATTCTTATGACTAACTGATGTAACCAGAGGTGGTTTGCAGCAATTAGACTTCCTAATATACTGACTTTCCTCAGGTTAATGAAATATTTATATGCCAGTGCCTGCATCAAATGAAAGCCTGGCTGGCTTCAGTCATTCTCTACGCAGTGTGGTCCTGGGCCAGTAGCAGCACCGCCTGGGAGCTTGTTAGAAATGCAGACTCACAGGCCTGCCCCAGACCTAGTAATCAGAATCTGTCTGCTGGTGATTTATATGTACATTAAAGTTCAAGAACACTCCCCCAGTAGACCTTACTCTTAGTTTTCAAAAGGGATGAAGAAGGCAAGAATTATTTGCTGCTCTTGAAGAATAATCAGAATCATTAATGTAGGTTGCTCATCTGTGTAGACCAGCACTACCAAAAGAAATATAATGTGAGCTCCATGTGTAGTTTTAAATTTACGGTCACCACAATTAAAAAAAAAAAAGTAAAAAGAAACAGAAAATTTATTTTAATCATATATTTTATTTAAACCAATACATCCAAAGTATTATTTCAGTGGGGAAGCAATGTGAAAAAATATTGAGATATTCTCCATTTTTTCTTAATAATGTTTCATAATAAATATGTGCATATATACTTACAGCACATCTCAATTTGGACTAGCCACATTTCAAGTGCTCAACAGCTACATGTAGTGAGTAGATGTCATATTGACAGAGCAATTGTAGATGATGATGTATCTACCATCCACTCCAGGGTGCACTTCAGTGCACTTCCTGGAGTGGTGTGCACATAGTCTTCCTTGATTTGTTTATTATTGGATGCCTGCCATGCGTCAGACTTCGTTTTAGGTTGAAGGTAAGCAAAAGTAAGATGCACATATTTAAAAACATAATGACAGTATCACAAGATAAATACAATAGAAGAGGTCTGTGTAAACTGCTATGGAAGCATGATATTGACAGTATCACAAGATAAATACAATAGAAGAGGTCTGTGTAAACTGCTATGGAAGCATGGAAGAAAGAGCATCAAACATTGTCCAGGGCAGGAAGACAGCATCAGGCTTAAAAACTTGCACAGCGGAGACAAATAGACCCATGCTTCAGGACTTACCTCAGTCCTCTGGGCTTTCACTAGGAGCTAATGACAAAAGGTTTTCATAGAGTTGTTATAAGGATAAAATGATAATTGGATATAAAGTATCTGAAACATAGTATGCTCTATTGATACCATTATTAAAAGAAAGGTAAGGCTAAATTTGAGTGTTTATGGATAAGTGGAGTTCCACAGGTATATCCTTCAGGATCCACCAATTATGAACATTTGATTTCTCTACTTTCTCTTTCTCTCTGTAAATGTATATATACATACACATGTATAGATCAATACTTTTATATACATATTCCGAAAATCACTGGAAAATAATTTGTAGACATTAAGACCATTTATCCCTAAATATGTCAGTATGTATTTCCTGAGAATGAGAACATTTTCTTACATAATTAGGGGTGTAATTATCAAATTTCAGGAACTTTAAAACACAACACTATTTTCTAATCTATAGTTCACGGTCCTTCATCGTCCAGGATTCAATCAGGTGTCATATCTCTGTGATCTCCTGGAGTCAAGAATAGTCGCTCAGACTTTACTTTGGAGTGGAGGAGATGTCTGTGCGTATAAAAGAACTCGATATTTTTAGAGAGAACAGGCTAGTTATTTTGTAGAATATCCCTCAACTTGGGTTTCTCTGATGTTTCCTCATGATTAGATTCAGGTTACATAGTTTGGCAGGTCAGCTAGGATTTTAAAAAATATTTTTATTGAGGTATAACTGATTTAAAATATTATATAAATTTCAGGTATACAACTGAGTCAATTTTTAAACCTTATACTCTATTTATAGTTATAAAATATTGGCTATATTCCTTCTGCTGTACAATATATCCTTGTAGCTTATTTATTTTAATAGCTTATTTATTTAAATAGCTTATTTATTTATTTTAATTGGCATATAATTTCACAATACTGTGTTAGTTTCTGTTGTACACCAAAGTGAATCTGCATGTCCCCATGTCCCTTCACTCTTGAGCCTCCCTCCCACCCTCCCTATTCCACCCCTCTAGGTCATTGCAAAGCACTGAGCTGATCGCCCTGTGCTATGCTGCTGCTTCCCCCTAGCTAACTATTTTAGATGTGGCAGTGTATATATGTCGATGCTACTCTCACTTCACCCCAGCTTCCCCCTGCCACCCTGTGTCCTCAAGTCCATTCTCTATGTCTACCTGTTTATTCCTGCCCTGCAACTAGGTTCATCAGTACCATGTTTTTTTTTTTTAGATTCCATATATATGCATTAGCATATGGTATTTTTCTCTTTCTGACTTGCTTCACTCTGTATGACAGACTCCAGGTCCAACTACTTCACTACAAATAACACAATTTTGTTTCTTTTTATGGCTGAGTAATATTCCATTGTATATATGTGCCACCTCTTCTTTATCCATTCATCTGTCGATGGACACTTAGGTTGGTTCCATGTCCTGGCTATTGTAAATAGTGCTGCAATGAACATTGTGGTGCATGTGTCTTTTTGAATTATGGTTTTCTCAGGGTATATGCCCAGTAGTGGGATTGCTGGGACATATGGTAATTCTATTTTTAGTTTTTTTAAGGAACCTCCATACTGTTTTCCATAGTGGTTGTATCAATTTACATTCCCACCAACAGTGCAGGAGGGTTCCCTTTTCACCACACCCTTTCCAGCATTTATTGTGTCTAGATTTTTTGAAAATGGCCATTCTGACGGGCATGAGGGGATACCTCATTGTAGTTTTGATTTGCATTTCTCTACTAATTAGTGATGTTGAGCATCTTTTCATGTGCCTCTTGGCCATCTGTGTATCTTCTTTGGTGAAATGTCTATTTAGATCTTCTGCCCATTGTTTAATTGGATTGTTTGTTTTTTTGATATTGAGCTCTATGAGCTGTTTGTATATTTTGGAGATTAATCCTTTGTCTGTTGTTTCATTTGCAAATATTTTCTCCCATTCTGAGGGTTGTCTTTTTGTCTTGTTTATGGTTTCCTTTGCTGTGCAAAAGCTTTTAAGTTTCATTAGGTCCAATTTGTTTACTTTTGTTTTATATCTCTAGGAGGTGGGTCAAAAAGGATCTTGCTGTGATTTATGTCATAGAGTGTTCTGCCTATGTTTTCCTCTAAGAGTTTTACAGTGTCTGGTCTTACATTTAACTCTAATCCATTTTGAGTTTATTTTTGTGTATGGTGTTAGGGAGTGTTCTAATTTCATTCTTTTCCATGTAGATGTCCAGTTTTCGCAGCACCACTTATTGAAGAGGCTGTCTTTTCTCCATTGTATGTTCTTGCCTCCTTTGTTGTATACTAGGTGACCATATGTGTGTGGGCTAATCTCTGGGCATTCTATCCTGTACCACTGATCTATACTTCTGTTTTTGTGCCAGTACTATACTGTCTCGATTACTGTAGCTTTGTGATATAGTTGGAACTCAGGGAGCCTGATTCTTCCAAGTCCGTTGTTCTTCTCAAGATTACTTGGGCTATTCAGGGTCTTCTGTGTTTCCAAAAATTTTGTTTTGGTTTTGTTTTGTTTATGCGGTACATGGGCCTCTCACTGTTGTGGCTTCTCCCGTTGCGGAGCACAGGCTCTGGACGCGCAGGCTCAGCGGCCATGGCTCATGGGCCCAGCTGCTCCGCGGCATGTGGGATCTTCCCGGACCGGGGCACAAACCCGTGTCCCCTGCATTGGCAGGCAGACTCTCAACCACTGCGCCACCAGGGAAGCCCTCCAAAATTTTTTTGTTCTAATTATGTGAAGAATGCCATTGGTAGTTTGATAAGGATTCCACTGAATCTGTTGATTGTTTTGGGTAGTATAGTCATTTTCACAATATTGATTCTTCCAATCCAAGAACATGGTATATTTCTCTATCTGTTTATGTCATCTTTGATTTCTTTCATCAGTGTTTTATAGTTTTCTGAGTACAAGTCTTTCGCCTCCTTAGCCAGGTTTATTCCTAGGTATCTTATTCTTTTCGTTGCAATGGTAAATGGATTGTTTCCTTAATTTCTCTATCTGATTTTTTGTTGTTGGTGTATAGGAATGCCAGAGGTTTCTGTGCATTAACTTTGTATCCTGAAACCTTACCAAATTCATTGATTAGTTCTAGTAGTTTTCTGGTGGCATCTTTAGGGTTTTCTGTGTATAATATTATGTCATCTGCAAACAGTGACAGTTTTACTTCTTTTCCAATTTGTATTCCTTTTCTTCTCTGATTGTGGTGGATAGGACTGCCTAAATTGGACTGCCTAAACTATGTTGAATGAGTGGCAAGAGTGGACATCTTTGTCTTGTTCCTGATCTTAGAGGAAATGGTTTCAGTTTTTCACCATTGAAAATGATGTTGGCTGTGGGTTTGTCATATATAGCCTTTATTATGTTGAGGTAGGTTCCCTCTATGCCCATTTTCTGAATAGTTTTTATGATAAATCGGCGTTGAATTTTGTCAAAAGCTTTTTCTGCATCATCTGTTCAGAGGATCATATGGTTTTTATTCCTTGATTCATTAATGTGGCGCATCACACTGACTGATTTGCATATATTGAAAAATCCTTGCATCCTGGGATAAATCCCACTTGATCATGGTGTATGATCCTCTTAATGTGCTGTTGGGTTCTGTTTGCTAGTATTTTGTTCAGGATTTTTGCATCTATGTTCATCAGTGATATTGGTCTATAATTTTCTTTTTTTGTGATATCTTTTCTGGCTTCGGTATCAGGGTGATGGTGGCTTCGTAGAATGAATTTGGGAGTGTTTGTTTCTCCCTCTGCACTTTTTTGGAAGAGTTTGAGAGGGATCGGTGTTAGCTCTTCTCTAAATGTTTGATAGAATTCACCAGTGAAGCCACTTGGTCTTGGGCATTTGTTTGCTGGAAGATTTTTAATCACAGTTTCAATTTCATTACTTGTGATTGGTCTGTTCTTATTCTCTATTTCTTCCTGGTTCAGTCTTGCAAAATTGTACCTTTCCAGGAATTTGTCCATTTCTTTGTGGTTGTCCATTTTATTGGCATATAGTTGTTTGTACTAGTCTCTTATAACCCCTTGTATTTCTGTGGTGTCAGTTGTGATTTCTCCTTGTTCATTTCTAACTTTATTGATTTGCGTCCTCTACCTTTTTTTCTTGATGAGTCTGGCTAAGGGTTTGTTTATCTTCTCAACAAACCAGCTTTTAGTTTTATTGATCTTTGTTATTGTTTTCTTTGTTTCTATTTCATTTATTTCTGCTCTGATCTTTATGATTTCTTTCCTTCTACTGACTTTGGGTTTTCTTTTTTCTTTCTGTAGTTGTTTTAAGTGTAGGGTTAGATTGTTTATTTGAGATTTTTCTTGTTTCTTGAGGAGAGACTGAATTGCTATAAACTTCTGTCTTAGAACTGCTTCTGTGGCGTCCCATAGGTTTTGGGTCACTGTGTTTTCATTGTCATTTGTTTTGATTTCTTCAGTGCTCTCTTTGTTATTTCCTGTAATGATTTCCAATCTCATAGTGTTGTGGTCAGAAAAGATACTTGATATGATTTCAATTTTCTTAAATTTTCCAAGGCTTGATTGTGACCCAAGATGTGATGTATCCTGGAGAATGTTCCATGTGCACTTGAGAAGAAGGTGTATTCTTCCACTTTCGGGTGGAAT
Organism: Phocoena sinus; assembly: GCF_008692025.1. Taxonomy (NCBI): domain Eukaryota; kingdom Metazoa; phylum Chordata; class Mammalia; order Artiodactyla; family Phocoenidae; genus Phocoena; species Phocoena sinus. The sequence goes on along the minus strand of NC_045765.1, from coordinate 70,043,475 downwards.
GTTCTGTAAATATAAATTAATTCTAGGTGGCCTGTGGTGTCATTTAAAGCTTGTGTTTCCTTTTTTATTTTCTGTTTGTTTGGATGATCTATCCATTGGTGTAAGTGGGATGTTAAAGTCCCCTGCTATTATTGTGTTATTGTCGATTTCTCCTGTCGTGGTTGTTAGCATTTGACTTATGTATTGAGGTGCTCCTATGTTGGGTGCAAAAACATTTATACTTGTTGTATCTTCTTCTTGGATTGATCCTTTGATCATGTTGTGTCCCTCCTTATCTCTTGTAACAGTCCTTATTTTATCTATTTTATCTGATATGAGTATTGGTACTCCAGCTTTCTTTTGATTTCCACTTTCTTTTGATTTCCATTTGCATGCAATATCTTTTTCCATCCCCTCACTTTGTCTGTATGTGTCCCTAGGTCTGAAGGGGGGTCTCTTGTAGACAACGTATATATGGGTCTTGTTTTTGTATCCATTCAGCCAGTCTGTGTCTTTTGGTGGGGGCATTTAATCCATTTATATTTAAGGTTCATATTGGATGTATGTTCCTATTACCATTTTCTTGTTTTTGTGGGTCTTTTCCTGCCTAGAGAGGTTTCTTTAGCATTTGTTGTAAAGCTGGTGGTTTGGTGGTGCTGAATTCTCTTAGCTTTTGCTTTTCTGAAAAGCTTTTGATTTCTCCATCAAATCTGAATGAGATCCTTGCTGGGTAGAGGAATCTTGGTTTGTCACTTTAAGTATATGTCCTGCTGCTCCCTTCTGGCCTGAAGAGTTTCTGCTGAAAAATCAGCTGATGACCTTATGGGGAGTCCTTTGTATGTTATTTTTTGTTTTTCCCTTGCTGCTTTTAATTTTTTTCTTTGAATTTAATTTTTGTTAGTTTAATATGTGTCTTGGTGTGTTTTTCCTAGGGTTTATCCTGTATAGGACTCTCTGTGCTTCCTGGACTTTGGTGACTATTCTCTTTCCCACATTAGGGACGTTTTCCACTATAATCTCCTCAACTATTTTCTCAGACGCTTTCTTTTTCTCTTCTTCTGGGACCCCTATAATTCAAATGTTGGTGTGTTTAGTGTTGTCCCAGAGGTCTCTGAGATTGTTTTCAATTCTTTTCATTCTGTTTTCTTTATTCTGCTCCTTGTCAGTTATTCCCACCATTTTGTCCTCCAGCTCACTTATTCATTCTTCTGCCTCAGTTATTCTGTTATTGATTCCTTCTGGTGTATTTTTCATTTCAGTTATTGTGTTGTTCATCTATTTCTTGTATTTTCTCAATCCATGCCTCCATTTTATTTCTGAGATTCTGGATCATCTTTACGGTTAGTACTCTGAATTCCTTTTCAGGGAGATTGCCTGTTTGTTTCCTCCTCATTTATTTGGTCTTGTAGGTTTTTACCTTGCTCCTTCATCTGTGACATATTTTTTTGCTGTCTCATTTTTTTATGAGTGGGATTGTGTTCCTGTCTTACCTTACTGGTTGTTTGGCCTGAGGCTTCCAACACTGGAGTTTGTAGGCTGTTGGGTAGAGCTGGGTCTTGGTGCTGAGATGAGGACCTCCATGAGACCTCACTCCAATGGACATTCCCTGGTGTCTGAGGTTCTCTGTTAGTCAGCAGTTCAGACTTGGAGCTCCCACTGCAGGAGCTTTGGCCTGACCCCCAGATCATGAACCAAGATCCCGCAAGCTGCGTGGGGAGGCAAAAAAAGAAAAGAATAACAAAGTAGAAAGTAAGATTAGACTAGGAAACTAACAGATATGTTAGAAAGAATATAAAAATATAGATGAATCAACAACCAGAAGGGACACCAGTACCACAATAGTAAAAAAGAGGAGGATGGAAAAGAAAAAAAATTTTAAAAGGGGGAGAAGTCCTTGGCTGTGGAGGGCAGGGCCTATGCTTAGGACCCACAGGGCTAGAAAAGGCCCTGGGGACTGTGGGGGGTGGGATTCAGGCTCAACAGAACAGAAGGGGCCCAGGTGTGCCCTCCACACCTTGTCTCTCTCAGAGGGCAGGGGACCTCACCTGGGAGCCCAGCAGGCTTCCTGGGCTCGAGTGGGCAGGGGCAAACACCCTCCTATCCTCTCCTGCTCCTCTGGTCCCAGAGGGCCCCTCCTGATTTCCCTGGCCTCCCTCCTATGCCCCCAATGACCCAAATGGCCTGGAGAGGGCTTTGGAGGGCAGGGGACTGGCCTGCAAGCTCAGCAGGCTCCCTGGGCCTGAGTGGGTGGGGCAATCGCCCTCTGCTCCTCCCAGAGGGCCCCTCCTGCCTGCCTCTCCTGATCTCCCTGGCCTCCCTCCTATGCCCCCAGGACCACAATGCGATATCAGCTCACACCTGTGAGAATGGCTATTATTATTAAAAACCAGGAAATAACAAGTGTTGGTGAGGATGTGGAGAAAAGGGAACAAACCTTTGTGCACTGTTGGTGGTAATATAAATTGGTGCAGCCACTATGGGAAACAGTATGGCAGTTCCTTAAAAAATTAAAAATAGAACTATTATATGACCCAGCAATTCCACTTCTGGGTATTTATCCAAAAACTGAGAACACTAACTTGAAAAGATATATGCACTTCCATGTTCATTGCAACATTATTTACAATTGCCAAGACATGGAAACAAGTGTCCATCAATACATGAAGGGACAAAGAAGATGTGGTGTATATATATATGTAATGCAATACTATTAATCCATAAAAGAAGGAAATGTGCCATTTGTAACAATATGGATGGTCCTTGAAGGCATTATGCTAAAGTAACAGTAACAGCAGGACAGGATCAAGATGGCAGAGGACTAGGATGTGGAGCTCACCTTCTCCCACAGAAACATTAAAAATACATCTACAAGTGGAACAATTCACATAACACCTACTGAACACCAGCAGAAGACCTCAGCCTTCTGAAAGGGCAAGAAACTTCCATGTAATGGGGTAGGACAAAGGGCAAAAGAAAAAGCAGTTGGGATGCAGCCTGCACCCCAGGGAGGGAGCTGTGTAACTCTATGCCAATAAAATGGACAGCCTGTAAGAAATGGACAAATTCTTAGAAAGGTACAACCTTCTAAGACTGAACTAGGAAGATATAGAAAATATGAACAGACCAATCACAAGTACTGAAATTGAAACTATGAGTTAAAAACTCCCAACAAACAAAAGTCCAGGACCAGATGGCTTCACAGGTGAATTCTGTCAAACATTTAGAGAAGAGTTAATACCTATCCTTCTCAAAATATTCCAGAAAACTGCAGAATAAGGAACACTCAAAGCTCATTCTATGAGGCCACCATCACCCTGATACCAAAACCAGACAAAGATACCACACACAAGAAAATTATAGGCCAATATCCATGCTGACAAAGACACCAAAATACTCAACAAAACACTAGCTAACCAAATCCAACAATACATTAGAAGGATCATACACCATGATCAAGTGGGATTTGTCCCAAGGATGCAACGATTTTTCAATACCCACAAATCAGTCAGTGTGATACATATTAATAAACTGAAAACCAAATGATCATCTCAATAGATGCAAAAAAATCTTTTGACAAAATCCAACACCCATTTATGATAAAAACCGCAGAAAGTGGGCATAGAGGGATCATACCCCAACATAATAAAGACCATACATGACAAACCTACAGCTAACAACATACTCAACGGTGAAATGCTGAAAGCATTCTATCTAAGATCAGGAACATGACGAGCATGTCCACTATTGTCACTTTAATTCAACATAGGTTTGGAAGTCCTAGCCATGGCATTCAGAGGGGAAATAAAAGGAATCTAAATTGGAAAAAAGTAAAACTGTCATTGTTTGTTTGTAGATGACATGACAATATACATATAATATCCTAAATATGCTACCAGAAAACTAGTAGAGCTCAATTTGGTAAAGTTGTAGGATACAAAATTAATACACAGAAATCTGTTGCATTTCTGTACACTAACAACAAAAGATGATTGATAAAGAGAAATGAAAGAAACAATCCCATTTACCATCACATCAAAAAGAATAAAATACCTAGGAATAAACCTAAGGAGACAAAAGACCTGTACTCCAAAAAGTATAAGATGCTGATGAAAGAAATTGAAGATGACACAAACAGATGGAGAGGTATACCATGTTCTTGGATTGGAAGAATCAATATTGTTAAAATAACTATACAACCCAAGGCAATCTACAGATTCAGTGCAATCCCTATCAAATTACCAATGGCATTTTTCACAGAACTAGAACAAAAAATTTTTACAATGTGTATGGAGACACAAAAGACCCCGCATAACCAAAGCAATCTTGAGAAAGAAAAGCAGAGCTGGAGGAATCAGGCTGTCTGCCTTCAGACTATACTACAAAGCTACAGTAATCAAGACAGGATGGTACTGGCACAAAAAAGGAAATATAAATCAATGGAACAGGATAGAAAGCCCAGAGATAAACCCACACACATATGGTCACCTTTTCTTTGACAAAGGAGGCAAGAATATACAATGGAGAAAAGAGAGCCTCTTCAGCAAGTGTGCTGGGAAAACTGGACAGTTACATGTAAAAGAATGAAATTAGAAATTCTCTAACACCATATCCCAAAATAAACTAAAAGTGGATCCCAGAGCTAAATGTGAGACCAAAAACTATAAAACTCTTAGAGGAAAACACAGGCAGAACACTCTGATATAAATCGCAGCAATATTTGTTTTTTGATCCACCTCCTACAGTAATGAATATAAAAGCAAAAATAAACAAATGGGACGTAATTAAGCTCAAAATCTTCTACTCAGCAAGGAAAACCATAAATAAAATGAAAAGACAACCCACAGAATGTGAGAAAATATTTCCAAACGAAGTGAGCGATAAGGGATTAATCTCCTAAATATACAAACAGCTCGTAGCTCTATGTCAAAAAAAAAAAAACCCAATCAAAAAATGGGCAGAAGATCCAAATTGACATTTCTGCAAAGAAGACATACAGATGGCCAAATAGCACATGAAAAGATGCTCAACATCACTAACAGAGAAATGCAAATCAAAACTATAATGAGGTATCAACTCACACCCGTCAGAATGGCCATCATCAAAATGTCTACAAATGATAAATGAAGGAGAGGATGTGGAGAAACAGGACTCCTCCTACACTGTTGGTGGGAATGTAAATTGGTATAATCACTATGGAGAACATTATGGTGGTTCCTTAAAAAACTAAAAATAGAGTTACCATATGATCCAGCAATCCCACTCCTGGGCATATATCTGGAGAAAACCATGGTTTGAAAGGATACATGTACCCCAGTGTTCCCTGCAGCCCTATTTACAAGAGCCAAGACGTGAAAGCACCTTAATGTCCATCAACAGAGGAATGGATAAAGATGTGGCACATATATGCAATGGAATATTACTCAGGCATAAAAAAGAGTGAAACAGTGCCATCTGCAGCAATGTGGATGGACCTAGAGATTATCACACCAAGTGAAGTTAAGTCAGATAGAGAAAGACAAATATCATATGATAACACTTATATATAGAATCTAAAAAAAATGATACAAATGAACTTATGTACAAAACAGAAACAGACTCACAGACTTCAAAAACAAATTTATGGTTACCAAAGGGGAAACATGGGGGAGGGGAGGGATAAGTCAAGAATTTGGGATTAACACACACACTACTATGTATAAGATAGATAACCAACAAGGACCTATTGTATAGCACATGAAACTCTATTCAATATTCTGTTGATAACCTATATGAGAAAAGAATCTGAAAAAGAATGGATATATGTATAACTGAATCACTTTGTTGTTCACCTGAAACTAACACAACATTGTAAATCAACTATACTCCAATACAATAACAAAAACCAAGCTCTTAGATATAGAGACTGGTAGTTGCCAGAGGTGGGGGGAATGAGTGAAGGGGGTCAAAACATACAGACTTCCTGTAGTAACATAAATAAGTCATGTATAGCATGGTGACTATAGTTAATAATACTGTATTGCATATTTGAAGGTTGCTATGAGAATCTTAGAAGTTCTCATCACAGGAAAAAAAAGTTGATAACTGTATGGTGACAGATGTTAACTAGACTTATTTTGGGGGCTCATTTCCCAATATATACAAATATGGAATCCCTATGGTATACATATGAAACTAATATAATGTAGGGTCAATTATACCTAAAAAAAATAGGAGAAAATAGCTGCTGTGACAAATAAGATATTACTCTCTAGGAAGATGACAATCACTCTAGCTCATTACTGAAGGTACAGCTTGCCTTGAATGAAGTATATACCTGGTTTGTTCTAGACTACACCACTATTTTGTTATGTGTCCTTTCATATGCCATTTAAGTTCTACTTTGGGATTAGTGCTTTTTGAGCTCCTAAGCAGAAATGGTATTTTCCCATTTGAAAAGCTATTTTAGCAAACTATTTCAAAGTCCTTGAATAATAAGGAATAGATTTTTTTAAATGTTAGTTTTATACAGGATTGTAGTTAGATCTTGCTCACAATGCAGAACTCCCCTACATTAGATAGATCCTAATTAGTGTTTCTTCATTGCCTGATATTTTTATTTGAGGAAACGTGTTGAAAATATTTTTCATGTGGAATATGTGTCATTTAAGGAACTATAGAAACCGCTAATCCAGCTTGATGCTTTTTATTATTTTGGAAACATTTATTTCATCCCTTAGTTACTGGCAGTTCTATTATGGTCTAGAGACAACAATAAAGATCTTATTGTTTATGCTTCATTAGAAAAAAATAATAGTTCAGATATTTGACCTCAGATAATTGTAAGTCCCATTGTGGAAGCATTGCATATTTTTGAAGATTATGTGTTTTTAAACCACAAGAAAGAATAAACATAATTTATCCTGGGAGCTTTTCTTTAGGATCTATAATATTTTCTGTGGATTATTAATATATACAATATATGGTTATATTGTTATATATGGTTATATTGTTATAGCTCTTATTAATGCTAGTGCCATCACTAATATTTTAATATTTAACCATATGTTCATCAAGGGAGCAGTTTGTGTGTTTTAGTGGCAAGGAGCACACAAAAAATTCTCCCTGCTGTTCCCCTCTGTTATAAATTAATATCCACTACCAAGGGACCTCTTATGATATAAAATTGTCATCCTGTGAGTGGTATGGATGAAATTACCATAGAGGAAAGCTGAGCAGTAACCAGAGTATGAATAAGACAGCACCTATTCTGCTGTGTACTTAGGACCCCTGGTGTCTTATATTAATTTATGATAAATAATTTACATTGCTAACTTCTTCAAAGTTTAATACTCTGAATTACCTTTTTACTCACAGTTTTCTCTCAATGTAAGTGCATTTTCTATACTGAGAAGGACTATTCTAAAAGCATGGAATCATTTTTGCCAGCTCCAGAGTATTCTGCAGTTTCTTCAACAGAAGATTTTATCGAGTAGTGCCTAGAGGATGGATCCTTTTAAGCGACACTGTTGTCTGCACTGCTTTTCTTTTTGGCAGTAAAGGAGTTACAGGAGAAGAGGGATCCATGACAGTCCCGTGTGTTATAATGTGATGGTTGCCTGGCAACTCTACCTGTAGAAATAAATATAGGACTTGTATCTGTATTAATCCCCTCCTGTTGTCAAGGTTTATAGGGTTTTGTTTTGTTTTTTTTTGCGGTACACGGGCCTCTCACTGTTGTGGCCTCTCCTGTTGCGGAGCACAGGCTCCAGACGCGCAGGCCCAGCCGCTCCGTGGCGCCAGACCGGGGCACGAACCTGTGTCCCCTGCATCGGCAGGTGGACTCTCAACCACTGCGCCACCAGGGAAGCCCTATAGGTTTTTAATATATTAAGGTCAGAAAATACTTAAAAGCAAAAAGACTTGATCATTTGATGATCCTTTGGAATTGTAAGAAATTGTTGGCTATCAATCAACAAATAAGGGGTCTTGGGGAGTAAGTGTTACACAGTGCTGTGAATAAGCCTTGACTGTATTTGAACATCTCTTAAATGAGTCTGAGCCTTACCTTGGTATCTCACATAACCAACTCTTATCTCTTCCAAGGACGTATTTTTTCACTTAAGAACATTTATTGACTATCTTTAATGTGTTATGTCTGCACTAGAAATGGGATACAGTATAAATGTAAAAAAGACAGAGAGCCCCTGGTCTTTTAGTCCAGAGTGGTGACTTTATCATCTAGTGGAGAGCACATCTGGAGAGGAAGTTCTTATCTGTAACACTCAAGGCACATGCCCATCAATACCAGCTATTCTTTTTATAACTGTTACAGAGATTAAAGTAAGCTATGGAGGAGACCTTCAAGATCACAGAGGAGTAAGACTTGGAGATCACCTTCCTCCCCACAAATACATCAGAAATATATCTAGACATGGAACAACTCCTACAGAACACCTACTGAATGCTGGCAGAAGACCTCAGACCTCCCAAAAGGCAAGAAACTCCCCATGTACCTGGGTAGGGCAAAAAAAAGAACAGAGACAAAAGAATAGGGATGGGACCTGCACCAGTGGGAGGGAGCTGTGAAGGAGGAAAGGTTTCCACACACTAGGAAGCCCCTTCACTGGCAGAGATGGCGGGTGGTGGGGCAGAAGCTTTGGAGCCACACAGGAGAGCACAGCAACAGGGGTGTAGAGGGCAAAGCAGAAAGATTCCTGCACAGAGGATCAGTGCTGATGAGCACTCACTAGCCATGGCGGGTGGGAGCAAAGGCTTGGGCTTCTGAGGTCAGGTCCCAGGGAGAGGACTGGGGTTGGCAGCGTGAACACAGCCTGAAGGGGGCAAGTGCACCACAGCTAGCGAGGAGGGAGTCCGGGAATAATTCTGGACCTGCCTAAGAGGTAAGACACCATTGTTTTGGGGTGTGCGAGGAGAGGGGATTCAGAGCACCACCTAAACATGCTCCAGAGATGGGCGCAAGCCACGTCTACCAGCACGGACACCAGAGACAGGCAGGAGACACTAAGGCTGCTGCTGCAGACGCCAAGAAGCCTGTGTGCAAGCACAGCTCACTCCCACACCATCCCTCCTGGAAGCCTGTGCAGCCCGCCACTGCCAGGGTCCTGTGATCCAGGGACAACTTCCCCAGGAGAACACACAGCACGCCTCACTCAGGCTGTTGCAATGTCATGCCGGCCTCTGCCCTCCCCCCAGGGCTGAGTGATCCAGAGCCCCCAATCAGCTGCTCCTTTAACCCCGTCCTGTCTGAGCGAAGAAGAGATGCCCTCCAGCAACCTACACGCTGAGGCGGGGCCAATCCAAAGCTGAACCCCAGGAGCTGTGCTGGGGTTCTCTCTCCCAGCAGCCTGAGGAGCAACAGATTAAATCTCCACAATCAACTTGATGTACCCTGCATCTGTGGAATGCCTGAAGAGACAACGAATCATCCCAAAATTGAACTGGTGGATTTTTGGGAGCAACAATATATATATATATTTTTTTTTTTTTCCTTTCTCTTTTTGTGATTGTGTATGTGTATGCTTCTTTGTGTGATTTTGTCTGTATAGCTTTGCTTTTACCATTTGTTCTAGGGTTCTGTCGGTCCTTTTTTTAAGTATAGTTTTTAACACTTGTTATCACTGGTGGATTTCTTTTTTGGTTTGGTTGCTCTCTTTTGTTTTTATTACTTTTTAATTTTTAATAACTTTCTTTTTTCTCCCTTTTTTTCTGAGCCATGTGGCTGACAGGGTCTTGGTGCTCTGACTGGGAGTCAGGCCTGTGCCTCTGAGGTGGGAGAGCTGAGTTCAGGACATTGGACCACCAGAGACCTCCCAGCTCCATGTACAATCAAATGGCAAAAGCTCTCACACAGATCTCCATCTCAACGCTAAGATGCAGCTCCACTCAACAACTAGCAAGACAGGAACACAGCCCCACCCATTAGCAGAGAGGCTGCCGAAAATCATAATGAGTTCACAGACATCCCAGAACACACCACCGGACATGGTCCTACCCACCAGAAGGACAAGATCCAGCCTCATCCAGCAGAACACAGGCACCAGTCCCCTCCACCAGGAAGCCTACACAACCCACTGAACCAACCTTAGCCACTGGGGGCTGACACCAAAAACAACAGGAACTACAAACCTGCAGCCTGTGAAAAGGAGACACAAAACACGGTAAGTTAAGAAAAATGAGGAGACAGAGACACACACAGCAGATGAAGGAGCAAGGTAAAAACCCACTAGACCAAATAAATGAAGAGGAAATAGGCAGTCCACCTGAAAAAGAATTCAGAGTAGTGATAGTAAAGAAAGATGATCCAAAATCTTGGAAATAGTATGGAGAAAATACAAGAAACATTTAAAAAGGACCTAAAGAGCAAACAATGATGAACAACAAAATAAATGAAATTTAAAATTCTCTAGAAGGAATCAATAGCAGAAAAAGTGAGGCAGAAGAATGGATAAGTGACCTGGAAGATAAAATAGTGGAAATAACTACTGCAGAGCAGAATTTGAAAAAAAAAAAAGTATTGAGGACAGTCTCAGAGACCTCTGGGACAACATTAAACGCATCAACATTTGAATTATAGGGGTTCCAGAAGAAGAAGAGAAAAAGAAAGGGACTGAGAAAATAGTTGAAGACACTATAGTTGAAAACTTCCCTAATATGGGAAAGGAAATAGTTCATCAAGTCCAGGAAGCACAGAGAGTCCCATACAGGATAAATCCAAGGAAAAACACACCAAGACACATACATATCAAACTATCAAAAATTAAAAACAAACGAACAATATTAAAAGCACAGGAAAAACAACAAATAACGCACAAGGGAATCCCCATAAGGTTAACAGCTGATCTTTCAGCAGAAACTCTGCAAGCCAGAAGGGAGCAGCAGGACATAGTTAAAGTGATGAAAGGGAAAAACCTACAAGCAAGATTACTCTACCCAGCAAGGATCTCATTCAGATTCAACAGAGAAATTAAAGCCTTTACAGACAAGTAAAAGCTAAGAGAATTCAGCACCACCAAACCAGCATTACAACAAATGCTAAAGGAACTTCTCTAGGCAGGAAACACAAGAGAAGGAAAAGACCTACAATAACAAACCCAAAACAATTAAGAAAATGGTAATAGGAACTTACATATCTATTATTACCTTAAATGTAAATGGTTAAATGCTCCAACCAAAAGATATAGACTGGCTGAATGGATACAGAAACAAGACCTGTATATATGCTGTCTACAAGAGACCCACTTCAGACCTAGGGACACATACAGACTGAAAGTGAGGAGATGAAAAAAGATATTCCATGCAAATGGAAACCAAAAGAACGCTGGAGTAGCAATTCTCCTATCAGACAAAATAGACTTTAAAAGAAAGACTATTACAAGAGACAAAGAAAGACACTACATAATGATTAAGGGATCGATCCAAGAAGATATAACAATTGTAAATATTTATGTACCCAACATAGGAGCACCGCAATACATAAGGCAAATACTAACAGCCATAAGAGGGGAGATCGACAGTAACACATTCATAGTAGGGGACTTTAACACCCCACTTTCACCCATGGACAGATCATCCAAAATGAAAATAAATAAGGAAACACAAGCTTTAAATGATACATTAAACAAGATGGACTTAATTGATATTTATAGGACATTCCATCCAAAAACAACAGAATACACTTTCTTCTCAAGTGCTCATGGAACATTCTCCAGGAACATTCTCCAGGATAGATCATATCTTGGGTCACAAGTCAATCCTTGGTAAATTTAAGAAAACTGAAATCATATCAAGTATCTTTTCCGACTACAACGCTGTGAGACTAGATATCAATTACAGGAAAAATATCTGTAAAAAAAATAAGCCAAACCATACACTACTTAATAACCAAGAGATCCCTGAAGAAATCAAAGAGGAAATCAAAAAATACCTAGAAACAAATGACAATGAAAACACAATGACTAAAAACCTATGGGATGTAGCAAAAGCAGTTCTAAGAGGGAAGTTTATAGCAATACAATCCTACCTCAAAAAACAAGAAACATCTCAAATAACCAACCTAACCTTACACCTAAAGCAATTAGAGAAAGAACAAAAAAACCCCAAAGTTAGCAAAAGGAAAGAAATCAGAAATAAATGAAAAAGAAATGAAGGACACAATAGCAAAGATCAATAAAAAAGCTGGTTCTTTGAGAAGATAAACAAAATTGATAAACCACTAGCCAGACTCATCAAGAAAAAAAGGGAGAAGACTCAAATCAACAGAAGTAGAAACGAAAAAGGGGAAGTAACAACCGACACTGCAGAAATGCAAAGGATCATGAGAGATTACTACAAGCAAGTATAGGCCAATAAAATGGACAACCTGGAAGAAATGGACAAATTCTGAGAAAAGCACAACCTTCCAAGACTGAACCAGGAAGAAACAGAAAATATAAACAGACCAATAACAAGCATTGAAATTGAAACTGTGATGAAAAATCCTCCAACAAACAAAAGCCCAGGGCCAGATGGCTTCACAGGCGAATTCCATCAAGCATTTAGAGAAGAGCCAAGACCTATCCTTCGCAAACTCTTCCAAAATATAGCAGAGGGAGGAACACTCCCAAACTCATTCTACGAGGCCACCATCACCCTGATACCAAAACCAGACAAAGATGTTCCAAAGAAAGGAAATTACAGGCCAATATCACTGATGAACATAAATGCAAAAGTCCTCAACAAAATACTAGCAAACAGAATCCAACAGCACATTAAAAGGATCATACACCATGATCAAGTGGGGTTTATCCCAGGAATGCAAGGATTCTTCAATATACGCAAATCAATCAATGTGATACACCACATTAACAAATTGAAGGAGAAAAACCATATGATCATCTCAACCGATGCAGAAAGAGCTTTTAACAAAATTTAACACCCATTTATGATGAAAACCCTCCAGAAAGTAGACATAGAGGGAACTTACCTCAACATAATAAAGGCCATATATGACAGACCCACAGCCAACATCATTCTCAATGGTGAAAGACTGAAACCATTTCCACTAAGATCAGGAACAAGACAAGGTTGCCCAATCTCACCACTCTTATTCAACATAGTTTTGGAAGTTTTAGCTACAGCAATCAGAGAAGAAAAAGAAATGAAAGGAATCCAGATTGGAAAAGAAGAAGTAAAGCTGTCACTGCTTGCAGATGACATGATACTATACATAGAGAACCCTAAAGACTCTACCAGAAAACTGCTAGAGCTAATCAATGAATTTGGTAAAGTAGCAGGATACAAAATTAATGCACAGTAATCTCTTGCATTCCTATACACTAATGCTGAAAAATATGAAAGAGAAGTTAAGGAAACTCCCATTTACCATTGCAACAAAAAGAATAAAATATCTAGGAATAAACCTACCAAAGGAGACAAAAGACGTGTATGCATAAAATTATAAGACCCTGATGAAAGAAATTAAAGATGATACAAACAGATGGAGAGATATACCATGTTCTTGGATTAGAAGAATCAACATTGAGAAAATGACTGTATTGCCCAAAGCAATCTACAGATTCAGTGCAATCTCTATCAGACTACCAATGGCATTTTTCACAGAACTAGAACAAAAAGTTTCACAATATGTACAGAAACACAAAAGACCCCCGAATAGCCAAAGCAATCTTGAGAAAGAAAAATGGAGCTGGAGGAATCTGGCTCCCGGACTTCAGAGTACGCTACAAAGCTACAGTAATCAAGACAGTATGGTACTGGTACAAAAACAGAAATATAGACCCATGGAACAGGATAGAAAGCCCAGAGATATACCCACGCACTTATAGTCACCTCATTTTTGGCAAGAATGTACAATGGAAAAAAGACAACCTCTTCAATAAGTGGTGCTGGGAAAACTGGACAGCTACATGTAAAAGAATGAAATTAGAACACTCCCTAACATCATACACAAAAATCAACTCCAAATGGATTAAAGACCTAAATGTAAGGCCAGACACTATCAAACTTTTAGAGGAAAACATAGGCAGAACACTCTATGACATAAATCACAGCAAGATCCTTGATCCACCTCTGAAAGAAATGGAAATATAAACAAATGTGACTTGATGAGACTTAAAAGCTTTTGCACAGCAAAGGAAACCATAAACAGGATGAAAACAGAACCCTCAGAATGGGAGAAAAGCAAATGATGCAACTGTCAAAGGATTCATCTCCAAAATTTACAAGCAGCTCATGCAGCTCAATATCAAACAAACAAACAATCCAAAAATGGGCAGAAGACCTAAATAGACATTTCTACAAAGAAGATATACAGACTGCCAACAAACACATGAAAGGATGCCCAACATCACTAATTATTAGAGAAATGCAAATCAAAACTACAATGAGAGATATCACCTCACACCAGTCAGCATGGCCATCATCAGGAAATCTACAAACAATAAATGCTGGAGAGGATGTGGAGAAAAGCGAACCCTCTTGTACTGTTGGTGGGAATGTAAATTGATACAGCCACTATGGAGAACAGCATGGAGGTTCCTTAATAAACTAAAACTAGAACTACCATATGACCCAGCAATCCCACTACTGGGCATATACCCTGAGAAAGCCATAATTCAAAAAGAGACACGTACCACAATGTTCATCGCAGCATTATTTACAATAGCCAGGACATGGAAGCAACCTAAGTGTCCATCGACAGATGAATGGATAAAGAAGATGTGGCACATATATACAATGGAATATTACTCAGCCATAAACAGAAACAAAATTGAGTTATTTGTAGTGAAGTGAAAGGACCTACAGACTGTCACACAGAGTGAAGTAAGTCAGAAAGAGGAAAAACAAATGCTGTATGCTGGCACATGTAATCTAAAAACAAAACAAAACATGGTTCTGAAGAACTTAGGGGCAGGACAGGAATAAAGACGCTGGCGTAGAGAATGGACTTGAGGCCACGGGGAGGGGGAAGGGTAAGCTGGGATGAAGTGAGAGAGTGGCATAGACTTATATATACTACCAAATGTAAAAAAGATAGCTAGTGCGAAGCAGCTGTATAGCACAGGGAGATCAGTTTAGTGCTTCGTGACCACCTAGAGGGGTGGGATAGGGAGGGTGGGAGGGAGACACAAGAGGGAAGAGATACTGGGATCTATGTACATGTATAGCTGATTCACTTTGTTATA
The DNA here is from genome assembly GCF_008692025.1 of Phocoena sinus. NCBI lineage: Eukaryota > Metazoa > Chordata > Mammalia > Artiodactyla > Phocoenidae > Phocoena > Phocoena sinus. The sequence continues at coordinate 70,028,317 of NC_045765.1, read as the reverse complement.
AAGCAGAAACTAACACACTATTGTAAAGCAATTATACTGCAACAAAGTTGTTAAAAAATAAAGTAAGCTATGGATTATGCCCAATGCCCAGCTCACTGCTTGTGGCTCTAGTACAAGCTTCCCTCTTCCACACTTTCTCAGGAGTGTGACATAACACAGGTTATCAACACTGTTCTTGTCATCCCTAAATCTTCTCTCTTCTTTTCCTATGCCCTAGATTATACTTTCAAAGTCTTTACTGTTTTTGTCTTCAGTATAACTTTATTTTGATCCTGTCAATGATACACCATCTATTTAAATCAGGATCTCACAGAAAAGCTGTAAGGGAAAACTGGCTGAAAGATGGCATATTTTACTGATGAGAAAACTCTTAGGGATAGGGGAGTGCCTCAAATTCTAGGAATAGACACAGTCTCAAGATGAAATACATTAAGTTGTGTTTTCAAGGCATAGGCTGAGAACCTATATTGCTAATGATATGAAACATCACCTTTTATCATTCCAAACTGTTCCAAATAGTGACATTTGTCAATAACCTTCAATACAGTCATTATTTTAGTTGGCTGAGGAAGTCAAAAAGTAGTCACTGTTTTGATCTTGTTATAATCATATAAATGGTAAGCCTTTTTAGTGGTCACCAGAAGACTCATGACTTCCATCAGTTGATTTTATCCCAAATCAGTACATCTGATCATAAGGAATAAAGGGATGAGAGAACAGAGCTGAATAAAAATTATCTGTCTCCCCCATCTCTGTCATTTGCTGAGACAGCACAACACTTTCTGCCATAGCTCATTAAGATAGCACACATTTATGAGGTATGTGACTGAATCCACTGGCATTCAGTTGGGCAATGTAGTATGGGATAAAGCTTCATTACAGGAATGAAATCTTGTGCAATTGTCAGAGAAGCTAGGGAGGTAAGGATCCAGAAGAGAGAAATGAAGAAGATCAGAGAAAAGTCAGCAACCAGCTCTCCTGAATCACTAAGTCTGGTGGGTAAGTCAGAGCTTGCAGGGGAATCTGGGAAGCAGGTGTTGCCAGTTGCCACTGTAGGGCAGCAAATGGGAGCTGGGGAAGAGCCTATGAAAAGCTATCACCTGTGGTGGCAACTGCTTCTGCAGGTGTTCAGGCAAATGTCTTGTGATGAGCATGGAACCTCTGCTGATCAGCAGTGCTACCATTAACAAGTAAAAGCTGGACAGGGACTCTGTCTTATTCCTCTTTTTATCACTATGCTCAGCTCAGAACCTACAGTGGGAAGACAAGAGGACATGGGAAGAGAAAGTAGGGCTGGCTATAGCTACAACTTTGTACTTCTTTTGGTCATGCCATAAAATGACTGATTAGTGATTAGTCTTGAAAGTGGGTCTTCCAGGACATGCTTGTCTGCTCCTTCTCATCTCCCAGCCATAGCACACACCCCTTGTAGCACAGAGGGCTGACCAGTTAGCCTTTTCATGCCTTCTCTATTACTGTGTTATACTCACAAGTTCCACTGTGCTAGTCATGAGAAACACAGAGATGGTCATAAATTGCTCACTATTGAACCTTTTAAGAGAGTAGCAATCTGGTGGGAGAAGGATAACATAAAGTCATGGAAGGTTACATACTATTAGTGATAGAAAATAAAAATTAGATTTTAACACATTCTACATTTACAGGAGGAAAATTCACTGTGGGTCAGCACTGTGAGGAAGACTTCTTGGAGGAGGCGGCAGATGAGAAAGCCTTGAAGACCAGGAGAGACAGGATGAGCTCAGCACCTATGATCACTGCCAGTCAGCCTTGGGTACAAAGAAAGCATGTGTGATCTCAGATGTTACCACTGGCAGAGGTTAAACTAGTCAAAATATTTAATTCTGCACAAGAAGAAAAAAATTTTAAGGACTAAGATCAGAGTAAATCAGGAAAGTAGGACAAAGGTTATACAATTAGAAAATGAAAGAGAAACAGTAGATATCTATTTTGAATCTTTATAAAAAAATCAATAAAAATGACAACATATATACCTGAAAACGACTGTGTATTATGGTGGGAACCATGTTTTTCGTGTGTTTGAGACATTTTGTCTTTGAATGATTAATGTTTCAACTGTGGGTTCCCTTTCAGAATGAAGCTGTAATACTGGATCAGCATACAAATTTTTTGGATCAGAATTACAGTTTTTTAAAGTCCTGTACCTTAATTGTCAATTCAGGAAAATAAACTCCAGAAACCACCCTGCAGAATAAAGTAGGTCACAGGTTATAAATGAGATCAAAGGCCACAAAATGGGTCATCGTTGAGGATAATAGTTCCTTTCCTTCAATAGTATTTCCTCAAGAACCATCCTAATGCATAATTTGTCTTTAATTTCTCCTTAATTCTACCTTTTCTCTCTTTGTAAGAAGGCCTGGATCATCTTCACAAGAGATCAGCAAATTGACTACTATTCTTTATCAAAAAGCAGACATATCAAATGCTATGTTTTTCTCTGGCATAATTCAATTTGGATTGTAGTTTAAACCCACATAGAGATTACTATCATGGAATAAATTGTATCCTCCCAAAATTCACATGTTGAAGTCCTAACCCCCATTACCTCAGAGTATGACTCACAGTATTTGGTGATAAGGTCTTTAAAGAGACAAATTAAGGGCTTCCCTGGTGGTGCAGTGGTTGAGAGTCCACCTGCCGATGCAGGGGACACAGGTTCGTGCCCCGGTCTGAGAAGATCCCACATGCCGCGGAGCGGCTGGGTCCATGAGCCACGGCCGCTGAGCCTGCGTGTCTGGAGCCTGTGCTCCACAACGGGAGAGGCCACAACAGTGGGAGGCCTGCGTACCGCAAAAAAAAAAAAAATAGAGACAAATTAAAATGAGGTCATAAGGGTGGCTCTAATCCAATATGACTGATGTCCTTATAAGAAGAGATTAGGGTAAAGAAAAAGTGCTACAGTAATTACACAAAAGAACATGATAAAGAAGGCAAAGCATACTCATACCAAAGACATCAATCAAAACACACAAAAGAGACAGCAGAATAAGAAACAAGAAACAACAGATCTATAAAAATAACCAGAAAAACAACTCAGTGGCAATAGTAAGTCCTTACCTATCAATAATTACTTTAAATGCAAATGATAAAATTCTCCAATTAACAGACATAGAATGGCTGAATGGATTAAAAAAAGACACAAGATCCATCAATATGCTGCCTGTAAGAGACCCACCTTGGCCTTAAAGACACACATAGACTGAAAGTGAAGGGATAGAAAAAGACATTTCAAGCAAATGGTAACAACAACAACCAAAAAAGGCACAGATAGCTATACTTAGACAACATAGACTACAAGCTAAAGGAGACAAAGAAGGTAATTATATAATGATAAAGGAGTTAATACATTAATAAGATATAAAAGTTGTAAATATCTACATGCCTAACACTGGCACACCTCAACATATAAAGCAAAATGTAACAGAGCTAAAAGGGTAAATAAATAGTAATACTGTAATAGTTGGGGACTTTAATACCCCACTCTCAACAATGGATAGATCATCCAGACAGAGAATCAAGAAAATAATGGATTTGAACATACTGTAGATCAAATGGCCCTAACAGACATATAAAGAACAGCAGAATACATACTCTTCTCAGCTGCACATGGACCATCTTCTAGGACATGCCATATGTTAGGCCACAAAACAAGTATTAGCAAATTCAGGAAGACTGAAATCATACCAAGTATCTTCTCTGACTACAATGGCATAAAATAGCAATCAATAACAAGAGGAAACGGGAAATTCATGAACAAATGGAAATTAAACAACACTCTCCTGAATAACCAATGGATCAAAGAAGAAATTAAAGGGAACAAAGTGTCTTGAGACAAAGGCAAATGGAAATACAACATATCAAAACTTGTGGGATGCAGCAAAGCAGTTCTAAGATAGAAGTTCATAGTAATAAATACTTACATTGAGAAGCAAGAAAGATGATAAATAAACAACCTAACTCTATGCCTTAAGGAACTAGAGAAAGAAGAACAAACTATGCCCAAAGTTAGAAGAAAGGAAATAATGAAAGATCAGAATAGAAATAAATGAAATTAGAGAACAAACAATAGAAAAGATTAACCAAACTAAAAGTTATTTCTTTGAAAAAATACATAAAATCGACAAATCCTTAATTAGACTATCCAAGGAAAAAAGAGAAAGGACTCAAATCAACAAAATTATAATGAAAAAGGAGACATTAAAACTGATACCAAAGAAACATAGAGCATAAGAAGTAACTGTGAACAAATATACAACAAACTGGACAACCCTGAAGATCTGGAAAAATTCTTAGAAACATATGACTTACCCGGACTGAATCAGGAAGAAATAGAAAATCTGAATAGACCAATACTGCTAAGGAGTCTGAATCACTAATCAAAAATCTCCCAATGAAGAAAAGCCCAGGACTAGAAGCCTTCAGTGGTAATTTTCACCAAGCAATTGAAGTAGAATTAACACCAATCCTTCTCAAACTCAAGAAATAAAAGAGGAAGAAACACTCCCAAACTCCTTTTATCCTGATACCAAAACTAGAAGAGAACACGACTAGAAAAGAAAACTACAGGCCAATATCCCTAATAAATATGGATGAAAAAATCCTCAATAAAATACTAGCTAACCAAATTCAGCAACACACAAAAAAGGATCACAGACTATGATCAAATGGGATTTATCCCTGGAATGCAAGGATTGTACAACATATGCAAATTAATCAACATACATCATATTAATAGAATAAGAGAAAAGAAACATATGATCATCTCAAAAGGTGCAGAAAAAACATTTGACAAAATTCAACATTCACTCCTGATAAAAACTCTTAACTAATTAGGCACAGAAGGAACATATCTCAACATAATAAAGGCCATATATGACAAACACTCAGCTAACATCATACTTAATGGTGAAAGTCTGAAAGCTTTTTCTCTAAGGTCAGGAAAAAGACAAGGGTGCCCATCTTTACCACTCCTATTCGACACAGTACTAGAAGTCACAGATAGAGCAATTAGGCAAGAAAAAGAAAGAAGAGGTATCAGAATTGGAAAGGAAAAGGTAAAATTGTCTCTATTTGCAGATGACATGATTTTATATATAGACCTGAATAGACGTTTTCCAAAGAAGACATGCAGATGGCCGTTACATGAAAAGATGCTCAATATCACTAGTCATCAGAGAAATGCAAAGCAAAACCACAATGATAAATTGCCTCATACCTGTTAGAATGGCTATCCTCAAAAAGACAATTATAACAAGTGTTGGTGAGGATGTGGAAAAAAAGGGAACCCCCGTGCACTGTTGGTAGGAATGTAAATTAGTGCAACTACTATAAAAATCAGTATGAAGATTCTTCAGAAAATTAAAAATAGAATTACCATATGATCCAACAATTCCACTTCTGGGTATTTATCTGAAGAAAACAAAATCACTAACTCAAAAAGATATATGCACCCCAAAGTTCGATGCAGCGTTACTTACAATAGCCAAATAAGGAAGCAATCTAAGTGTCCATCAATGGATGAACGGATAAAGAAAATGTGATACACACACACACACCCCAGAATACTAAGCCATAAAAAAGGAATGAAATCTTGCTATTTGTGACTACATGGATGAACCTTGAAGATATACTGCTAAGTGAAATAGGTCAGACAGAGAAAGACAAATAGCATATGACCTCACTTATATGAATATAGAAAAATAAAAAACAAACCCAAACTGAGCTCATACATAAAGAACAGACCGGTGGCTGCCAGCCATGGGGGTTTGCGGAAGTAGGTGAAGGGGTCAAAAGGTACAAACTTCCAGTTATAAAATAAAGAAGTCATGCATATGTAATGTACAATATGGTGATTATAGTTAATAATACTGTATTGTGTATTTGAAAGTTGCTAAGAGTAAATCTTAGAAGTTCTCATTTCACACACACACAAAACTGTAACTGTGGGATTATGGGTGTTAACTATAATTACTGAGGTGATCATTTCACAATATATGCAAATTCAGAATCATTATGTTGTATATCTGAAACTAATATAATGTTATATTGTCAATTATATTTCAATTAAATATTATTAAAAAAGATTCGTCTGATAGAATAACAAACAAGTGAGGTAATGTTGATGAAAGCACTTTGTAAACTGTAAAGCACCAAACAAATAGTTATTGAGTGACAACAAAAAATACTGCATGGTGGTATCACAGATAAAGACTAAATTGATAACTGCATACAGTTATATTTTATTATATCAATAAATATTTATTGATTAATAACAATTAGATGGTCACAGAGGAATCACAAAACCCACTGACAATGTTGTAGAATGTTATAGTTTCAAAAATGCAAAAATTTGTGCAAAAAATGATTTCCTGAATTGCTTACCCAGTATCAGAACCTCCATGATTATTAGCCAATTTTCTTTTTTCCTGCTATGTGTATCAGGGAATTTCTTTCCCCGGCACTTCATTCCTTCAGCTCAGTAGCATGACCTCTGACTTTCTGAGCAGCTGTGCAAAAATTTCTAAGATCAATAAGGGAAAACATCACAAGTAATGGCAGGTGGATGGGACAGAGTAGTCGAAGGTTGACAGAAATACAGCCCCTAGTCAGTTCACTGCTCTGTAACAGAGGGCTCAGTTACTAACAGAACTGATCTCCTCTAAAGGGTATTCTGGCAGAAATACTTCTCTTTAAAAAAATTTCTGATGTGTGATGGTGATATGAAAGTGGGGGGGGCAGCAGAGTGAAGACCCTAAATATTTGCTACTATCTGTCAGAAATGGTCGTCTGAGAGAACTGTATTATGGGGGAAAGTAAATCTCTAACCATTGCTTTGACCACAGAGGCCAGAAGTGTTTGTTTCAAGACATTGAGTACAGAGCTGAGGTCTGGTATTTTGCTGGTGACTGCTGAAGAGGAGGGATTTGGCTTCTGGCAGAACATAAAGCCAAGTTGACAACAAAGCCTTCCTTTCAAGCCATCCAAATGAACACATTTCTAATCTGAAATTCAAATACTTGACAACAGAGAGCCTGTGAGCTGGGCTTTGAACAGGAAATTGCTTCATGGTTTTAGCATAATGAATGAGGCAGTTAGACTAAATCCATTTAGCAGGAAAAGAATGCTTTCACATGCTTTCTGAAAGAAATGAGGGGGGAACCTTCTTAATTTCCCAAATTTCTCAGGACTTAGAGACGCAAATGCTCCATGTAAATTGTATCTGTTCTGTTCTATGATTGCTATGTAAAAAGCCATCCTCGCCCCAGTATTCAGAAATCATCTTTGTTAGAAAATGCTGGGCTTCTGAATGTTGGGGAAACCGAAGGTGATGAATAAAGTTTAGGAAGTTCTCATGCTTATTGTGTCCTGTACTTCCCAGGATGACGGGGAGTGCATTAATTCTGAAACCTTGTCTTAGTCACTGGCAGTGTTAATTCCAACAGACCCAGTATTGCAGTCTTCTAGGGAACAGGGGAGAGATGTGGATGCAAAGAACAAGCTTGGACAGAAGAGGCAGAGGAGGACCAACATGCTCCATGGGGCAGACTCTCTCGCATTCCTCGTCATTGTGTCCAGAAATGAACCTCTAGCTCTCAGTCGTAACACAGAAGCAGGCCGGTCCTGACAACAGAGGCAGCACTGAGACTTGTAGCACAGGCAGGGGAAGAACCACTATTAGGGGAAGGGGAAAGATGTTTGTTTGTGTCAGGTCCATGTAACAAGGCTGACCTTAAGAGAGCCTGATGACAGACATCCTTTGGGAAGGAGAGGACTAGAGAAAATGAAAAAACGACCACCACCACCACCCCACCCAAAAAAAGAAAGCAAGAGTAATAATATCAGTAGCATAAACAAGAAGGAGACAGACCCTGGGAGAGTGGGTTAAGTCCTATCCCAGGCAGGTTTGCCAGAGGAGGACTGATCTGTAACCAAGGCCCAGCAGTATTTCCTAGCAGCACTGAATACAGACATAGTTGTGTGTGGCACTGCCTCTGAGCCTGGGCCCAAGACAGCCAAGGAAAAATCGTTCTGTGTAACCAGGCTTCTACCAGAGCAGACAAATATATAACAAGGTCTGACATCTCTGCATTCACAACTTGCTAGGTAATATACCCAAACCGTCTCCTGAGCCCGACTGCTATGGAAACATGATGTAAATAGATATGGTTTCTTTTTAGTCATTGTTTTCAACTTTCCTACCAGAGGCAACAGTAAAGTCCTTCCAGTTGGCCTGGTGATGAAGACACTATGACAGATTACTTTACAAAGAGATGTTTTAAAACCATTCATGTGTGCCAAGCATCTAATTCATGTTTACAGTTAAAAATAGAAAGGACTGTGTCCCAGTTTCCTCATTGCTAAGCAGTCGTCCTTCTTGGCAGAGGATGGGAGACCTTGGCATGTATACAGATTGGCTATATGATCACCTACTGGAAAGGACGTGTGATGAATTAAGCTGAGAAATACTGACTTTAAATGTATGAGAACAGTTCTGATCTAGAATAGTGATGATCACCCCAGAAGCAGAAAATGAATACTTAGTGGACCTTATGAGTTGTACCGAAGCACCAGTTAGAACTATTCCAGTTCATTCATGATAGTACTTCAACCCAAGGAGTGAGAGATGGGCAGAGAGGGGAGCTGGATAGTCAAGAAGCTTGCATACCTGGGTAAAGCAGGAGAGAATTCCACATCTGAGCCTGCTGCCGATGAGCTTTTGTTCACAACCCTATCCTGGAGCCTCGGGGTAGGAGGTGCCGGCAAAGGGGCCATGTGGGCAAGCGGGCATGCACAGCAGTGGGCCCTTTCTCTTGCCTATGGAAGCCAAAATCCCTTTGAGGCAGTCTTTAATTCTGTAAGAGATAAAGTGTAACGGCTAAGTGAGCCTGGGAGAACAGAAGAGAAGGAAATTCGTGTTGAAGTAGAAAGGGTTAATAGCTGAGCTTTATTATGAGGTGGAGGGAAAGCTCCAAGAAGGGCTTACTAAATACAGGTACTTATAGATACTGAAGATATCTTTGTGGACCCCCCCGCCCCAAATTTAAGGCCAAGGCTGCAAGCACCAGAGAAGGAAGTACATAGATGAGGACGGCTGGAAGCGTCAGAGACAGTGAAGGGTTCCTTATAGTTTTCCACCCAAGCCCCTGTTAGGTAGAGGAGACTGAAGGGGTGTGTGTCCCCCTGGGGAAGTGGGAGGGGTTTAGCCTAAAGAGGACTGATGAAAGTTCAGTATTTCTTTCAGATGTTTACTCTTAAAAATTCTTGAGTATTTTCAACTCCAGTGTATATTCATTTTGCCTTGATATAAAAATGATCTAAAATGAATTACCAACAAGCTAATGTGACCTTCAGGAAGAGGTGCCGTGCCTCTTGTGTGGTGATGCCTGGCTCCCTGCCCGTGGGCTGCATCCAAGTGAGGTGCGTGGACCTGGGGCCAGCATTTGACGGAATCGTTACAAAGCAAGTTGCTCAAAGCCCAGATCTGACTGTTGTTTTCTTACCCAGTCCTAACTCAAAATAACTCAGAACAGGCAAAGTAATCTAAGGAGAGTGTCCCCTGTCTTCTAGCTCTTCAAATGCTGCCTTTAAAGAATTACCTGAAAGGAAAACTTGATAAAATGACTTCAATTTTGTCCCTACCCCAACTATGAGAGATTTAGCATCTTCTTTGGGATGACTTCTCCCCTTTCTAGTGTGTAGAATATAGTTAGAATTAAGTTGCTAACAAGAATACAAACTGACTGCAAATGCAAATTTACGCCTCCACCAGGGTTATCTTTCTCTCCTCACTCTTCTGGAGAAAACAAATTTTAACTGAGTGTTTGCATAGGCACAGGGCAAGCCTTGCAAGTAAACTACTGAGGGAGACCCTCCAGGGTTTGCTTGTCTGTTCAGCAGGCCATTTTCCCCCTGGGCTCTGCCATGTGGCCCCTTAGCATGGGGTGTCTCGGGACTGTGTGACAGAACCCCAGCCTGCCGGGCTGTTGGAGTTTTTCCAACATCGCAACAAATCGTTCCCTCTTAAAAGAGAAAACAAAACTTAACAAGCTAGGCAAAACATTCGCCATGTATTTGTATCGTTTCATTAGTGTTCATTAACGTTTTTAGTGAAACAGCTAATATTTAATGTTCACATTGGGCGCTATTAGAAGTCACTTCCTCTCCTTGATTATTTTCTTCACTTACAGAAAAGGCAGAGCCACCCTCTTATTCTTAGCCATAACCCTGAGTCAACCATATAGTCAGGGTACGACAACAGCCTCAAATGTTGCTCCTTTGTGCGCTGTCTTCATATATCACCTGTACATATTTATTTTTCACTGTATAACTTTAACTTAATTCTTGTTTTCCTAGGCTTATTTGAAGCAAAAATACTTCTCAAATAGTCGTTTTGATGTGCTGATGTGTTTCTCAATATATTAAATTAAATAAGTATACAACTCAAACTATAAGATAGAAAAAAGTTTCCATCTGCCCCCTAAATCATCCTGTGAAACCCCAGTCACACACATAAAACAAGACCAGATTACATCATGTCCTACAGTGCCCGTAAGGGATTAAACACAGAGGCGGGAGGTAGGTTGGATGGCCTATATTCTGTCAGTGGTAGCAACTCCCAGAAGTGAAGCTGGGCACTGAGTTCCAAGGAGGAGGATTTGCGGCTACAGGCAGGCCTGGAAGAGAGGGAACCGGGACTTTCTCCTGTAACTCCCAAGGGAGGCTGGGGCCTAAAGGAAGAACACGGCTGAATCCATAGGTATTCGGCGCTGGTGTGGAAGCACCGCCGTCTGACTTTTCTCCTGTTCACTCTGACTAGTGGCTGCTGCAAGGATGAAGAGAGAGAATGAATTGCTTTTGGGGGATGAAGCAGAAAGTGCCTACTGAGGGGTGGCAGGATGTGCCATAAAGATTATTTTAAACTGAAGACAGTTGAGAAGAAGTAGATATAAGACAAGCTCTCTACCCTCCCACTAGCTGCCTAAGAGCACGACAAAAATTTGTAAAGGTGTCCCCCTCCTCTCTCTACCAGGAAGTGAGGGAGTTAGTCACCAGAGACAACGCTAGACGCTTATCAGCCCGGAGACAGCACCAGAGGAACCCATGTAACACCAACCTTGTTACAACCAGCTCTCATCGGCCCTTAGTTTCCCCATAGATTCGCGTCCCACAACTTGCTGACCCCAGAAGCTCAAAGTCCTTTCCTTTGTGTTGTCACTTGTCTAAACATTTATTATAATTACTAGTATCGTTCAGATGCTATATAAGCTCAAGTTCTAACCACCCTTTTGTGTTACTCATCACTGGGTACTCCCATGTGTAAGTGCAATGCACATGCTAATAAACTTTCATTGGTTTTTCTCTTGTTAATCTGTCTTTTGTCAATCTAATTTACAGGGCTGCAGTCAGAGAACCTACCATGAGTGGAGGAAAAAATATTTTCCCTCCCCTATACTACCTGTCTGTTAGTTTCCTCTGCATTTGAGAGTAACTGGAGATTATTTTCTTCCTGCCCCTACTGTTGCAATAGAATGAGTTATATTAGTTTTAAAAATGGATGTCTTTTTTCTTTTTGGGCAAATGAACATTTAGGGCTGGGTAAATGATCCCTGTTTTCGTGCCTGCAGGACACGAGCACAGTAAAAGAGATGGGTGTTTTCCTGGGAGAATGTGTAGATCCTGCAAAAGTTTCTAGCTGAAGCCTAATGGTACCTTGAAAGGTCCTGAGCAGCTGGCCCAGGTGTGGCCCACAGGATTGGCCGCAGCCATGGTGCTGACCGGGCAGGGGAGCACATGAACGTCATGTTCAGAGTGACCCTGGAGGGCCCTGGAAAAAAGGCTGCTCATTTTGCCCAGGACCATTCCTGCTCTCCTTCCCCTTGGGATCTAAGTATTGTTGGGAAAACTAAAGAAAGAGTGTGACAGTGTGAGAGCAAGGACCATATCTTAGTATTGTCATTAGTTTTTCAGCAAATGACAAAGTAGATCAAAGTTATACATTTGGATGGAATGTTATTGAAGGGCCTAGTGTAGTGCCCCACGACACTGTTCTACTAATAGTTTGCTTACTTTATATGGGCCACTTTTCTGAGTTCTTTACCTATAGTAATTCCCTTAATCCCCGAGCTCTGGAATCAGACACCCTAAGGTGGAAACCCATTTGCAGGCTGTGTGATCTGAGGCAAAGTACTGAACCTCTCTGTGTCTTTGTTTCTTTTTGTCTAAAATGGGCTAATATGATCCCATGATCATGAGATGATCCATGTAATGAGATCTTAGTACAGTACCTGATACACTGAAAGCACTCAATAAATGTTAGGTAAAGTGAATAAGCACACATTATATAAGTTTCATTTATGTTATACTAAGATTTCATTCAATATTAGAAAAAGGCCTAGCCTCAGGTCTTTCACAGAATGCAAGCTCACCAGGTGTTAAATTTGTATGTTAATTATCCATTGATAGCCACCTGGTGTATGCTTTTTCTGACATACTATCTACAAAATAATCCCCCCTTAGGCCTTCCACTGAATAAAGGAGGAAAATAATCTGAGGTTGTCTCCTCTACAGTAAGTACAACTGTGGTTTGAAAATAGCCTTTCCATAATGGTACATTATTTTTTTCTTAGCAGTTTCACTCCTGCAGTCATCTAATACCTTTGAAGCAGATTAAGCCATTAAACGGTGTTCTCCTAGTGTCTCATAATTGCCAGCAAAGTCTAATCAGATAGCGATGGCTACACGAGAGCCTTCAAGAAATACTATAAGATAATTAAAACATAAAGGTTATGCAAAAGTAGCAAATCAATAGAGACAGTAAACATGGCTTATCAACAATCCTGAGAACATTTTTTCAATTCTAAAATGTAAATGGACCTGGGTTGGAGCACACAGCTAGGATGACAGATAGGATCCCGGTAACGGTTTAATTAACTCCAGTTTCCTGCATGTTAAAGGTTGCCTCAGCCCACTGGCTCATGTAACAAACCCTCTGAGGATTTCGTTAGCCAGTGTCTGATACGAAGACCGGGCAGCCTTCCTTTCCTTACAGGGTTACGTTTTGCCCTACTCCTTTGGAGGCCTTATCAAAACACAGTCCTCTGTTTTCTCTATAAATACACAGATATTTTTAATTTCAGCTCAAATGGTTTGACTTTGTAATCAAGGTAAAAGAAATACACACATACGCTGCCTAAGTAACGAGAACAGTGCGTTGGGAAGAATTGCGTAATTAAAATTATATATTAAAATTCACATGTAGGTGTAGAACGTTAGAAAAACCATGGCAGCTCTCCGGATGATTCACTTGCTTTTTTAATTCTTCTATAATGTAGTCTATTTTATAATTAGCAACAGAACTCTGCCACTTGGTTAGTTCAGCTGGATGAAAGGGATAATAAGGAATGTTTACTATTAATGGATATTGAAACTACTACTTTGAACAGCCCCAGTAAAGAACAGCTATTTACTGTTCTTAGCTGGCCATTTAAAATGGAATATAGCCAGTGTTTTGCTTGCAATCATGAATTTAACTAACTCTTACAGGAGAGATAAGGGTAAGCTTTATTTGAAGAATTACTCTCTATTTTTAAAAAAATTGCTCTGAGGGCCAAGTGTTAGCTAAAAGAAAAATTCTAACCTGGTAGAATTGGGTTTCGCACAATTACCTTTATCATTAGTAAATAAAGGAGTTACTTAACCTCTGCCCTTGCAGAAGTTCTTGATATTTTGCTTAGGAAAGGGCAAGAGGCCCATTATGGATTATTTACTCATTTTGTTAAAAGGTTATTCTTGAAGACTGTGATACAGAAACACATAATACATAATCTGTGTTAATATCTATTTACTCCACCATTTAAAGAAGCTGGTTATTATATGATGCTCATTAATACCATGAACAGATTTTTTTTTTCCCCAGTGTTCCCAAAGATTATCAAGCTGTCAGTAAAGGACTCATTTTCTTTAAATTAGAAATCACCGAGGTATCCTGTGTGGAGGATATTAAAAGCAAGTGTAGTCATGCCATCTTATTGCAAGATGAGCTAGAGCTAAGTACATCACTTATCTTTTGAAATGAAATGTCGAAAATGCCAACTACCTGCGATTTAAAAAATTTCTCTCTCTTCCAATACTTAGGCTTTTCATCCTGAAGCAGGAATCTAAGCTTGTCCTTTTAAACAATGATTTAAAGGAAGAAACTTAACACCCCCTGCTTGCAACATCCATTTTTCAATAAATCTATACTTTCTCTGCCCTCCGCCATGTTATCAGTCATCCACATCCCAGAGGAAATGCTTCAGGCTCGGGGTTAAATTAAGGTCCTATCTCCAGTGATTGTCTAGAAAGCTGTCTACATTCTCAAACAAACTTATCTGCATTATATACAGCCATAAGTGCTTCTTGCCAAGTGAAGAGACTGTTGTTTTTCTCCACTGATGTCAATGGTAAGATTACTACTTGCCAGTTGAGAATTAAAAGCCACAATTACATTTCATTATAAACTGTAAATAGGTTGAACTTCACAATCTGTTTAGTTCTGTGATGCTGAAATCAACATGGGATATGTATGTCTTATATTCTTACCAAAAAAATAGGTCTAATGAGATGCATTGTCTTCTTATTTCTCAAAATAATATTTCAAGTTATACCACTTCATACTATCTTTCTTTGATAGTTTGGTAGTTTGCTCATTTGGAAGAAGTACAGTACCTGAAAAGACCACTGTTTTACAACTTCTTGCTTAACAAACAAAAAATAGAAAAGCACATCTGACATACATTAGTTTTATTAAATAGAAGAATTGTCTCAGACATCAAGGAAGGTTAGTCAAGGTCAAAGGTAACTAAACTTTGTGATAAAAACATGAAACACCTAACACATGCACACTACACACACGTGTTCTTTTTCCCCACTTTAAGCAAACCCATTTGAATGCTCTTCAGAGGTAAATACTTTGAAATACATTCGGCTTTAGTGGGATAGAAATACCAACCAGCATGACTAGAAACTAAACAAAGCCCAGCTTACAAAATAAGAAGGGTTCCACAATAATTTGCTATAAAATCCCTGAACTGAGAGGTAGAAGAAGGCATCACAGAAAATACCTGAGCAGGGTGAGGGTAGCTTATCCTAACTCACCAGCTAACCACTGCATAGTTGGAGGGAGAGGAGGGATAGTTTGTATTGTATGTTTAGCCACAAAATTCACAAACTCACTCATTCAATAAATATACATCGAGTACATACTATATGCCAGGTATAGTTCTAGGCCCTGGGGATGTAGGAGTTAACACAACAGACAAAGTCCATGTCCTCATGGAGCTTATATTCTAGTGGGAGAAGTCAGATAAAGAAACACACAACTAATGAGGCACTCTGTGCTCTGGGAAAAACTGGCAGAACAGGTCTTCAGATAGTTAGGTATTTTCAGGAGAAGATTTTATGAGCCCAATTCTTGCATCTCCTCACATCTAGAAAAGCACTAAAATCATTGACAGTGACATCTGCTCCTCGTGACCAGCAGCACGTCTCTGCCAAAATGTGTGCTTGACCCTCCTTCACTAAACTCACATTAATATATAGACTGACCTCTCCCCCGACCTCTTCAGAGCAGTTTCTCAGAGCTGCTGGAAATTCTGTCTCCTAGGTTATAGAGTTCTCATTTTGCACCAAATCATACTTAACCCACACACAAAAAAAGAGAAACACATAACTATATATATGCCTGATGAGAGTTAGTGCTATGGAGAAATCCGGGGTGGGGGAGGGCACCGTTTTGTATAAGGGGCTCAGGAAACGTCTCGTTAGGTAAGGTGACCTTTGAGTAGAGAGCTGAAGGGAGTGAAGGGGTGGGCCCTGGGGACATGTGGGGGAAGAGAATTGCAAACAGAGACAACAGCAAGCACAAAGGCCCTGGGGTGAGTGCTCAGGAGAGCAGGGAGGGGGCTTCCCTGGTGGCGCAGTGGTTGAGAGTCCGCCTGCCGATGCAGGGGACATGGGTTCGAGCACTGGTCTAGGAAGATCCCACATGCCGCGGAGCAACTAAGCCCGTGCACCACAACTACTGAACCTGCACTCTAGAGCCCGTGAGCCACAACTACGGAGCTCGTGTGCTGCCACTCCTGGAGCCCGCACACCTAGAACTGGGCTCTGCAACAAGAGAAGCCACCGCAATAAGCCCACACACCACCACAAAGACTAGCCCCCGCTCACCGCAACTAGAGAAAGCCAGCACGTAGCAATGAAGACCCAACGCAGCCAAAAGTAAATAAATAAAATTAAAAAAAAAAAAGAGCAGGGAGTCAATGTGGCATGGTTAGGGGGAAAGTGGTAGGTGATGAGGACAGAAAGGTAGTGGTGCACCATGAGATGACCTGTGGGTATGCTTCGGGTAGGTCACGTAGCACCTTGAAGGACAATGTGAGTATTTGAGCACTGTGGAAAGAGGAGTAGTGTGACCTGATAAAGGTTTTTAGAGCATGACTATGTCTGCTATGTGGAGAAGAGATGCAGGGGACAGGAGTGGAAGCAGAAAGCAGAGTCAGGGGACTATTATAATCATCTAGAGAAGAGATGGCTGTGGCTTGGACTATGGCGTTGACAACAGAGGAGATGAAAAATTTTAGACACATTTTGAAGGGGCCTAAAGAATTGCCTGTCAGACTGGATACAGTGTTGAGAGAAGGATGGATGGCTCTAAGGTTTTTGGTTGGCAAACTTGGAAAAATACAATTGCCATTTACAGAGATTGGGATGACTTCCACGGGAGCAAGATTATAGGGGTGGAAGTGGCTGGTACAAGAGCTTGATGGTGGACTTAAGTGTGAGATGCCCATTAGACATCCAGGTGGAGATGTCAAGTAGAGAATTGGATATATGAGCCTGGAATTCAGGGAAGAGGTCCAGGCTGGAGATATTACTATTTTTTTCTCTTTTTTTTTTTGGCTGAGCCGCACAGCATGTGGAATCTTAGTTCCCTGACCAGGGATGGAACCCATGTCCCCTGCAGTGGAAGCACGGAGTCATAACCACTGGACTGCCAGGGAAGTCCTGGAGACGTAAATTTAAAGTCATCCAAATATAGGTAACACTTAAATCCAAGACACTAGATGAGCTCACCTAAGAAGCTGACACAGACAGAGGAGAATTCTGAATGCTGAGCTTGGAATACTCCGTGGCTAGAGTGCTGAGAGGTGGGGAAGAACCAGCAAAGAAAACAGAGGAAGATGACTGGTGAAGATGGAGGATAACCGAGAAAGAGAATTATTCCAGAAGCCAAGTGAAAATGCTTCAAGAATGGGGTAATGCATTATGTCAATGCTGTTGATACAGAAAGTAAGAATAGAACAGAGAATGACCACTGGGTTTGGCTCTTTGAAGGTCACTAGTGATCTTGACAAGAATGATGTCAACACAGGGACAAGAACTAAAGCCTTATGGGAGTAGATTCAAGACAGAATGGGAAGAAAGGAGCTAGCAAGGTCCTATGTCTTGTAGGAGTTTTACTCTCAAGATGAGAAGAAAAAACAGGGAAGTACCTGGAGAGGAGCCGGGGTAGGGTTATTTTTAAGATGGGAGATATTACAGTACTTTTGTATATTGATGGAAATGATCTAGAAGAAAGGGAACACTGATGATGCATGAGAAAGGAGATAATGGCCCACATGTGCATTACATAAGCACCAAAATCTATTAGTAAATTCCACTGTATAGACTGCAAATCCCTTGTGGTCTTACGAGCTCATACACTTTTATATAGAGAGAAATGGTTAGGGGTAGGACTAGGTGACTCCAAAGGTCCCTAACTAGCTGACACTATGATTGTCTATGTTCACAAGTCTAAATACACACTCAAAATCAGAGGTAATAGTAACTTTATAAAGAAGAAACACAAATAGTAACTTTATAAAGAAGAAACACAAATAGAAACTTTATAAAGAAGAAACTCCTGTGACATCAGGAGTAGCAAGAGTTCAGAACTCCCCTCTGCTGATAAAGGTCATTTTCAAGTAAAAAAAAAAAAAAAAAAGATGATAGGATTGGTCTTACATTAAAAATGTATGTGTATGTGAATATTTCAGGTCACTTACCGTCCTGTAGTGTTGGTTCAGATTGAATTCAGAACCCTGAAGACACGAAGAAAATAGTTTTTTCATGGCATTCCTGCAGCGTAAGTTTTGTTTCATGGTATCTTCGTGAGATTATTGACACAGTCCAAAGTTGTAAGTGGAATATTTTAATGAACAGAATTTTAAGGACCAATGTTGTACTGTCCTATCATGAGAGCCACAAGCTAAGCTAAGTCTCTCTCTGTGTGCCTCCCCTTTCCACCTCTGAATTATCTAACCCATACTTGAAGTTATGGCCCATTTTTGTAACCATCTATTGTAGCCATCTGGTATAATCCATTAACCCTAGAGTTTGTTCCACTTTAAGATTACATACTCTTAAAGGTTCTTTCACAGTTTTTGTAATTGTCTTTTTTTAAATCAAGGAGACCACAGACTTAAGAGCACGAACAATTTCCTGCAGTTCTGTACCATGATGAGCTAGCACTTGATTCTATTAAGCCTATACTTTCTAGATGTGTTAGCTGGGCCCTTTCATTCATGTTGCTAGAAATATGTGTGTGTGTGTCTGTGTGTGTGTGTGTGTGTGTGTGTGTCTATATATATGTATGCTTAAGTGCCCAACTGAAAGGCATTTATTGTAAGAATACACAGGAAAGTAAGAAAGACAAGAAATAATTGAAACCTTTTTGTATCCAGGTATCACGAGACTACAATGCTGCTCAAGAAACTGGACGATGTTTAAAATACCCCCTGTGAATGTACGATGCCATTGACCCCTCAGCAGCAAACTTCTGTTGCCCTGATCTTTGGGTCACTCTATCTCTGTCTTTGTTCTATTCATTTCCAACAAAAGCATCTCTGTACTCCTCACCACTTTGTAGCTTGTGCATGGTTTTCCAGCCTGGGAAATTGTTTACTTCTGTATCTCTGTCTTTTGGCCTATAACTCTTCTAACCACTATCCATCTCCCCAAGATAAAGGCTATGATTAATTTAATCATTTTCCTGGGTTTTCATCTACATCATTGGCTGGTTCTTCATTTTCAAATCCCAGATCTTCCTGGTCATTAAATGTTGTGGTTTCATGAATATCAATCCTGGTCTGCTTTCTAACACTTTGTCCCCCAGGTGATTTCATTCAGCCATGATGTTGGCTTTGACTAATATCTATACCCCTGTGATTTCATCTGCATAACTGCTTCTCCTCCTTCAGATATCAGCTCAAATGTCACTTTCTCTAAGAAGCCACATTCGACCAGTCCTCCCTTTCACTGACTATGTCTTCCCTATAATCTTCTGTGACAAGGACACATTTTGATATATTTGTAGGATACACTGACCACTATCTATTTCTCCCACTGACCTGTAAGATTCAGGAGGGTAGGGCCTATCTCTGATTGGGTTAAGCACTGTGTTAGCTACCAGCTCCTTGCAGAGCATGGGGCATTTAGTGTGATCTCAGAAATTAATGAAATACTGAATGAATCAATCTCTAACTTAGATTTTTTCCCCCAATGAACAGAGTTCACATGCTAAACAATCTCATAAGCAGGCCCTCATGTCTGATCTATCAGTAGTGATCAGGGAAATGGAGTCACATAAAACAAAGAATCTTCTCCATCCATTTTCTTTGGAAGAGGGTTTGGTGCGTGGTAGACCTGCAGACTCTTCCCCACTACATTCTATCATCTCTATTCAGCGTTAACTATGTCCAGTTTTTCTATATAGGATTGAGTCAGCAGCTAAGAGTATAATACATATTCATCATTGTGACTCCCACTGATATACCCCCAGGAGATTAATGTATGTCAATGACTCACTATACCTTATAAATGTTAATTGACAAGATATATCAGGATAAATGTCATGGAAAAAACACACAAGATAGAATACTGTTTTGTGTGTGCTTTGATTTCAGAATTTTCTTAGACAAAGAAGTGTTTATTTTGTTTAAAGATGTTAGACTGGAGTAGGTATGTCAATAGTCTAAGATTAAATAACCTTTTTTTCTGAGAGTTGCAAATACTCTTTTCCCAGATTACTGGGTTTAACACTATTTCTTTTTACTAAGATAATCATTAAAAGTTTTTATTAGCTTTGTTTTGAACTCTATCAGCATTTGTGAACTGATTAGAATAAAAACTGTTTAACAAGTTAATAGTTATAACTAACTTATAGTTGATAATTAGGAAAAACCCTTTCTCTTGCATTGGTATGCTGTGTTATTGATTTAACTTTCATTTTCAAGGTCATTTTTTTCCCCACAAACTCCCTGGAATAGCTTAGCTAAATATACTGCATTACATAAAAACATAAATAGTTCAAATCCAAATGCAACTAATCAATTTTATAGAATTGAAGAATGTTGCTCACGTTATCAAAAAAAAAAAAAAGATTGTTGACAAATCCAAAGCAATATATACTATACTTGGCAGGGGTGATATAAAGGGCTAAAGCTAATTATTATTTTTGGGTTTTTTTTTTTTCTTTCTTTCTTTCTTTTTTTTTTTGTGGTATGCAGGCCTCTCACTGTTGTGGCCTCTCCCATTGTGGAGCACAGGCTCTGGACGTACAGGCTCAGCGGCCATGGCTCAGGGGCCTAGCCGCTCCGCGGCATGTGGGATCTTCCCGGTCCAGGGCACGAACCTGTGTCCCCTGCATCGGCAGGTGGACTCTCAACCACTGTGCCACCAGGGAAGCCCTATTTTTGGTTTTTATACAAAACGAATAATGACTTTATTAATGACATTATTAAAAACTAAACAGTACAGAAAATTATATAAAATAAAAGTTTTAAATCAACCACAAAACAACCATGCAGATACTACAGTGAAGTAATTTGATGAGCACAGATATATATAGATAAAAGGATATATAAATAGATCAAATTTTCTAAAAATTATGTTAATGAAACTCTTTTAACTTAATGGAAAAAAGGAAAAATATATGTGAATTAATTGCTGAAACACAAGTACATGCTCTACTTCAAGGAAAAAAATTACAAAAGAACTAAAGAGACTAGAGTTCATTTCAAAAATCAAATTCTTAAACTTTAGACAGTATTCATCCCTGACCTGCTATGAAAGATGCTGACATTTGGACATTAACACATTACAGTTTCCCTCTCCTTCTTTCTTCCTTACCCCCTGGGTTTGGTAGTTCTGAATATTATAATGCCAAGGTTTATAACATAGTATATTCTGTAATCATATTACCCTACTTTAAAAAGTCTGAATTCTGTATTTCTCTTCTACATATCTAATTCTCTATTCTTAAGTTCTGTGTTTTTATTTTTTTAATTTTATTTTGTAGTTAAGTACTTGTTAAAAGAAAGTCTTGTGGATTGTTATTTCCTAAGTTTTTGTATCCACTGGAATGCCTATTTTATATGTATTCAGTCCAGGTGCTTCAAATAAAGTGCAATTTGATGGAAGGAGTTAGAGGTTTACTAAACTGCTGAAAGGGCTGGAGTAGTCCAACTCAGGGAAATTGGCATTCAGGAAATCAGGAAGGACAAAAATCTCAGGAAGCCATCATTGATGACCTCAGTGGCCTATAGCACCCAAATGAGTGACTTGCAGGGGGATGCCTAGAAGCTGCCATGTGCCAAAGCCTATATGCTTGCCTGCTGCTAGCACCAAGCCATGATGGCTTCTGCATCTTGTCTGCCTTCTACATCTTGTTCAAGTTCCTCTCACCAGCAGGATTCCATCTGGAATTCTGCTGGCTGGAATGGAGAAAATGGTATTTCCAGTCTTTACACCTTGCAATATAGGAGGGGACAAAGGGACAAAATGATGCCTGCTTGTCATAGACAATCTAGACAATACCTTGACTGCTTATAATATTTTGGAGGCACATATTCTTTCCCACAGAAATATTTCCCTATGACTCTTGGCACTGAGTGTTGCTAGGGAGCCTAATTAATTTCTTCCCATCTCCCTACTTTCTTCTCTTTTTAAACCTAGATTCCAAAAGACTTTTTTTGGGTTTTTTTGAAGTTCAATTCAATAATATCATTCAGTATTGCAATTTGTGTCAAACTCTGTTATTATTTTCAAGTGTCTATGAATTTTCCTGTAAGAAGAGTGTATTTTCCCAATTCTTTATCATCATTGGCCATATGACTTGTAAAGACAAATGGAATGTGAGGAGAAATGACATGGCAGTATGGAGAATAAACATATCTAATATTTTTAAGGTATTACCTATCTGAATTTATAGTCAATGTTTCATTCTTACAGTATTTCTATTTCTAAATATCTATTCTAAGGCAGTGCTCAACTTTATATAAGCACAGACGTATACAGAGGTGTTCAGTGCAGCACTGTTCATTTGTAATGGTGGAGCCCTGGGAATATATAAATTAAAAAAAATATATAACACCTTTGCATCCACCACCTAGATTCAATGATGGTTTACATGTTTTCCATATTTGCTTTCTCTTTAGCTCTATGTGTATGTATATACATTCTCATCCCCCCACGCCACACACACACACATTATTGCTGAATCATTTGAAAGTAAGTTACAGACATCATGACACTTCACCCCCCTAAGGACCTCTAAATACTCCAGCATGCGTTTCCTAATAAGGACATTCTCCAACATAAACACAATATAATCATTATACCTAAGAAAATTAAAAATAATTTCCTAATAACATTTAACATTCAGTCCATATTTTTCATTTGTAACAGTGGAACACTGGGAATAAGTATTTATTAATACAAAGGGTAATGGTTAAATGAATTGTGGGAACATCCAGAATCCAGACTACTGGGCACTAAGTTGGCACAGGTCTATATTCATTAACTTTTTTTTTTTTTTTTTTTTTGCGGTACACGGGCCTCTCACTGTTGTGGCTTCTCCCGTTGCAGAGCACAGGCTCCGGACACTCAGGCTCAGTGGCCAAGGCTCACGGGCCCAGTCGCTCCGCGGCATGTGGGATCTTCCTGGACCGGGGCACGAACCCATGTCCCCTGCATCGGCAGGCAGACTCTCAACCACTGTGCCACCAGGGAAGCCCTTAACCACTGTTTTGATAGGTGAGGTGGAGAGAATTGGAATCAAAGAGGCAAAGGGAAACCATGATTTACTGAGTAGACATGTGCCTGTCACCTTGCCAAGCGTTCTTCTTATAGATGTTCATGGCCGTCTCTGAGATAAGATGTATAACCCCCATGTTAGAGATGAGGAAACTGAGATTCAACAATCCTTATTGACTAATCCAATAATCACACTATTAGCAAATGGTAGAGTCAAGATCAAGACCCAAGATCTTTCTAACTCCCATATTGTTACACTTCATAAGACAGTTGTATCTTTAGTCAACAGTGGTTATATATGTTTAATTTATTTTGTAACAATTGTGGTAACCTATGTGTTTGGGAAAGAGTGATAAATGGAGTGGGCAGCGGAGCTAGGATTTCCAAATTATCCTCGCTTTGTCTTGTTTCTGTAGTACCCTTATATGCTTTTCCTATCTCTTTGTACTTTTGTAAGCTTTTGTACATTTTTCCCTCCTCCTGGATTTCCATACTTGTTTATTCTTCTTTACCAGATTCCTGAACGTAAATATTCTTTGACTTTATGTTATTCTTTTTTCATAAAGAGTTATACTCCGTACATTGTCTGGATCTAGCAGAAATTAGACCTCTTTATGTGAATTAGACTTAGAATGTATGAACTAAGAGTTTGATACTTTAATAATAGATCTGCTTCTAGATGATCGTAAAGTTTATTTAAAAATTACCAATGGGAAAACTAGCTAATCCAGATAGCATCCCAAGAGAATTTTATGAAGTTTTTCTATCTAATTTTAACTGCTTTATTAACTTGGGTCATATAACCAAAATAATTCTTCCTCTATGTACTCAGAAAGTTAATATTGAGCTGGGGTTTTCAGAAAGATTATAAGAGTTCATAAATTTCTTGTTATCTACTTGAAATAACCTCATAAAATCATACCAAGAATACTAACTAATGATGCTAACTTATATTAATATAAGTGGAAGCATCCCAGTCTATTTTATAATTATTGGGAAATGGCTTTTGGTAATTTACATGAAGGCTTTACTAGTTCTATTACTTACCAGAATACATTGACCAATATAATCATTTTTTAATCTCAGAAACTTAAATAGGAACAAAGGCCTTACAACTGTTGTGCAAACAGAAAAGAAAATAAATAAATGGCAACGTTTGGGATGGACTGTCTAAACTCCCATCCCTTTCTTTAAGGAGTAACACTGACTAAGTTCTGGAATTCTTCCCTTTAGGACAGAAGTATTAGAGCAGATATGGGACTAATGTTTCCCCTGAGAACTAAGCAATGACTAAGCATGCCAACCATGACTGCCTCAGTCTGACTAGAACTCAAACCTCTTATTATGCTTCTACCCACTGAACCCCCTAAAGCTTCTCACTGACCTCAGCTTCTGTCTGTTGCGTAATGGCCGTGTCTTGCAATTCTCTCATCCAAAGCTGCTGTATCACATTAGAGGTTGACCTCTCTTTGGCTTTTAGCCTCCAAAGTCCCAGTCATAGATAAGGGGATATAACTATGTTTGCCTGAATTGTTTCATGTTACTTAGACAATATTAATAATCAAAATTAGTCTTTGGATGCAACATGCCCATCAATAAAAGCTATCCTGGAGTACTCTGAGTACACTAACAAAACATTCTCACTCTCTGAACACTGGAACTGTTTGTGTTTTTACTGAGATAAGAGAAAACTGTAGTAACATGTTGGAGGAAAATCACTGATACATAGGCTATCACTTGTTTTACCCTTTTCAACTCAATCCCCTAGGTTAGATAAGTAAGTGACAGAACTTCAAAGAAAATCACATTCACAATATCTAGGAAATAGTCTCAAGTGGTCAAGTTGAACAAAAAGTCAACTGTGTTTCTGTGAAGGATTTTAGAGATTACGTAATTCAACCCCCTTATTTTACAGATGAGGAAGCAGTGTCCCGGAAGATGAAGTAAATTGTGCAAGGCCAAAATGGATTATTAGAAGCAAAATGAAATGTGATTTAATTATCTGGCTTCTAATCTAATCCTATTCCTAAACTGCATAATGAATCCTCAGTAGAGTTTGGTGACTATGAGTGGGCATTTAAAACTTGGAAAAGTATGATTTTTTGGAGTAATTACGTTGTACTGAATGGGTGTAACAATTGATGCTATATCACATAATGTGCATTTTTGCAAATATAAAATATCATAGGTGTCGTTGGACATTTATTTTGTAAATTTGTACAGGTTTATACAATCATCCCTCAGTATCCACAGGGGATTGGTTCCAGGACCCACAAAGATATCAAAATCTGAGATGCTCAAGACCCTTATATACAATAGTGTAGCATTTACATATAACCTATGCACATATTCTTGTATACTTTAAATAATCTCTAGATTATTTATAATACTTAATAGAGTGGAACAGGATAGAAAGCCCAGAAATAAATCCACACACCTATAGTCAATTAATCTATGACAAAGATGGCAAGAATATACAATGGAGAAAAGACAGTCTCCTCAAAAAGTGGTGCTGGGAAAACTGGATAGCTACATGTAAAAGAATGAAATTAGAACACTCCCTAACACCATACACAAAAATAAACTCAAGATGGATTAAAGACCTAAATGTAAGACCAGATACTATAAAACTCTTAGAGGAAAACATAGGCAGAACACACTTTGACATAAATCACAGCAGTATCTTCACCTCCTAGAGTAATGAAAATAAAAACACATGGGACCTAATTAAACATAAAAGCTTTTGCACAGCAAAGGAAACCATAAACAAAATGAAAAGACAACCCACAGAATGGGAGAAAATATTTGCAAACAATGTAACTGACAAGGGATTAATCTCCAAAATATAGAAACAGCTCATGCAGCCCAATATCAAAAAAAAAAAAACAATGGCAGAAAAAAAATGGGCAGAAGATCTAAACAGACAATTCTCCAAAGAAGACATATAGATGGCCAAAAAGTACATGAAAAGATGCTAAACATCACTAATTATTAGAGAAATGGAGATCAAAACTACAATGAGGTATCACCTCATACCAGTCAGAATGGACATCATCAAAAAGTCTACAAACAGTAAATGCTGGAGAGGGTGTGGAGAAAAGGGAACCCTCCTACACTGTTCGTGGGAATGTAAGTTGGTACAGCCACTATGGAAAACAGTATTGAGGTTCCTTAAAAAACTAAAAATAGAACTACATATGATCCAGCAATCCCACATCTGGGCATACATCTGGAGAAGACCATACTTCAAAAAGATACATGCACCCCAATGTTCACTGCAGCACTATTTACAACAGCCAAGACATGGAAGCGACCTAAATGTCCATCAACAAATAAATGGACAAAGACGATGTGGTACATAGGTACAATGGAATATTACTCAGCCATAAAAAAGAATGGAATAATGCCATTTGCAGCAACATGGATGGACCTAGAGATTATCATACTAAGTGAAGTAAGACAGAGAAAGAAAAATATCATATGATATCACTTATATGTGGAATCTAAAAAAATAATACAAATGAACTTATTTACAAAACAGAAGCAGACTCACAGACTTCAAAAACAAACTTATGGTTACCAAAAGCTAAAGGTAGCAGGGAGGGATAAATTAGGAGGTTGGGATTAACAAAAACACTACTACCATATAAAATAGATAATCAACAAGGACCTAGTGTATAGCACAGGGAACTCTTTCAGATTCTTTTCCTATATACATTACTACAGAGTATTGAATAAAGAATACATATGTGTATATGTATAAGTAAATCATTTTGCTGTATATCTGAAACACAACACTGTAAATCAAGTATACTCTAAAATAAAAAATTTTTAAATCCTAATACAATGTAAATGCCATATAAATAGTTGCCTAAGCAAGGTAAATTCAAGTTTTGCCTTTTGGAACTTTCTGGAATTTTTTTCTGAATATTTTTCATCCACAGTTGGTTAAATCCATGGATGTGGAATCTGAAGATTCAAAGGGCTGACTGTAATTTCATGTCTTGTATAAGACTTTGGCACCATCTATTATTCCATATATGTGCAGTTCTTAATATGAAAATCACAATCTCATTTTGCTACATTTGAACTTAAAATTTTATATTAACATATGAGCATATTTTTTCCATTTTGCAAAAACTGAAATTGAGTACCACAAAGGTTAAGAAATTGGATCTAGGATCCATATTTCACACTTTTCCTTCTGGCTTGATAATCAGGTGTAAGTTATATTAGTACTATAAAGGGGCACAGAGAATAATAAAAAAAAACTTTGGCAGGCCAAAATATCTTTTCAGCTCTTCTTCATTTTTTCTGTATGTCCACTTTTCCCTCTCAGATTATTGAGAAATAGGAACAGTCATGGGAGACAGACCTCAGGTTGTTTCAGCAACCACTGATGTTTCTTGGTTGTCTCCCTAAGAAATCAGTTTATCAAGGACGATTTACTGTTAATTGAAAATATTCTTTGCTGTTATAACGTTTGACAATTCCTTTCTTTTGTTTTTTGTTTTTTTAACCAGGAAGGATATACTTTGGTTATCTGGAGAACATTAAATGGGTAACTCTAACCTAATGGATGACATCAACAGTTGTCAATACTTTAGACATTTGTCAAGACTCTTTCACTAAAATTATAGGCTCTTCTTTTTGAATAATACTATGTTACATGAAATTTCTTTATAATTTTGAGACACTCTGGTCATTTCAAACAAAAAAACTGATGAAGATTAGAAATACTGTAGGCTAAATCTTGAATGCAAGATAAGTAAACATCATGTGTAATTTCTGAGGCTACTTGACCACCTAATAGCTATTTATGAGCAATGACTGAATGTAATGTCTGATCAAAAGTGATTTTATCATGATATAATTTTGAAGCTATACATGATAACCAAATAAAAAAGGAAGTATTACAGAACATAAAATTTTGTGTATATCATTGGATTAAAAGCTAAGATTTTAATGTATGACAAAGATGTGACCTTTATATTCTATGTGAAATGCTTACTGCTTTGAAGAATCAAAGGTCTATTTTTTTTTACTATTAAACTTTTAAAATAACTAATATTAAAATAATTACTCATATTTATTTTATGTTAATAAGTGGTCAAATTAGATGAGAGGAAATATTCTATTCTTGATATAATAATATTCCACATTATACTTTTATTCTAATTTTCATATATTTGCCATGATATAGGTATGATATCTATCCCCATTACTTCATCTCTTCGTGAGACAGCAGTATAATTTGTTTCTAGACTTGATACAAATTGATATGTTCACTGATAGCTTACATGATTAAAAGTAGAACATAACTTTCTCATAAAACCAAATTGTGTATGATGGCTGCAGTCTTGTAAAGCATAAAGATTTGGGAATAACGCTGACAATAAGAGAAATAAGGAAATAGTCAAAATTATATTTGGTAGAAATGTGGTAATTATTTATCCATTAAAGAGCCACCTTGAGGAGGAGTCAAGATGGCAGAATAGGAGGACGCAGGATTTGTCGCTCCTCACAAGTTCATCAAAAACACATCTACAAATGGAACAATACCCACAGAGCACCTGCTGAACATTAGCAGTAGACTTTGGACAGCTAAAAGAATGAAAGAAAGAAGAAAAAGGAAAAAAAGAAAAGAATTAAAAAAGAGACCAGCAACCCTGTGGGAAGCTGAAGGTGAGGAGAGATCCCCACATTAAGAAAGATTCCCTCATGGAGGGGAAATCAGCTGGGACAGAAATCAGCTGGACTTCGGGGGAACAAAGGAGAATGCAGAAGACGGTCTGTGGAAGGCAGGACAAGGTAAGAACCGCACACATGATCTACACCACAGCTCTGCGCATTCCAGCCTGAATTGCGTGCCACCTGTTTCAAAGGGGAGCTGGGTGCTAGAAAGAGGGATTTGGAGTGAAGACCCAGGGAGACAACAGCTCTTGGCTGTGAAAAAATAGCCTGAAGGGACAGGAGCAAGGGGTGCCACAACTGGGAAACTGTGGAAAAAGCCTGAGACAATAGAGCAAGGTGTCATTGTCGAGCAGTGTGCAAGGGGCAGAGCCGCCATCATAATCCCCTTACCCACCCGCTGACTTCTGCAGGTACTGGGAGGGGCTCCCATCTGAGTGGGCCCACCTGCCCCCTGGGCCAGAGTCTCCTCCGCCTGCATAGGCTCCGGGGGTCTGAGTGCCACCCACCCCTAAACCCTCCTTGGGAATCAGCCCTGGGCACCCCTGCCTGGGACGAGAGTCTGCTGAAGCTGGCAGGGTTGGAGGGCTAAAGCATGGGGTTGGCAGAACAGACCTGGCCAGGGAAAGAAACACAGTTGACTATGTGGATACAATAGAAGGGACAGGAGTGAGGGGACGGACATGTGGCCAGGAATGCTCCTAGAGGAAGTGTGGTCTGCCTGGAAAGCGAGGTGCCATTGTTGAGAGGCGTGCAAAGAGGCAGGGCTGGCAATGCTCCCATATGCCAGCTCCTGATGCTGCAGGTACTGGGAGTACCCAAGTGAGCTCCAAGCAGCTGCTGCTTTCACTCCCTCTCACCTGGGAAAGGATCAGACGCTTGAGGGCGGCTCATACGCAGAGGTGGGGTTAAAACCAAAACTGAGCCCGAGGGGTGGTGCCACTAAGGAAGAGAAATGCAGATCTTTCCATGCAGAAGCACAAGCTGTGAATCAAATCCCCAAGATCGGCTGGGTAAATCCTGCATTTGTGGAATACCTGAATAGACAATGAGTGTTTCAACATCTGAGACCAGTCTAGCCTTTGCAGCACTGGACTTTGTGGGCAAATACACACGATAATCAGGACAGATCAGAGTCTGAGCTGGTCCCACAGTGTCCACAGCAGGTCCAGAGACCTACCTAGAGGTGTAGGAAGGCCTCCTGGGGAGGCGGTCTCAGGAAAATATTCTTATTACTATTATTCTTTGTTGGTTTGTTTTGTTTTCTTCAGTTGTTGGTATTGTTGCTTTTATCTTTTATTTTCTACTTTTTAAAATAAAATTTTATCTTATGTAATTTTCTTAATATACATAAAGCATTTTAAAAAATATTTTCCCCTTACTTTTTTGTTGCTTAGTGGCTTGTCTTTTGTTTTTCATATTATATGTATACATATATTCAATTGTTCTGGTGTATATTCCATGTTTTATTCGCTTTTTTGTTGTTGTTGTGGATACTGTTTGCTTGTCCCTGTTTCTGTTTTATTTTTCATCCTTTGTTTTCATTAGTATAGTCCTTATTGACTATTCTCATATCAGAATTCTCTTGTTTGGTTGTTTGTTCCCTTGGGGTTTTTTTCTTTACTGTGTGCGTGTGTTGTATTGCTGTTGCTGCTGTTTGTTTGCTGCTGCTTTCGCTATTTGCCCTGAGCTTTGTCGGTCTGTGTTTTGTTGTTGTTATTGTTGGGTTTTTCTTTATTTTGTTTTTCTTTTTCCTTTTCTTTTCTCTATTTTTTTATCAGGCTTCACTGTGCAGCTTGTGGGCTCTTGGTTCCCAGACCAGGGGTCGGGCCTGAGCCTCTGGGGTACGAACAGGGAGTCCAGGATACTGGAACATCAGAGGACTCCTGGACCCAGAAAATATTAATCGATGTGTGCATTCCTGAAGGTAGCCATATCAACCCCACACAAACTGCTTGCAGGCTCCAATGCTAAACACCTCACACCAAACGACCAGCAAGACAGGAACACAGCCTCACCCATCAGTAGACAGACTGCCTAAAGTCATACTAAGCTCACAGACACCCCGAAACACACCACCTGATGCAGCCCTGCCCATGAGAGGGAAAAGACTCAACTCCACCCAACAGAGCACAGGCACCAAGCCCTCCCACCAGGAAGCCTGCACAAGCCCCTGGACCAAACTCACAGAAGGGGGCAGACAACCGAAACAAGAGGAACCGTGACCCTGAAGCCTGCAGAAAGGAGACCATAAACACAGTAGGTTAGACAGAATGAAACGACAGAGAAATATACTGCAGACAAAGGAGCAAGGTAAAATCCCACAAAACCAAATAAATGAAGAGGAAATGGGCAAGCTATCCGAAAAAAGATTCAGAGTAATGATAATAAAGATGAACCAAGATCTAGGAAATAAAATGGAGAAAATACAAGAAACGTTTAACAAGGACCTAGAAGAACTAAAGAACAAACAATCAGTGATGAACAACACAATAACAAATGAAAAATACACAAGAAGGAATCAACAGCAGAATAACTGAGGCAGAAGAACAAGTAAGTGAGCTGTAAGACAGAATGGTGGAAATAACTGCTGAGGAACACAATAAAGAAAAAAGAATGAAAAGAATTGAGGACAGTCTCAGAGACCTCTGGGACAACATCAATCACACCAATATTCGAATTGTAGTGGCCCTAGTAGAAGAGAAAGGGAACGGGCCTGAGAAAATATTTGAAGAGATTAGAGTCGAAAACTTCCCTAACATGGGGAAAGAAATAGTTGGTCACGTCCAGAAAGTGAAGAGAGTTCCATACAAGATAAACCCAAGGAGAAAGATGCATAGTAATCAAAGACACATAGTAATCAAACTAATAAAAAATAAATATAAAGAAAACATATCAAAAGCAGCAAGGGAAAAGCAACAAATAACCTAGAAGGGAATCCCCATAAGGTTAACAGCTGACTTTTCAGCAGAAACTCTGCAGGCCAGAAGGGAAGGGCAGGACATACTTACAGTGATGGAAGGGAAAAACCTACAACAAGATTACTCTACCCAGCGAGGATCTCATTCAGAACTGACAGAGAAATGAAAAGCTTTTCAGACAAGCAAAAGCTAAGAGAATTCAGCACCACCAAACCAGCTTTACAGCAAATGCTAAAGACACTTCCCTAGGTGGGAAACACAAGAGAAGAAAAAGACCCACAAAAACAAACCCAAAACAATTAAGAAAATGGTAATGGGAACACACATATTGATAAGAACTTGAATGTAAATGGATTAAATGCCCCAACCAAAAGACACAGACTAGCTGAATGGATACAAAAACAAGACCCATGTACATGCTGTCTACAAGAGGCCCATTTCAGACCTACTGATCATTTCAATAGACACAGCAAAAGCTTTTGACAAAATTTGGCACCCATTTATGATAAAAACTTTCCAGAAAGTGGGCATAGAGGGAACCTACTTCAACATAATAAAGCCCATATATGACAAACTCACAGTAAACATTACTCTCAATGGTGAAAAACTGAAAGAATTTCTTCTAAGATTAGGAACAAGACAAGGGTGCCCACTCTCACCACTATTATTCAACATAGTTTTGGAAGTCCTAGCCACACCAATGAGAGAAGAAAAAGAAAAAAAAGGAATCCAAATTGGAAAAGAAGAAGTAAAACTGTCATTGTTTGCAGATGACATGATACTATATATAGAAAATCCTAAAGATGCTACCAGAGAACTACTAGAGCTAATCAATGAATTTGGTAAGGCTGCAGGATATAAAATTAATACATACAAATTTCTTGCATTCCTATACACTAACAATGGAAGGTCAGAAAGAGAAATTAAGGGAACAATCCCATTTACCATCAAAACAAAAAGAATAAAATACCTAGGAATAAACCGACTTAAGGAGGCAAAAGACCTGTATGCAGAAAACTATAAGACACTCTTGAAAGAAATCAAAGACGACACACACAGATGGAGAAACATACCATGTTCTTGGATTGGAAGAATCAACATTGTGAAAATGACTATACTACCCAAAGCAATCAACAGATTCAGTGCAACCCCTAACAAATTACTAATGACATTTTGTACAGAACTAGAACAAAAATGTTTACAATTTGTATGGAGACACAAAAGACCCTGCATAGCCACAACAATCTTGAGAAAGAAAAATGGAACTGGTGGAATCAGGCTCCCTGACTTCAGACTACACTACAAAGCTACAGTAATCAAAGCAGTATGGTACTGGCAGAAATACAGAAATACATATCATTGGGACAGGATAGAAAGCCCAGAGATAAACCCATGCACCTATGGTCACCTAATCTATGACAAAGAAGGCAAAAACATACAATGGAGAAAAGACAGCCTCTTCAATAAGTGGTGCTGGGAAAACTGAACAGCTTCATGTGAAAGAATGAAATTAGAATGCTCCCTAACACCATACACAAAAATAAACTCAAAATGGATTAAAGACCTAAATGTAAGGCCAGACACTATCAAACTCTTATAGGAAAACATAGGCAGAAGACTCTTTGACATAAATCACAATAACATCTTTTTTGCCTCACCTCCTAGAGTAATGAAAATTAAAACAAAAATAAACAAATGGGACCTAATGAAACTTAAAAGAAAGGAAACCATAAACAAGATGAAAACACAACCCTCAGAATGGGAGAAAATATTTTCAAACGAAGCAACTGACAAAGGATTAATCTCCAAAATAT
Organism: Phocoena sinus; assembly: GCF_008692025.1. NCBI lineage: Eukaryota > Metazoa > Chordata > Mammalia > Artiodactyla > Phocoenidae > Phocoena > Phocoena sinus. Next base: position 69,994,737 of record NC_045765.1, on the reverse strand, counting down.
ATAGGCAGCTCATGCAGCTCAATATCAAAAATCAAACAGCCCAATCCACAAATGGGCAGAAGACCTAAATAGACATTTTTCCAAAGAAGACATACAGATAGCCAAGAAACACATGAAAAAATGCTCAACATCACTAATTATTAGAGAAATGCAAATCAAAACTACAATGAGGTATCACCTCGCACTGGCCAGAATGGCCATCATCAAAAAATCTACAAACAATAAATGCCGGAGAGGGTGTGGAGAAAAGGGAATCCTCATATACTGCTGGTAGGAATGTAAATTGATACAGCCACTATGGAAAACAGTATGGAGGTTCCTCAAAAAACTAGAAATAGAACTACCATATGACCCAACAATCCCACTACTGGGCATACACCCAGAGAAAACCATATTCAAAAAAACATATGGGGGCTTCCCTGGTGGCGCAGTGGTTGAGAGTCCGCCTGCCGATGCAGGGGACACGGGTTCGTGCCCCGGTCCGGGAAGATCCCACATGCCGCGGAGCGGCTGGGCCCGTGAGCCATGGCCGCTGAGCCTGTGCGTCCGGAGCCTGTGCTCCTCAACGGGAGAGGCCACAACAGTGAGAGGCCCGCGTACCGCAAAAAAAAAAAAAAAAAAAAAAAAAAAAACATATGAACCCCAATGTCCATAGCAGCATTATTTACAACAGCCAGGACATGGAAGCAACCTACACGTCCATCAACAGAGGGATGGATAAAGAAGATGTGGTATATATATACAATGGAATATTACTCAGCCATAAAAAGGAATGAAATTGGGTCATTTGTAGAGACATGGATAGACCTAGAGAGTGTCATGGACCTAGAGAGTGAAGTAAGTCAGAAAGAGAAAAGCAAATATAATATAATAATGCATATATGTGGCATCTAGAAAAATGGTATAGACGATCTTATTTGCAAAGTAGAAATAGAGATACAGACTTGAAGAACAAATGTATGGTTACCAAGGGGGAAAGGGGTGGGGTGGGAAGAACTGGGAGACTGGAAATGACAAATATACATTATTGATACTATGTATAAAGTAGACAACTGATGGGAACATACTGTATAGCACAGGGAACTCTACCTAATGCACTGTGGTAACATAAATGGGAGGGAAGTCCAAAAGGGAGGGGATATCTGTATGTGTGTGGCTGATACATTTTATTGTGCAGTGGAGGCTAACACAACATTGTAAAGCAACCATGCTCCAATAAAAGTTAATTTAAAAAAAAATAAAGAGCCACTTGAGTTAATGCTAACAATTTTCCATTAATTTTTTGCTGTACAGTTTTGATGAGTTGGAAAACTCCAGTAGCCATTTCCAGTTCCTTAAAAGTTTAAGGAATTGTCTTTTATAATCTGCTCAACTAATTATTGAGAAAATTTACAGACATATTACAATCAGTTTCGCTTAAAAATTTCAGTTTTCAAATGAAAGGCTGATTGAAATAATTGACATTAAGTGCTGTGTTGAGTAGCAAACCAGTGACTTCTTAATTGACATTGAACAGGAAAAGTTTGTGAAGTGATATTAAATTAACATTTACATTAAATTAATAAAAATAGTTTGGAGAATGAGAAAAGAACGTTCCCATTAGTGGAATTTCCATTAATAGAGTTGATATTAAATGAACTTGATAATAGTAGGCAGGGGGAAGAGATGGCTGCCTAGAAATGTGAAAAAAAATCAATGAGCAGAGAAGAAACTGCTGGGAACAGCATCAACTCCAAGACAAGTGAAATGATTTTCTTTAGGAAGGTGGTTAAAGAACTAGCATGTACTGTTTAGCAAAGAAATAAAAACCAAAGATCTATTCAGTAGTCCACAATTTTTTATAAACCACAACTTTCAAATGCTTATTATCATCATATTTTTCAAAAAACTAGTTTATAGAACAGTTTTTTTTTTTTTAAGAGGAAATGGAAATAGGATAGAACCATCTTAATGACTAGCCAATCTTGTGGTATTAGTTCCTCAGGTTTTCTTTATGAGTAGCAGGCTAAAATATAAAGTCTCAGATGTTTACTAACTCTGGTATTTAATTACTGAACCATGTATTCCATCAGTGTACTTAGGTGGTATTACCTCAGCGAAGAGACAAAAGTAAGGAGAACTATGTTTAACCAGTGATCATCCAAATGCTTGCTGTTGCCTTGCTATAAAGAGCATGTCCAGATGTTTTGCAGATCTAATACACTTATGCTTTAAATTGCTATTAACAGCATTAGGACTATCATATAATAGAAATGATAAATAGATCATCCCAATGAGTGATAGTTTTAGCACACTGCCATTTCCAAAAACAGAACCTTCAAAATGCCAGATATTCATTTTGATAGGACTCAGCTAATCATATATATCACCCTTAATTTTACTTCTGGAGCTAACAACACAAACAATCCTGGACAGGAGAAGACTTTTTCTGTGGTGTTGGTGAAGTCATCAACACCCATTTCCTGGGATGGTGGTATGGGTGGAGTAAGCTGGGGCATGCAGCATCTAGTCACTCGTGTTGGTGGCCCAAATTCTAGAGAAGGGTGGCTGGTAGTGGTGGTCATGGTGTTCTTGTTGCACTGGGCCAATGGCATGTTAGGGCTGTAGCTCTGGCTCTATGGCTTCCCTCTGTTCTGGGCCAGGTTGTCTAGTACTCCCAGCAAGCCTATGACCTATCAAAGTTTCAATTGTTTCCTTTTCTCTTGAATAAGCCTGAATTAGTCTCTGTTGGTTGCAAATAAGAACCTCACTGATACAAGTAACTTGCATTTAATTATATGGGAAAACAATAAGTGGTGGGAATTTAATAAATATTTGTTGGGTGAATCAAAAACATGAATAAGACTCTTGATTCTCAAATATAAATTAACCTTATCTCGACACCAGTGTCACTGCTAGTAAATGTCTTTTAATGTCTTGAAATACCTTGAACAATGACAGGCAGCTTTTTGAGTGTTCTCAGTGAGAATGGCATGGAAAGCTGTAGTAATTCTCCTATGAGGAGTGGTCCCTTTGGAACTCTTCTGATCTGCATGCAGGGTCACGTGTGCAAAAGCAAATTTGGGGGTGATAAGAATGTTACCCCTCATGGAGTAATACATTTTTAAAAGTGATTTTAGTACCTCTACTTTAAAAAAAATGCCTAACTGGGCTTCCCTGGTGGCACAGTGGTTGAGAGTCTGCCTGCCGATGCAGGGGACACAGGTTCGTGCCCTGGTCCGGGAAGATCCCACATGCCGCGGAGCGGCTAGGCCCGTGAGCCATGGCCGCTGAGCCTGCGCGTCCAGAGCCTGTGCTCCACAATGGGAGGGGCCACAACAGTGAGAGGCCCTCATAACGCAAAAAAAAAAAGCCTAACCTACTGGACTTAATGTCTACTTTATCAAAAACATATACAATAAAGAGGAAATTATCTATTAGCAATGAGATGCATATAAAAGAGTATTGTTTGTCCTTTTTCTCATGGTGTGAATTGCCACAAGGAACCTGCCACTAAAATTACCATCTCATATTATGTACCAGCTATAATATTTTCTGCCTCAAGTACAATTTTTCCTAGCCTGGCCATTTCATTCTCTTTATCTACTTTTTATTATTAAAACAAAAATGAAACACTCTAATTTTTATAGCTGCTCCTGCTACTTTTAGTTACTAAATGGAAAGGACCTTGTTTTCTGAGTTTTGTGCAAGTTTTCCTCACAGTGCATGCAGTGACTCTATCACATATGCTAATAACCTCTTTTAGAACACGTTTGCTCATTACTGATGAATCTCTTTTCTTTTGAAGAAATACCATTTCATTATGCCATCAAGTAAACAATCTGAAAACTGGATGGGACAGACTGTCATCAAAGAATTTAGAATAAACTTTCGAAGCTAGTAGCTGAGGATACAATAATTAGAATAAGTCCAATTACTGCTGTAGATTGTAACTATAGGTTTCAAAAAGGAGAAGCCAAGGAATATTAGAGCAATCAGGAGTCAACCACAACAGAGTGGGAACTACAGTATACGAAGTCCCTTAACAGGTGGAGGCTGGGTGATGGAGGTGGGGCAGTGGGCTGTGGGGCTGGAGGAGGCGGGAGGATGCTGGGAAGTAAGAATGTCTGGTTCCTCAAAATTTCAATGTAAGTAATATTTCTCTTGTACTTCTCCCCATATTGGGTAAAAGGAATGTTTTGACTGGGCTGGTTTCTCCAACTATAAAATTAGGACAAAAAGTCATTGGGATTTCAGATTTTGTCTAGCTCTAATTCATTTGCTATACAGAGGGTCATGGAAATTGGACATTTTTTAAAAATGTTCACTCAGTTCAGCATAGTATTACTTATCCATAGCCTAATTTTATAGAAGAAAAGGGAACTGAAGAAAGTATCTGAAATTCCAGGAGGCAATGCAGATCCTCCAGGTGTCCATGATTAGAATGAACTCAATACAGGGCTCTGGGATGGTAAATGTCAAATAAATAGAGCTGCAATTGTGAGTTGGTTTGATTAGACACCTAGGGGGTTCTTTTCCAGCCACTTCCCACTGGAAAGGTCAGCTAATCACAGTAATTAGGAATTCTTTTGTATTAGCCTTGTTCAGCTTGGAAAGACCAGTAATTAGTTACAACTTCAAAGGTATAGTTTCTTCACAGAGACTATCAATCTTAACCAGGGATTATTACTAAATAAAAAAAAATTTTCAAGTTTTAAGTCCTAAGCATGTTTATCTTCACTTGATCTATGGAGAGTGATTTTACAATAATGTTTTCGATATTCACTGTTAACAAAAAGACCCTGAAAACTGGACAATCTATGATGGATTAATCATGTTAAATACATGAACATTCAGATTACAGTACTTGGGAAAGCTCAAGCATTTCAGATGTTGTTCTGCAAAATGTACAGTGAATCCTACATCAACATGAGCCTAAATGATAGTAATTCTTTGATGAAAACAATTTTCTGCTGTGTTTATATGTGTGTCTGTTTAGTAAAAACATAAATTGCAAGATTTTTTTTGCAGAAAAAAACGTTGTTGGGAAATGTGAATCATTAAATATTGAAGATGGATAAACAGGGCAATGGAGTCTTGAGGAACTCCTGACAGGAAAACTCAGGGCCTCTTCTTCTGCTCTCCCCTTATTCGCAATATTCATGTTAACCTCTCTCTACTTCTGTTTACCTGCTTTGTTTTATCACCATGTGACATACTATTATGTTTTCTTTAGTTAATATTTCTCCCAAATAGAACTCAGAGCTGTTTGTTTTGTTCACTGGTTAATGCCCAAACCTAGAAGGGGCTTGGCACACAGTAGGAGCTCAAGAAATATTTATTGAATGAGAGAGGAGGAAGCAGCTGTTAATTTTCCCTTCAAGAGCTGACTTAAAAAATACTCAAGTCTCTATTTTATCTACATATATTGGAAGTGGAAGTATGAATGTATAGACAGAGTTTTTGACAGTATTCACCTATAGCCACTGGGACCAGGGGAAGTTGATGGGCTTGCCAAGGTAGCAGAAGGTGTTTGAATTATGAACTGAGAGCAGAAATAGCAGGCCATATGATCCAGCAATCTCATTCCTGGGCATATATCTGGAAAAAACTATAATTCAAAAAGATACATTCACCCCTATGTTCATAGCAGCACTATTCACAATAGCCAAGATACGGAAACAGCTTAAATGTCCACTGACAGATGACTGGATAAAGAAGATGTGGTAAATATATACAATGGAATAATACTCAGCCATAGAAAGAATGAAATAATGCCATCTGCAGCAACATGGATGCAACTAGAGATTATCATACTAAGTGAAGTCAGTCAGAAATAGAAAGACAAATACCATATGATATCACTTATATGTGGAATCTAAAATATGGCACCAAAGAACTTAGCTACAAAACAGAAACAGACTCACCGACAGAGAGAACAGATCTGTGGTTGCCAAAGAAGGTGGGGCAGATGGAGTCTGTAGTTAGTAGATGCAAACTATTACATATAGAATGGATGGACACCAAGGTCGTACTGTATAGCACAGGGAACTATATTCAGTGTCCTGGGATAAACCATAATGGAAAAGAATATAAAAAAGAATGTATATATAACTGAACCACTTTGCTGTGCAGCTGAAATTAACACAACATTGTAGATCAACTATACTTAAAAAAATAAACTAAAAAAAAACAGAAATAGCTGGTCACTGTCTAGGAATAGTGAGGATTACCAAAGGCTGACAGAGGGGAGCAGAAATCCACCTCCACCCTCTCCATTTTCTCCTGGCCTCCATGAGCGTTAATCTAGGAAAGACCTCTTTTCTGCTTAGGTTTTTGCCTCACTCTCTCTAGACTTGATTCCTTTGCTTCTCCAATCCATATGACAGGTACTATGCCACTAATATATTCTAGTCTTGCCACCTAAAAATAGATTTGACTGTTTTGTTTTTGATTCCAATTCCAAAACTATTCTGGAAGAACTCTGATTGGCTCAAATCGGACCAGCTGGCTACCTTGGAAGAGTAATCTCATTTGATGGATAGAGTCACACTGTATTAACAGCAGGATGATCAAATAATTTAACATCGAAATTGAGTGTTAACATAATTATCTAGTTTTTGAAATATTATTTACTGACCCACAAATTGGTTTTATTGTAATGGCATGCCCTTAAAAATAATCTTATTCCAAACTATCCAAAAAATAAATATTCCTTCCAAGAGAATGAAATGAGTTATATGTCTACAATAAAGCAAAAAGGAAAATTAAATTTCATATCAATTATTTGAACATTAAGAAATGACCATGTGGCTTTAGGATCCAGTAATTGTAGGCACTTAGTAAATAATTCCTAGATAAAGGGATGAAGAGGACTTGAATTTCAGTGAGCTTTTATAGCTTTGAGCTGCTAACTGGAGAAATTCAACAATTGTTATCAAATCCTCCATTTGAATAAGTCTGGATTCCAGCACCTACTCAGTTGTAAAGTCTACCCTGAGAATTTGTCAACATTTCAGAAATCCTTGGAAGAGAGATAACACTTTTTTGAAACATTCCCTATAACCAACTATGTGAGGCAGTGCTTCTTGATACCACAGCTAAATGTTTCTCTTGTCTTCAAGTGTTTTCCCCTAGAACTTCCATCCTGCAAACCACTGGATAACTAACCTTCCTAAAAAGCCCATCACTACCACATTCCCCACTTATGAATTTTGTTATGCTCTAAAGTGTCTCCCACTGGAATCAATCATCTTCTTTACTGATGATCTCAAATTACGCAAATACAGAGGGCCACCTGTACTATGCCATTTAATAAAGAAATGTGACCACTGACAACAAAATCCAATATATGACCCTAGACAGTGAATCCTGTACTGAGTTAGGAAAATGCTCTAAAAACCATTATTAGGCCAACTGACAAAGCTAGAACGTGACAGTAGATTCAAGTATTGTACCAATATAAATTTATAAAATTAATAAATACTGAGGTTATGCAAGATAATATCTTTAATCTTAGGAAATATTACACTGTAATATTACACTGTATTACACTGTAATATTTAGGGTAAAGGGCCACGATATGGGTAGCTTACCCACAAATCAAAACATAAAAAGACAGACAGAGGAAGGGGAGTGAAAGAGAATAATAAAGCCAGTTGGGCAAAATATTAACAATAAATTAATTTGGGGAAAGGGTATATGGGTGTTCCTTGTAACAATTTTATTTTAATAGCTTTTTGTAAGTTTGAAATTATTTCTGAATTAGAAGTTTAAAAAATATTTTACTACAATAAAGCTACTCTAAAACATAATTATAGCATTTCAAATTTAGATCTTCTATACTACTTGAGCTATCATCATTAGTTTTCAGTTTCTCTTTTGCTTTCCTAGAGATAATTTTCAATTTTGATCATCTTTCTGATTTAGTCATATGCTAAATATTGAGAAATCTATTCACTGCCTGTGCCTCTCACATGCTGTTGGATGTGGCCACAGCAGAAGTTAAAGTATACAGTGGAGGTCACCAAACCCATCTTGGCTTATTTCAATGCAGCTCTTCATAATGATACCTCATTAACAAGTGGGAAATCCTGGACAAACACTAAACCTAATGACATGACTATTATAAACAAGGACTGTCTCAAATAAACTGAATGTAGGGATACTATAACAGGAAGGCTCCTTGTGAAAGCCATGTGGATAGAACTAGAGGGAAGTGATTCCCAGAACAGGGATGATGGTAAAACAATCCCAAATATTTCACTACAGATGATGAAGGTAGGGAAGGCATTAAAGGTCAAAACATCAATGTTAAGTACTCCCACTCCAGAAAACAGTTTCAAAATAGAGTTATGCTATTTAGACAGTTGAGGGTCAGTAGAGACTAATATTTGAAACATCTGCTGGCGGTTCATATGCATTCTTTTCAGAAGTAATAGAAATATTATGTTACACTGTCAGAAACAGATGAAAGATGACAAGTTATAGTTTGTTGTTACCGCTGGTGTAATTCCTTCATATTTCTATCTCAGTGACATTCAGTTTCATTTCTTTTTTTCTTGTGAAGTTGTAGAAGCTAAATAAGCTGTCAGGTGTCAAATGTAGAAAAGTATTTCTTCTTCGGGAGAGATGAAAGATGACTTAGAATACACCCTCAATTATACATTGTAAAATTGTAGGGATTTGCCCTCAATTATGCAATGGTTAAAGCAGAGCCTTACATAAAGTTCATTCCCAGTCAAGGAAAAGAATTTTAGGATAGCTGTATCCCAGTAGGAACAGTCTTTTTGTCTAGAATGATGTCACCTGCCTAACTAATAGATAATTGTGAAACATCAGAAAGGTTGTCTATTTGTATTTTGTGGTCCCAGGATGAATAGTATCAGTGCCTTCCCCACTCCACTGCCCGGCCCTTTCCTCTTTTGTTAATTTCAATCACTTTTAGTGCTTTCTCTGTGCCGGACACTGCAGTAAGTGTTTTACATATGTTTCTCATTTTATTATCCTTTTCCAAAACTGAAAAAGGTATCACTCTCATTTAATAGACGAGAAAAATGACACTGAATTGTGCAACATTTACTTACTTCAAAGTCAATGAGAACGAAGTGTTGGCAGAACCAAGAATTGATTTACAGGTCTGACTCCATAAGTCCTAGGCTCAAAAACCACAGTAATATTCTGCCTTCCAATGGTTCGTGACCTTTATTCCTAGATCAGTAATTTCCCTTTTAAAAATGCATTTAAGGGGCTGCATTTTCCCTCTGCCTATGTCTGGAATACATTTTGACTCCCCTACAGGTGTCTTTCAGGAGTGTGTAACTCTATGGATTTCAGCAAGTCAGCCTGTTCTCCCAATGTGAATAATAATTAGGAGGCTTACTTCACTAAAATTGGGTTTATTTCTAATGCATTCTACTCTTGAAGAATTCTAAATTTAAGAATGGTTTTATATTAAGTTCAAAACTGGCTCTGTAACTAATTTCTAAACATCTATCCACACCTATCTTTGGGAAATTAACAGAAAAAGTCTAATTCTTCTTCCATTTGATAAACTATCAAACATCTTAAAGAAATTTACATTTCGTGCTAATTTTTTTCTTTGCTACAAAAAAATTCTCAGACCATTGGTTGCCTATCTGGCTCTATTGAAGAAATCTCATTTTCCCCCCCCCAGAAAGGTAGAGATTAAGAACACAGTTTCAAATTCCCATTTTCCGAGATAAACTTGGGTGTTTCTTTTAATTTTAACTCCAGGAATTTCTTTCAGGGATTTCACCTCAGGTTGACCCCAGATCCTTAAACAATTTTACTGACTCGTCTCTCCCTTCTCATGAGTTAGAACATTACTGGCAGACCAAGTGTACATTTAGATATTAGTTTGCTACCTTAGTCTTTTGTCCACAGTGGGTATTACATCACCTTTGTTGAGTGGATAATTCCTGAGCTGCTGGGCTTCCATCAGTCCTCTAGCTTGAGCGGTATCACTTTACAGGGTTCTTTCTACATGCATTTCTCCTTTATTTCTTGCACTAATCCTCTGAAAGGGATGTTACTGCTCCCATTAAATAAATGTGCTTCCCGTTCTTTCTTCCATTCTAAACTGAAGTTTAAAGCAATTAAGTAATTGCCCAACACCATGTAAGCCAATATTCAATATCAGCTATTTGGATTCTGAAACTTCTTCCCTTTCCACTAGTTGTGCTTTTAAACTCCTTGAATCATTTTCTTAAATGAAGTTATAAGTGCAACTCAATGTCTAAAAGAGATAAAGGTCACACTGAACAGTAGTTTGAGTTAAATTTATCACATTTACTTACTCAAAACTCAACAATGAAGCTACGCTGATGCTGAACACAACTTATGAATTGGTAGTTATAAACATCATTTATGATCGTATCATTTCAACATATAAAATTCATTTTATTATGATTTCCATATGACCTGTAGGTAAAATTTCTAATAGCTCACCTGCTACTCTGAGGATACTGTTCATTTAAACTGATTCAATAGCTTCAAAGTAGAATAGTGGACTATTTTGTTTCAAAGTTCAGTCATTAAGCCTAAGAAGTGCTCACATTCCTTATTCTTGAGAGATGTGACAGTTACAAGTGTTCTGTAATCAGGCTGCTTGTCTTCAAATATTAACTCTTAGTTCTAAGAGTCTGACCTTGGGCAAACTACTTAAACTTTTTGAAACTCAGTTTTCTTAACAGTAAAATGGACACATTGTTAGGGCTCTACAGACACTACGTATTACTCTTATTTATTTACTTATTTAACATCTTTATTGGAGTATAATTGCTTTACATCGTTGTGCTCATTTCTTCTTTATAAAAAAGTGAATCAGCTATGCATATACATATGTCCCCATATCTCCTCCCTCTTGCTTCTCCCTCCCACCCTCCCTATCCCACCCATCTAGGTGGACAGAAAGCACTGAGCTGACCTCCCTAGGCAATGCAGCTGCTTCCTACTAGCTATCTATTTTACATATGGTAGTGTATATATGTCAATGCTACTCTCTCACTTTGTCCCAGTTTACACTTCCCCCTCCCCGTGTCCTCAAGTCCATTCTCTACATCTGCGTCTTTATTCCTGTCCTGCCCCTAGGTTCATCAGAACCATTTCTTTTCTGGATTCCATATATATATGTTAGCATATGGTATTTGTTTTTCTCTTTCTGACTTACTTCATTCTGTATGACAGACTCTAGGTCCATCCACCTCACTACAAATAACTCAATTACGTCTCTTTCTATGGCTGAGTAATATTCCATTGTATATGTGTGCCACAACTTCCTTATCCATTCATCTGTCAATGGACATTTAGGTTGCTTCCATGTCCTGGCTATTGTAAATAGTGTTGCAATGAACATTGTGGTACGTGTCTCTTTTTGAATTATGGCTTTCTCAGGGTATATGCCCAGTAGTGGGATTGCTGGGTCATATGGTCGTTCTATTTTTAGTTTTTTAAGGACCTCCATACTGTTCTCCATAGTGGCTGTATCAATTTACATTCCCACCAACTGTTCTCCATAGTGGCTGTATCAATTTACATTCCCACCAACAGGGCAAGAGGGTTCCCTTTTCTCCACACTCTCTCTAGCATTTACTGTTCATAGAAATTTTTTTTTTTTTTTTTTTTTTTTGCGGTATGCGGGCCTCTCACTGCTGTGGCCTCTTCCGTTGCGGAGCACAGGCTCTGGACGCGCAGGTCCAGCGGCCATGGCCCACGGGCCCAGCTGCTCCGCAGCATGTGTGATCCTCCCAGACTGGGGCATGAACCCGTGTCCCCTGCATCAGCAGGCAGACTCTCAACCACTGTGCCACCAGGAAAGCCCTGTTTGAAGAATTTTTGATGATGGTGATTCTGACTGGTGTGAGGTGATACCTCACTGTAGTTTTGATTTGCATTTCTCTAGTGATTAATGATGTTGAGCATCCTTTCATATTTTGTTGGCAATCTGTATATCTTCTTTGGAAAAATGTTTATTTAGACATTCTGCCCATTTTTGGATTGGGTTGTTTGTTTGTTTTTTTGATATTGAGCTACATGAGCTGCTTGTATATTCTGGAGATTAATCCTTTGTCATTTGCTACGTTTGCAAATATTTTCTGCCATTCTGAGGGTTGTCTTTTCGTCTTGTTTATGGTTTCCTTTGCTGTGCAAAAGCTTTAAAGTTTCATTAGGTCCCATTTGTTTATTTTTATTTCCATTTTTCTAGGAGGTGGATCAAAAAGGATCTTGCTGTGATTTATGTCAAAGAGTGTTCTGCCTATGTTTTCCTCTAAGAGTTTTAGTGTCTGGTCTTACATTTAGGTCTTTAATCCATTTTGAGTTTATTTTTGTGAATGGTGTTAGGAAATGTTCTAATTTCACTCTTTTACATGTAGCTGTCCAGTTTTCCAGCACCACTTACTGAAGAGGCTGTCTTTTCTCCATTGTATAGTCTTGCCTCCTTTATCAAAGATAAGGTGACCATATGTGCAAGGGTTTATCTCTGGGATTTCTATCTTGTTCCAGTGATCTATATTTCTGTTTTATGCCAGTACCATACTGTCTTGATTATTGCAGCTTTGTAGCATAGTCTGAAATCATGGAGCCTGACTCCTCTAGCTCAATTTTTCTTTCTCAAGATTGCTTTGGCTATTTGGGGTCTTTTGTGTTCCCATAAAAATGGTGATATTTTTTGTTCTAGTTCTGTAAAAAATGCCATTGGTAGTTTGATAGGGATTGCATTGAATCTGTAGATTGCTTTGGGTAGTAGAGTCATTTTCACAATGTTCATTCTTCCAATCCAAGAACATGGTATATCTCTTCATCTCTTTGTATCACCTTTAATTTCTTTCATCAGTGTCTTAGAGTTTTCTGCATACAGGTCTTTTGTCTCTTTAGGTTTATTCCTAGGTATTTATTCTTTTTGTTGCAATGGTAAATGGGAGTGTTTCCTTAATTTCTCTTTCAGATTTTTCATCGTTAGTGTATAAGAATGCAAGAGATCTCTGTGCACTAATTTTGTATCCTGCTACTTTACCAAAATCATTGATTAGCTCTAGTAGTTTTCTGGTAGCATCTTTAGGACTCTCTATATATAGTATCATGTCATTTGCAAACAGTGACAGCTTTACTTCTTCTTTACCGATTAGGAGTCCTTTTATTTCTTTTTCTCTTCTAACTGCTATGACTAAAACTTCCAAAACTATTTTAAATAATAGTGGTGAGAGTGGGCATCCTTGTCTTGTTCCTGATCTGAGAGGAAATGTTTCAGTTTTTCACCTTTGAGAATGATGTTGGCTGTGGGTTTGTCCTATATGGCCTTTATTATGTTGAGGTAAGTTCCCTCTATGCCTACTGTCTGGGGAGTTTTTAATCATAAATGGTGTTGAATTTTGTCAAAAGCTGTTTCTGCATCTATTCAGATTATCATATAGTTCTTATCTTTCAATTTGTTAATATGGTGTATCACATTGATTGATGTGCATATATTGAAGAATCCTTGCATTCCTGAGATAAAGCCCACTCCATCATCGTGTATGATCTTTTTAATGTGCTGTTGGGTTCTGTTTGCTAGTATTTTTTTGAGGATTTTTGCATCTATGTTCATCAATGATATTGATCTGTAGTTCTCTTTTCTTGTGACATCTATATCTGGTTTTGGTATCGGGGTGATGGTGGCCTAGTAGAATGACTTTGAGAGTGTTCCTCCCTCTGCTATATTCTGGAAGAGTTTGAGAAGGATAGGTGTTAGCTCCTCTCTAAATGTTTGATAGAATTCAGCTGTGAAGCCATCTGGTCCTGGGCTTTTGTTGGTTGGAAGATTTTTAATCACAGTTTCAATTTCAGTGCTTGGGATTGGTTTGTTTATATTTTTTTCTTCCTGGTTCAGTCTTGGGAGGTTGTGCTTTTCTAGTAATTTGTCCATTTCTTCCAGGTTCTCCATTTTATTGGCATATAGTTGCTTATAGTAATCCCTCATGATTCTTTGTATTTCTGCAGTGTCAGCTGTCACATCTCCATTTTAATTTCTAATTCTATTGATTTGAGACTTCTCCCCTTTTTTCTTGATGACTCTGGCTAGTGTTTTATTAATTTTGTTTATCTTCTCAAAGAACCAACTTTCAGTTTTATTGAGGTTTGCTATTGTTTCCTTCATTTCTTTTTCATTTCTTTTTCATCTGATCTTTATGACTTCTTTCCTCCTGCTAACTTCAGGATCTTTTTGTTCTTCTTTCTCTAATTGTTTTAGGTGTAAGGTGAGGTTATTTATTTACATTTTTCTTCTTTCTTGAGGTAGGATTGTATTGCTATAAACTTCCCTCTTAGAACTGCTTTTGCTGCATCCCATAGGTTTTGGGTCACCGTGTTTTCATTGTCATTTGTTTCTAGGTATTTTTTGATTTCCTCTTTGATTTCTTCAGTGATCTCTTGGTTATTGAGTAGTGTATTGTTGAGCCTCCATGTGTCTGTATTTTTTACAGTTCTTTTTCCTGTAATTGATATCTAGTCTCATAGTGTTTTGGTCAGAAAAGATACTTGATATGATTTCATTTTTCTTAAATTTACCTAGGCTTGATTTGTGACCCAAGATGTGATCTATCCTGGAGAATGCTCCATGGGCACTTGAAAAGAAAGGGTATACTGTTGTTTTTGGATGGCATGTCCTATAAATATCAATTAAGTCCATCTTGTTTAATGTGTCATTTAAAGCTTGTGTTTCCTTATTTATTTTCATTTTGGATGATCTGTCCATTGGTGTAGTGGGGTGTTAAAGTCCCCTACTATAATTGTGTTACTGTCAATTTCCCCTTTTATGGCTGTTAGCATTTGCCTTACGTATTGTGGTGCTCTTATGTTGGTGCATAAATATTAACAATTGTTACATCTTCTTCTTGGATTGATCCCTTGATCATTATGTAGTGTCCTTTTTTGTCTCTTGTAATAGTCTTTATTTTAAAGTCTATTTTGTCTGGTATGAGAATTGCTACTCCAGTTTTCTTTTGACTTCCATTTGCCTGGAATATCTTTTTCTATCCCCTCAGTTTCAGTCTGAATGTGTCCCTAGGTCTGAAGTGGGTTTCTTGTAGGCAGCATACATATGGGTCTTATTTTGTATCCATTCTGCCAGCCTGTGTCTTTTGGTTGGAGCAGTTAATCCATTTACATTTAAGGTAATTATCGATATGTATGTTCCTATTACCATCTTCTTAATTGTTCTGGGTTTGTTTGTGTACGTCTTTTCCCTCTCTTTTGTTTCCTGCCTAGAGAAGTTCCTTTAGCATCTGTTGTAAAGCTCGTTTGGGTGGTGGTAAATTCTCTTAGCTTTTGCTTGTCTGTAAAGTTTTTAATTTCTCCATCGTATCTGAATGAGATCCTTGCTGGGTAATCTTGGTTGTAGGTTTTTCCCTTTTATCACTTTAAATATGTCTTGCCACTCTCTTCTGGCTTGCAGAGTTTCTGCTGAAAGATCACTGTTAACCTTATGGGGATTCCCTTGTATGTTATTTGTTGCTTTTCCCAGGCTGCTTTTAATATTTTTGCTTCCCATTTAATATTTGATAGTTTGAATAATATGTGCCTTGGTGTGTTTCTCCTTGGATTTATCCTGTATGGGACTCTCTGTGCTTCCTGGAGTTGATTGACTATTTCCTTTTCCATGTTAGTGAAGTTTTCAACTATAGTCTCTTCAAATATTTTCTCAGTCCCTTTCTTTTTCTCTTCTTCTTCTGGGACCCCTATGATTCGAATGTTGGTGCATTTAATGTTGTCCCAGAGGTCTGTGAGACTGTCTTCTTTTCATTCTTTTTTCTGATCTGTGGTAGCTATTTCCACTATTTTATTTTCCAGGTCACTTATCCATTCTTCTGCCTCAGTTATTCTGCTACTGGTTCCGTCTACAGAATTTTTAATTTCATTTATTATGTTGTTCATCATTGTCTGTTTGCTCTTTAGTTCTTCTAGGTCCTTGTTAAACGTTTCTTGTATTTTCTCCATTCTATTTCCAAGATATTGGATCATCTTTACTATCATTACTCTGAGTTCTTTTTCAGGTAGACTACCTATTTCCTCTTCATTTGGTTGGTCTGGTGGGTTTTTACCTTGCTCCTTCATTTGCTGCATATTTCTCTTCCTATTTTCCTTAACATACATACATTCACAACATACGTAACATTCGCAGGCTGCAGGTTCATAGTTCCCGTTGTTCTTGGTGTCTGCTCCCAGTGGGTAAGGTTGATTCATTGGCTTGTGTAGGCTTCCTGGTGGAGGGGACTGCCTGTGTCCTGGTGGGTGGGGCTGTATCTTGTCTTTCTGGTGGGCAGGGCAGCGTCCAATGGTGTGTTTTGGGGTGTCTGTGACCTTATTATGATTTTAGGCAGCCTCTGTGCTAATGGGTGGGCTTGTGTTCCTTTCTTGCTAGTTGTTTGGCATGGGGCATCCAACACTGGAGCTTGCTGGCCGTTGGGTGGAGCTGGGTCTTAGTGGTGAGACGGAGATCTCTGGGAGAGCTGTCACTGATTGATATTACTTGGGGCTGGGATGTCTCTGGTGGTCCAGTGTCCTGAACTCAGCTCTCCCACCTCAGAGGCTCAGGCCTGACACCCAGCCAGAGCACCAGGACCCTGTCAGCCATACAGCTCAGAAGAAAACGGAGAAAATTGTAGCTGTGGTGCACTAGCCCCTTTCAGGCTGTGTTCACGCAGCCAACCCCAGTCCTCTCCCTAGGATCTGACCTCCGAAGTCCGAGCCTCAGCTCCCAGCCCCCACCCTCCCTGGCAGGTGGGCAGACAAGCCTCTCGGGTTGGTGAGTGCTGGTCGGCACTGATCCTCTGTGGGGGAATCTTTCCGCTTTGCCCTCTACACACCTGTTGCTGCATTCTCCTCTGTAGCTCTGAAGCTTCCCCCCCAACACCCCGTCCCCACCAGTGAAGGGGCTTCCTAGAGTGTGGAAACTTTTCCTCCTTCACAGCTCCCTCCCAGAGGTGCAGGTCCTATTCTTTTGTGTCTGTTTTTTCTTTTGCCCTATGCAGGTACATGGGGATTTTCTTCCCTTTTGTGAAGCCTGAGGTCTTCTGCCAGCATTCAGTAGTTGTTCTGTAGGAGTTGTTCAACATGTAGATGTTTTTTTTTTTTTTTTTTTTTTTTTTTGTGGTACGCGGGCCTCTCACTGTTGTGGCCTCCCCGTTGCAGAGCACAGGCTCTGGACGCACAGCCTCAGCAGCCATGGCTCATGGGCCCAGCTGCTCCGTGGCATGTGGGATCTTCCCAGACTGGGGCACGAACCCGCGTCCCCTGCATCGGCAGGTGGACTCTCAACCACTGCACCACCAGGGAATCCCTGTAGATGTATTTTTGATGTATCTGTGGGGAGGAAGGTGATCCCCACCTCTTACTACTCTGCCATCTTGAAGGTCCACCTACTTTTAGATATAAATACAATATAATATATGATAAAATACAAGCTCTCCAATTTGTAAGTAATATATAAAAGTGTTTATAGTATCATCCTGACTAAATATTGATACGTTCTTGTGATTGCCAGGGAACTGTTATGTTAGAATGAAACTGTTCCCCAAGCAGATGTACCTAAACCTTCTTGGGCATTATGTGAGTGGCATTAGGAACTAAAGTAGGGTATTTGATATCCAATTTTATAAGCAT
This sequence comes from Phocoena sinus, assembly GCF_008692025.1. Lineage (NCBI taxonomy): Eukaryota > Metazoa > Chordata > Mammalia > Artiodactyla > Phocoenidae > Phocoena > Phocoena sinus. Next base: position 69,977,100 of record NC_045765.1, on the reverse strand, counting down.
AAACATTCACTGAACTGCAATTTCAAAAGAGACAGTCCTGAGCTATTAACCACTCAATAAATAACACATTTACAAGTCCAGACATGTTCTCAGTACGGGAGATGAAGCTTTTATTTCAAAAGTGAGTTAAAATCAAAGTGCAAGTCAACTCATCTATTAATATATTATGTGACAAACCGTGCTTTTTTACAGTTTTAATATATAAATATGTTAACAGAAAAGTTTAAATCAAGTGATTTCTGGAACATCTTAAATACGTATAGAATACAGTTTAAAAATTTCTGATCATAATATATCTTGAGACTAGGGAGTTTCCTTATTAGTTTATTAATATTCCTTTCAAAATTGACATGTGCTTTTTTTCCCCTCTTTTTGTCACCAACAGGGTACATCTACTTTGTTTAATTGGATACATCACCAAACCTCTCAAAGCCTATTTCCTTACAGAAAAACAGAGATATTAATAACTTATCTGAATAAATTAAATTATATTTATAATGTACTTAGCATTTCTCTATAACATGGTAGGTATTCATTAAATGATACCCGGTATCATTATTCCCATTGTTTATTTTGTCTTATATAGATATGTTTATGTGTTTTGAAGTGGACAAGTTAGAAACATTATTCTAAGAAGAAAATTAGAAAGGTCTCCACCATTCTGTTGCCTGTCCATAAGCAAATATAATCAATTTTACTAGCTTAGAACTGAACTTACAAATTAAGAGAGCTAACTGTGGGAAACTGGCTTTAATTATATGTATGCAGATGGTTTTATAATTCAGAATATTGCCCATGTGGGAGAATTTGGTAGGTGAATACAGTAAGAACTTTAATGACATGATTGCTTTTTATGTGACCACAGATTTAACTAATTTAAAATGTTTGGCTCTTGGAGGATTGAACGGAGTAGAAATGCCTGGTCTGAGTCTAAATCAATTTTGCTACAATGGAAAAGGATGGGGGAAACAGCCTCCAAATAGAAGTATAAAATCCTCCAAGAAGTTTATTTTTACCTGTTATACAAGTAACTTTTTTTTGTTTGTTTTTTTTTTTTTTTTTTTTGTGGTACGCGGGCCTCTCACTGTTGTGGCCTCTCCCATTGCGGAACACAGGCTCCGGACGCGCAGGCTTAGCGGCCATGGCTCATGGGCCCAGCCGCTCCGCGGCATGTGGGATCTTCCTGGACCGGGGCACGAACCCGCGTCCCCTGCATCGGCAGGCGGACTCTCAACCACTGCGCCACCAGGGAAGCCCACAAGTAACTTTTATAGGCGATGGGATCTTGTTTCTCTTATATTGTTATTTTAAATATTTCAATAGCACCAGAGGAATGGTAAATACCAGAGCTCAAAAAAACAAGCACTCCTAAATAATAATCTAAAAAAAACTCAATTACAACATATTTTCATAAAATCAGTTTGTACAAAAACACATATTAAAATAAATGATCTGTCTCATTATCATTCAGGAGGCATCTCACTCAGCTGGAATAAAACTTACTTCAGACTCACACATACAGAAATCTCAGATAAATTACAAATATATGGGCACACACAAATTAAATAGAATACACTTTATAAGTGGTTAAGGTGCTAAAATTATTTTGGAGGGTACATCTGTATATTTTTATGACATGCTGTGTCACTGCCATTTCAAATTTGAGTAAATTACAGTTTGGACACCATAATTACATTGGCTCATGTTTGATGGTTATGCTTTATAATACTCAGCCAATGTTAATCAAGATCTCCTAAATTTATATCTCTGTATGAGCTATACAGAGATATAAATTTATATCTCATTCCCTGTATGAGCCTGTACGAGCTTATGTGCTTTGGATAATTATACTCATCTACTGCTTTTATTATGTGGATGGATACCACTCCCTTAGTCCCATAGCTTTCATTCATCTTTCAGTATTCAGACCATGGTTTGAAATTCTCTTTTCTCCCCTTTTGGCTAATATGTGTTTTTTAACTGAGTGATACTTTCACCTTTCTGTCCACTATCCTTCCTACTCATCAAAACCAGACTGAATTTTGCTGCAGAAGAAAGATGTGTTCAATAAAACTTTGCCAAGAAGATGGTTATTGATATGTCTTTGAAAGGCAGCTGGATTGCTTATGTACCACTGGGGACTGAAGTAGTGAGACTTAAATTGCTGTGGTACCAAGTAAAAGCAAACTGTTTTCTCTGCAACTTAAAAATTTGAAATAAAGTAGTCTCCATGTCTTTCTCACATTTAAGAAAAGAGTTGTGAATAAAGACATGGTCCTTGACTCAAATCAATAGAATTAGAAATGAGAAAGGAGAAGTAACAACTGACACTGCAGAAATAAAAAAAATCATGAGAGATTACTACAAGCAACTCTATGCCAATAAAATGGACAATCTGGAAGAAATGGACAAATCCTTAGAAAGCACAACCTGCCAAGACTGAATCAGGAAGAAATAGAAAATATGAACAGACCAATCACAAGCACTGAAATTGAAACTGTGATTAAAAACCTTCCAACAAACAAAAGCCCAGGACCAGATGGCTTCACAGGCGAATTCTATCAAACATTTAGAGAAGAGCTAACACCTATCCTTCTCGAACTCTTCCAAAATATAGCAGAGGGAGGAACACTCCCAAATTCCTTCTTCGAGGCCACCATCACCTTGATACCAAAACCAGACAAGGATGTCACAAAGAAAGAAAACTACAGGCCAATATCACTGATGAACATTGATGCAAAAATCCTCAACAAAATACTAGCAAACAGAATCCAACAGCACATTAAAAGGATCATACACCATGATCAAGTGGGGTTTATTCCAGGAATGCAAGGATTCTTCAATATACGCAAATCTATCAATGTGATAAACCATATTAACAAATTGAAGGAGAAAAACCATTTGATCATCTCAATAGATGCAGAGAAAGCTTTCGACAAAATTCAACACCCATTTATGATAAAAACCCTGCAGAAAGTAGGCATAGAGGGAACTTTCCTCAACATAATAAAGGCCATATATGACAAGCCCACAGCAAACATCATCCTCAATGGTGAAAAACTGAAAGCATTTCCACTAAGATCAGGAACAAGACAAGGTTGCCCACTCTCACCACTCTTATTCAACATAGTTTTGGAAGTTTTAGCCACAGCAATCAGAGAAGAAAAGGAAATAAAAGGAACCCAAATGAGAAAAGAAGAAGTAAAGCTGTCACTGTTTGCAGATGACATGATACTATAAAGATGCTACCAGAAAACTACTAGAGCTAATCAATGAATTTGGTAAAAGAGCAGGATACAAAATTAATGCATAGAAATCTCTGGCATTCCTATATACTAATGATGAAAAATCTGAAAGTGAAATCAGAAAACACTCCCATTTACCACTGCAACAAAAAGAATAAAATATCTAGGAATAAACCTACCTCAGGAGACGAAAGACCTGTATGCAGAAAATTATAAGACACTGATGAAAGAAATTAAAGATGATACAAATAGATGGAGAGATATACCATGTTCTTGGATGGGAAGAATCAACATTGTGAAAATGACTCTACTACCCAAAGCAATCTACAGATTCAATGCAATCCCTATCAAACTACCACTGGCATTTTTCACAGAACTAGAACAAAAAATTTCACAATTTGTATGGAAACACAAAAGACCCCGAATAGCCAAAGCAAGCTTGAGAACGAAAAAAGGAGCTGGAGGAATCAGGCTCCCTGACTTCAGACTATACTACAAAGCTACAGTAATCAAGACAGTATGGTACTGGCACAAAAACAGAAAGATAGATCAATGGAACAGGATAGAAAGCCCAGAGATAAACCCACACACATATGGACACCTTATCTTTGATAAAGGTGGCAAGAACGTACAGTGGAGAAAGGACAGCCTCTTCAATAAATGGTGCTGGGAAAACTGGACAGGTACATGTAAAAGTATGAGATTAGATCACTCCCTAACACCATACACAAAATTAAGCTCAAAATGGATTAAAGACCTAAATGTAAGGCCAGAAACTATCAAACTCTTAGAGGAAAACATAGGCAGAACACTCTATGACATAAATCACAGCAAGATCCTTTCTGACCCACCTCCTAGAGTAATGGAAATAAAAACAAAAATAAACAAATGGGACCTAATGAAACTTCAAAGCTTTTGCACAGCAAAGGAAACCATAATCAAGACCAAAAGACAACCCTCAGAATGGGAGAAAATATTTGCAGATGAAGCAACTGACAAAGGATTAATCTCCAAAATTTACAAGCAGCTCATGTAGCTCAATAACAAAAAAACAAACAACCCAATCCAAAAATGGGCAGAAGACCTAAATAGACATTTCTCCAAAGAAGATATACAGAATGCCAACAAACACATGAAAGAATGCTCAACATCATTAATCATTAGAGAAATGCAAATCAAAACTACAATGAGATATCATCTCACACCAGTAAGAATGGCCATCATCAAAAAAATCTAGAAACAATAAATGCTGGAGAGGGTGTGGAGAAAAGGGAACACTCTTGCACTGCTGGTGGGAATGTGAATTGGTTCAGCCACTATGGAGAACAGTATGGAGGTTCCTTAGAAAACTACAAATAGAATTACCATATGACCCAGCAATCCCACTACTGGGCATATACCCTGAGAAAACCAAAATTCAAAAAGAGTCATGTACCAAAATGTTCATTGCAGCTCTATTTACAATAGCCTGGAGATGGAAACAACCTAAGCGCCCATCATCGGATGAATGGATAAAGAAGATGTGGCACATATACACAATGGAATATTACTCAGCCTTAAAAAGAAATGAAATTGAGCTATTTGTAATGAGATGGATAGACCTAGAGTCTGTCATACAGAGTGAAGTAAGTCAGAAAGAAAAAGACAAATACCATATGCTAACACATATATATGGAATTTAAGGAAAAAATAATGTCATGAAGAACCTAGGGGTAAGACAGGAATAAAGACGCAGACCTACTGGAGAACGGACTTGAGGATATGGGGAGGGGGAAGGATGAGCTTTGACAGGGTGAGAGAGAGTCATGGACATATACACACTAACAAACGTAGTAAGGTAGATAGCTAGGGGGAAGCAGCCGCAAGGCACAGGATATTAGCTCGGTGCTTTGTGACAGCCTGGAGGGGTGGGATGGGGAGAGTGGGAGGGAGGGAGACGCAAGAGGGAAGACATATGGGAACATATGTATATGTATAACTGATTCACTTTGTTATAAAGCAGAAACTAACACACCATTGTAAAGCAATTATACCCCAATAAAGATGTTTAAAAAAAAAAAAAGAACTTGAAGAAAAAAAAAAGGTCATGAAGAACCTAGGGGTAAGACAGGAATAAAGACACAGACCTACTAGAGAATGGACTTGAGGATGTGGAGAGGGGGAAGGGTAGGCTGTGACAAAGTGAGAGAGTGGCATGGACATATATACACTACCAGACGTAGAATATATAGCTAGTGGGAAGCAGCCGCATAGCACAGGGAGATCAGCTCGGTGCTTTGTGACCACCTAGAGGGGTGGGATAGGGAGGGTGGGAGGGAGGGAGACACACGAGGGAAGAGATATGGGAACATGTGTATATGTATAACTGATTCACTTTGTTATAAAGCAGAAACTAACACACCATTGTAAAGCAATTATACTCCAATAAAAATGTTAAAAAATGAAATAAAAGAACTTTCTGCAAAAAAAAAAAAAATAAGACATGGTCCTTGGAGATAGTGTAAAGAATTAGGCTATCATTATGGAAAATGCTATCCATAGGTTCACTGAAATATTTTATGGTGATAGTCTTAAGAATGTAATTAGATTTAGAGCAAACATAGTAAAATAATTTATAGTCAGTTTTTAAGTCTTTTAAAAATTCCTGTAAAGACATCTTTGAAAATACCAACACATATTTTAAAATCCTTAGAAAGACCATAGTTGCTCTCTATGAAATGTTTCATTTTAGGAATATTTCATTCGATGGCTTTGACGAATTTGGATATGGATTGAGATCCAAGGATGCCATGTATAAGTCTTGTATTTATGTAAAGAAAATTGAGTGACTTGTAAACACAGTAAGAACTCACTAAAAGTTCACTGCAAACATACAGACATATATCAGTTATATACAAAGGAGGCTTTGGGGGGAGGGGGCCAAGTGGAATGCAAGGATGTGCCCCTTTATTTTGTCTAGTGGGAAATAAGAATTTCAAAATACGCTTTTGCAAATAGCAGTTATAGAAATTCTCTTTTGGTAGCCTAGTCTGAGACACAAAAATGACTTTGCTAAGGTTTTCCTGAACAGCTTTCTTGTTAAGATTGAAAAACATTCTTGGCATTGTACATTTCTTCATAATCCCTAACTAAAGAATTGTCACCTCAAATGAGAGTATGTTTAGCGTAAAACAATCCAAACTGTTTATTTTCAACATTACAAACTTGTTTTCCTTTTCTACTCTCAAAGTTCTTAACATGATGCATTTGTGACTTTTCACATTATTTTCATCATTATTGTCATCAATAAGAAAATTAATTTTTATGGAGACCCTACCTATCTTCACATTTTCATCCCATGTGCTACATACATGGGAAGATACAAAGCAGATATGGTCGTGCACTGAAGGAATTTACTCTCCATTTGGGGGGAACTATGTTCTTAAATGCTACTCTTGCCTCCAGATTCTTCCCCTCTCATACCACCTTCTGAAATATCACCAGACATACAAATGAAAATTTCCTGGTAACTTGGTAAAGTGATATGCATTTATAAATATATCTTCAATCCCCTTTCCATATCTCAATGCATGTGAGAAGAAATGCAAAAAGACCCAAAAGAGAGTAAAGCCAGGGCAGTCTTTAAAACTGAACTTTGAATGTGACCACCTACTGACATTCATGTCCACTGTCAGAGAACTGAAGCCTTACTGGCTTACAGTGCTTGAGAACAACCTCCATCCAGTCACTGGATGACAATCAAGCTATGAAAACACAGGGGCAACCCCTAGGAAGCCAAACTTAAAAATAATTGGGCTTCCCTGGTGGTGCAGTGGTTGAGAGTCCACGTGCCGATGCAGGGGGCACAGGTTCGTGCCCCGGTCTGGGAAGATCCCACATGCCGTGGAGCAGCTGGGCCCGTGAGCCATGGCCGCTGAACCTGTGCTTCCAGAGCCTGTGCTCCGCAACAGGAGAGGCCACAACAGTGAGAGGCCTGCATACCGCAAAAAATAAATAAATAAAATAAATAAAAAATTAAAAAATAGTAGTTATTATTTTAAAACTTGGAATAGAGATGTCACCAGCCACACAGTGTATGTGAAACAGATCTCACTGGTTTAAACCAAGCAAGTTACTAGACAAAAAAATAAAAAAACGCTAACAACCAGCAACTTATTAATAAGAGCTTTGGGGGAGAATTCAGAATCCACAGTTGGAACCATGTAGTATTTAAAATGTATAGCTTTCAACAAAATTATAACTTAAGCAAAGAATGAATAAAGTATCTACTGGGAATACACCAAAAAAAAAAAAAAAAAACTTGGGAAAAACACTGAAAAAAAGAAAAAGATCACTCTGTCCAAAGAGTTGGATTTAGCAGACAAAAACTTCAAAGTGGCTAATATAAATGTGTGCACTAAGAAAACAAAAACACTAAGAAATCATGTTTAAAGAATTAAAGCATGAAAACAATGAATCAACAAGTGAAGGAGATAAACATTTTTTTAAAAGTGGAAACTGACATTGACAAGTGCAATTAATAAAATTAAAAGTGAAGTAGAGAGGCTCAACAGGAGATAGGTGATGGATGACAAGAGAATCTATAAACTTGAAGATAAATAGAAATGATCCAATTTGAAGAACAGAGGGAGAAAAGATTGAAGAAAAATGATCAGAGCCTCCAAGACATGTGGGACCACACTGAGTGTACCAATGTATGTGTAACTGGAGACCAGAAGGAGAGGAGAGAGAAAAAGAGATGGAAAACAAAATTTGTAGAAACAATGGCTAACCTCCCAAATTTGATGAAACAAATTAATCTACACAGCCAATAAGTTCAACTAACCTGAAGTAGGAGAAATCAAAGAAATCTATGCCTAGGCACATTATACTGTTGAAGGTAAAAGACAAAGCAATAAATGTTAAAACCAGTAAAAGAAAAACACCTTATCACATACAGTGGTGCATCAATAAAATTAATGGCTGACTACTCAACTGAAAAGGCAGAAGCCAGGAAGAAGTGGAATTGCATATTTAAAGTCCTGAAAGAACAAAAGCTCTCAATCGAGAATTCTATAAAGCAAAACTATCTTTCAAAAATGAAGGCAGGGCTTCCCTGGTGGCACAGTGGTTGAGAGTCTGCCTGCCGATGCAGGGGACACGGGTTCATGCCCCGGTCCGGGAAGATCCCACATGCCGCGGAGCGGCTAGGCCCGTGAGCCATGGCCGCTAAGCCTGCGCGTCTGGAGCCTGTGCTCCACAACGGGAGAGGCCACAGCAGTGAGAGGCCCGCGTACCACAAAAATAAATAAATAAATAACATAAATGAAGGCAAAATAGAGACAATCTTATATAAAGAAACACAGAGAGAAATAACAGTCCACAGTGCCACAATAAGTAATATCTGAGGGAAGTTCTGAAGGAAGTGAGCTGCATGTACATCTGGCAGATCAGAATCCCAAGCAGTGGGAATTGCAAGTTCAAAGTCTCCGAGGAAGGGCTGTGTTCACTTTATTTGAGGAACATAAAGGAACTAGTATGTTTGGAACAGAGTGAATGATTGGAAGAATAGAAGGGGATGGAATCAGAGAGATATGGTGGCCAGATCATATAGGGTATTTTTTGGTTACAGAAACATGACTTTTACTAGGAGAAATGTGAAGAGATATTTGAAGGTTTTGAGGTGGCAGGGGGGAGATCTGGCCTGAACTGACTTAGGTTTCAACAGGATTTCTGAACACTGTTATAGTTTGAGGAAGAACAGGGTTAAAGGACGAAGACCAATTAGGAACATAGTACTTTAATCCCGGCAACACTTAATGATTCCTTAAACTATGTGGTAAGGAGCAGAGAAGAAATGATTGGATTCTTGATATGATGTGAAGGTAGAACCAGACAGGATGTGTTGATAGCATGGCTGTGGGTTGTGAGAGAAAAAAGTAGGTCAAGGAAGACTGAAGATTTTTGCTGGAATATTTAGAAATATTAAGGTGTGAGATAATGGGAGGAACCACTATGGGGAGGAATATAAAGAGCTACATTTTGGACAAATTAAGCTTGAGATGATTATTACATGTTTAATTGGAGACATCAAGTAGGCTACAGAATATACACACCTGTATTTCAGGAGGGAGTGAATCTAGGCTAGAGATATAAACTAGGGGGTCACCAGAACTTGGATGGTATTTAGAGCCCTGAGACTGGATGAGATAGTCACAGAGAAGAGGCTTAAGGAACACTTCAGTATGAAAAGAACAAAACTACAAGTAGGAGCCAGGAAGAAGGATTAAGGAGGACTTGCCAAAGAATTACTTGGAAAATCAGGTGAGTGCATCCTTGAACCCAAGGAAGGAGAATGTTTAAAGAGGAGGGTACAATTAGTTGTGTGATGGGTCAAAAGGGATGAGAACTGAGAAGTGCTGGAAGATTTAGCAATGTGGATATCTTTGGCAAAATAAGAGCAGTTATATAGCTTGATGGGGGCAAAATGCTTATGGTGTAGGGTTAAGAAAGACTGAAAGAAACTAGAGCTATCCAGTACAAAGAAATATTTAAAGTTTTATTGTAATGGTGAAGAAAAATGGAGTAAAAATGTAGAGGTATAGAATGTGTTCAAACTTAAGGTGTTATCAACTTAAAATAGACGGGAATAAATGTAGGCTGTTATACATAAACTTCATGGTAACCAAAAAGTAAAAACTTATGGTAGATACACAAAAGATAATGAGAAAGGAATCTAAGCATACCAGTAAAGAAACTCATCAAACCACAAAGGAAGAGAGCAAGAGAAGAAGAAAGGAAAAGAGAAGAACTGCAAAACAGCCAGAACATATTAACGAAATGGCAATAACTACATAATGATCACTAAGTACTTTAAACGGACTAAACTCCCCTATCAAAAGACATTGAAGGGTGCAATGGATCAGAAAACAAGATATAGACCCATCTATATGCTGCCTACTAGTGATTCACTTCCTATGTAAGACACACAAAAACTGAAAGTGAAGAGATGGAAAAAAGTTGTTCCATGCAAATGGAAAAGAAAAGAAATGTGAGTAGCTATTCTTACATCAGTCAAAATACACTTTGAACAAAGACTGCAATAAAAGAAAAAGAAGGGCATTACATAATGATAAAGGGGTCAATCCAATGAGAGGACATAATATTTATAATTATGCACCCAAAGAACAAGCACCTAAGTAAATAAAGCAAATATTAACAGACCCAAAGTGAGAAATTGATAGCAATACCATAATAGTGGGGGACTTTAATACACTACTTACAGCAATGGATAGACTGTCAAGACAGAAGATCAATAAGGAAATACTGGCCTTAAATGACAGTTAGACCAGATGGACTTAACAGACATATGTGGAAGATTCCATCTAAAAGCAGCAGAATACACAGTCCTCTCAGTGCACATGGAACATGTTCCAGGACAGACCAGATGTTAGGCCACAAAACAAGTCTTAAAACATTTAAAAACATTGACATCATAGCAAACATCTTTTCAGACCACAGTGGTATGAATGAAATATCAATTACAAAAGGAAAGCTGGAAAATTCACAATCATATGGAAATTAAACAATATGCTACCGAACAATCAATGAATTAATGAAGAAACAAAAGAGAAATCAAAAAAAAATATTGCCACAAATGAAAATGGAAATAGAACATACAAAACATATGCATGCAGCAAAAGCAGATCTAAGAGGGAAGTTCATAGCAATAATTACCTTCCTAAAGAAACAAGAAAAATCTCAAAAAAGCCCCTAAATTTTACACATCAAGGAAATAGAAAAAAAAAGAACAAATGAAGCCCAAAGTTAACAGAAGGAAGAAAATAAAGATCAGAGTGGAAATAAATGAAACAGAGAATAAAATAACAATAGAAAAGATGAATAAAACCAAGAACTGGTTCTTTGAAAAGATAAACAAAATTGACAACCCTCTATCTAGAGTCACCAAGAAAAAAAAAGAGAGAGGACTCAAAATAAGAAATGAAAGAGGAGGGCTTCCCTGGTGGCGCAGTGGTTGAGAGTCCGCCTGCCGATGCAGGGGACCCGGGTTCGTGCCCTGGTCTGGGAGGATCCCACATGCCGCAGAGCGGCTGGGCCCGTGAGCCATGGCCGCTGAGTCTGCGTGTCCGGAGCCTGTGCTCCACAACGGGAGAGGCCGCAACAGTGAGAGGCCTGCATACCGCAAGAAAAAAAAAAAAAAAAAAAGAAATGAAAGAGGAGAGGTTACAACTGATATCACAGAAATAAAAAGGATCATAAGAGATGTCTATGAACAATTACAGGTCAATAAACGTGACAACTTAGAAGAAGTGGATAAATTCCTAGAAACATGCAATCTTCCAGACTGATCATAAAGAAATAGACCAATTACTAGTAACAAGATTGAATTAGGGGACTTCCCTGGTGGCACAGTGGTTAAGAATCCACCTGCCAATGCAGGGGACATGGGTTCAATCCCGGGTCTGGAAAGATCTCACATGCCATGGAGCAACTAAGCCCGTGCACCACAACTACTGAGCCTATGCTCTAGAGCCCACAAGCCACAACTACTGAGCCCACATGCTGCAACTACTGAAGCCCGCAGGCCTAGAGCCTGTGCTCTGCAACAAGAGAAGCCACTGCCATGAGAAGCCCGCACACTGCAACGAAGAGTAGCCCCTGCTCTCTGCAACTAGAGAAAGCTTGTGCACAGCAACGAAGATGGCTTCATGGTGAATTCTACCAAACATTTAAAGTATTAATACCAATCCTTCTCTAACTCTTCCAAAAAATGGAAGAGGAGGGAACACTTTCAAACTCATTTTACAAGGCCAGCATTACTTTGATACGACAATCAGGCAAGGACACTACAAGAAAAGAAAATTACAGGCCAATATCAGATGAACGTAAATGTAAAACTCATCAACAAAATATTAGGAAGCCAAATTCAACAAGACATTAAAAAGGGTCATACACCATGATCAAATGGTATTTATTCCAGGGATGCAAGGATGTTTGAACATCTGCAAATCAACATGATATACCACATTAGCAGATAAAACTCATCTGATCATCTCAATAGATGCAGAAAAAGCATTTGACAAAATTCAACGTCCATTTATGATTAAAAAAATAATCTCTCAAAACAGTGGGTATAGTGAAAAAGTACCTCATCATAATGAAGTGTGTATATGACAAGCTCACAACTAATAACATACCCAAATGGTAAAAAGTTGAAAGCCTTTTCTCTAAGATCAGGAACAAGACAAGGATGCCCACTCTCACCACTTTTATTCAACATAGTATTGGAAGTCCTAGTCAAAGCAATTACACAAGAAAAAGGAATGAAAGGCATCCAAAGTAGAAAGGAAGAAGTAAAACTGTCACTTTTGGCAGATGACATGACATTATATATAGATACCCTAAAGACTTCACACCAAAACTGTTAAAACCAATTAAAATTGACTGAAGTTGCAGGATATAAAATTAATATACATAAATCTGTTGTATTTCTATACAATAAAAACAAATTAACAGGGGCTTCCCTGGTGGCGCAGTGGATGGGAATCTGCCTGCCAATGCAGGGGACATGAGTTCGATCCCTGCTCTGGGAGGATCCCACATGCCACAGCTGCTGGGCCTGCATTCTAGAGCCCACAAGCCACAAATACTGAAGCCTGCATGCCTAGAGCCCGTGCTCTGTGATGGGAGAGGCCACCACAATGAGAAGCCTGCGCACCACAACAAGGAGTGGCCCCCACTCACCTCAGCTAGAAAAAGCCTGCATGCAGCAACAAAGACCCAGCACAGCCAATAAAAAAAAAATTAACAGAAAGAGAAAATAATCCCATTTACAATTGCATCAAAAAGAATAAAATACCTAGGAATAAAGTTAATGTAGGATGTGAAAGGCCTGTACATTGAAAACTATACTACATTGATGAAAAACTGAGGAAAGACACAAATGGTAAGATATTCTATGCTCATGGAATTGGAAGAATTAATATTCTTAAAATGTCTATACTACCCAGAACAATCTACAGAATCAACGCAATCGCTATCAAAATTCCAACTGCACTTTTCACAGAAAGAGAATAAAGGAGCCTAAAATTTGTATGGAACCAGAAAAGACTGACTAGCCAAAGTCATCTTGAGAAAGAAGAACAAAGCTGGATGCATCATGTTTCCTGTTTTGAAACTATATTACAAAGCTGTAGTAATCAAAACTATATAGTACTGACCTAAAAACAGACACATAGATCAATGGAGCAGAACAGAGAACCCCAAAATAAACCCATGCATATATGGTCAATTTATTTATAACAAAGGAGCCAAGAATATACAATGGGGAAAGAATAGTTTCTCCAATAAGTGGTGGTGGGAAAACTGGACAGCCATATGCAATAGAATGAAACTGGACCACTATCTTATACAGAAAAACTAACTCAAAATGGATTAAAGATTTGAATTTAAGACCTGAAACCATAAAACTCCTGGAAGAAAACATAAGTGCTAAGCTCTTTGACATCAGGCTTGGTGATTATTTTTTTGGATCTGACTCCAAAAGCAAAGGCAACAAAAGCAAAAATAAACAAGAGGGATGACAACAAACTAAAAGGCTTCTGTACAGCAAAGGAAACCATCAACAAAATGAAAAGGCAACCTACTGAATGGGAAAAAAATATTTGCAAATCTTATCAGATAAGGGGTTAATAACCAAAACATAAAAAGAACTCATACAACTATATATAAAAAATCCGATTAAGGGCTTCCCTGGTGGCGCAGTGGTTGAGAGTCTGCCTGCCAATGCCAGGGGACACGGGTTCGTGCCCTGGTCTGGGAGGATCCCACATGCCGCGGAGCGGCTGGGTCCGTGAGCCATGGCCACTGAGCCTGTGTGTTCGGAGCCTGTGCTCCACAATGGGAGAGGCCACAATGGTGAAAGGCCTGCATACCACAAAAAAAAAAAAAAATCCGATTAAAAACTGAGCAGAGGATCTGAATAGACATTTTTTCCGAAAAAGATGTACAGATAGCCAACAGGTACATAAAAAGATGTTCAAAATCAGTAACCATTAGGGAAATGTAAATCAATCACAATGAGACATCACCTCACACCTGGTAGAACAACTACCATAGAAAAGACAAGAAATAACAAGGGTTAGCCAGGATGTGGAGAAAAGGAAACACTCGTGTACTGTCGGTGGTAATGTAAAGTGGTGCAGCCACTGTGGAAAACGGTATGGAGGTTACTCAAAAAATTAAAAACAGAACTACTATATGATCCAGCAATTCCACTCCTGTGTATTTATTTGAAGAAAGAGAAAAAACTATTTCCAAAGGATTTATGCACCCCCATGTTCATGCATGTTTATTTACAATAGCCAAGATATGGAAACAACTTAAGTGTCCACAGATGGATAAATGGATAAAAGAGGTATGGTGTATATGGAGAATGAAGTACCATTAAGTCACAAAAAAGAATGAAATCTTACCATTTAGGACAATATGGATGGATTTTAAAGGCATTATACTAAGTGAAATAAGTCAGAGAAACACCAATACCATATGACCTCACTTACATGTAGAATCTAAAAAACAAACAAAGACAAGCTCATGAAGGGGGTCAAAAGGTATAAACTTTCAGGTATAAAGAAGTCATGGGGATGAAATGTACAGCATGGTGACTATAGTTAATGCTGTATTGCATATTTGAAAGTTGCTAAGAGAAAAGATCGTAAAAATCCTCATCAGAAGAAAAAATATTTTTGTAACTGTATGGTAACAGATGTTAATGAGACTTATTATGATCATTTCACAATGTATACAAATATTGAATCATTATGTTGTACACCTGAAGCTAATATGTGTCAATTATACTGCCAAAAAGGGGAAAAAAGAAATTGGAGCTATCTAGTACAAAAAATATTTGTTTTACTGTAAAGGGAAGGAAAGAAATGGAGTGATAACTGGCAGGAGGTGGGGAGTGAGGTTTATAGAGAGATTTTTTTTTTTTTAAACTGGGAAAAATAACACATGTGATTGCAATTGGTAGTAATTCAGTAGAGGAGCAAAAACCTACTTATTGCTGCAGCCATCCTCTTATACTGATGAGAGGGGATGGGAGGTCCACAAGTTTTGGACTGGTCTGATCAAGGAGTGGGGACACTTTAGCCACATTTGCAGGAATGACCATAGAGTATGTGGGTTCAGATGTCAGTAGGTTGAAGAGTTCTTTTGTCACCATCCTCTGCGACAATCACTTTTTCTGATCATGAAAATCCCTGGGTCTATGTATTCTTTTGATCAATACTACCAATATTATCCTTAGAAACCAGATTAATTTACTATACAAGTCATCCTGTTTCATCGGCAGGCTCTAGATGTACCCGTACTTTCTCTACAAGAAAAATGCACACTACCTTTGATGGTTATTTTCCTTGATACACACAGGCCCCCTTTGTCCATATTTACAGGTTTATGACAATTTTCTAGATGGTTTAGTCATCCAAAAAAAGACCATCTAATAAGTAGAATGTTACAATGCCAACATATTAATGACTGCTATTATTTGTATAGTGCTGTGTGGTTCAAGTATTTTCATATATGTTACCTTATTTAATCTTCAAAAAATATGAACAGTAGATGAAATAGTTATTTTTTTACTATTGCTATTTTATAGATTAGGAAACTAAAAATTGTGGCATGTCCAAGATGTAAAACAAAACAAAAACAAGAAGGCATTAGTAATTGGTGAATCCAGGATTCAAATCAGATATTCTGATTCCAGGAATATCAGGATATATTATGCTAGGGACCAAAATCCCACAATTCTCATTTCCTCGTAAAAGCATTATAATTTTAATGTAAGTTTTCTAATTAAGGGAGGAAAAGCACCATTTATTTAGAAGAGTAAGTTTTAGCCTTTAAGTTTACCAAAAATTTGTGAAATAAAGACAACGCTTAACACATACAAAAATGGTTCTGAAGAACCTACGGGCAGGAAAGGAATAAAGACGCAGACGTAGAGAATGGACTTGAGGACACAGGGAGGGGGAAGGGTAAGCTGGGACGAAGTGAGAGAGTGGCATGGACTTATATATACTACCAAATGTAAAACAGATAGCTAGTGGGAAGCAGCCGCATAGCACAGGGAGATCAGCTCAGTGCTTTGTGTCCACCTAGAGGGGTGGGATAGGGAGGGTGGGAGGGAGACGCAAGAGGAAGGAGATATGGGGATATATGTATATGTATAGCTGATTCACTTTGTTATAAAGCAGAAACTAGCACACCATTATAAAGCAATGATACTCAAATAAAGATGTTAAAAAAAACCCAAAACACTGACAGAGAAGGGTATATGGGGTGTGAGAATGGCAATGGGAACTATGGTAAATTTTGGTAGATTTTCTGCCCAAATGCATTGCAACCTGTTTAGGAGGGTTTTGCTGTTTTCGCTGTGTCACAATCATTATAAGATGACTATTATTACAGTGGTCTTCAGGAACATTTTACCAATGAATCCTAACAGTATTCTGATGACAAAGATGATATGTACAAAGTCAAGTAAAAACACAGAACAGATGTAAAGTAACTCTGTGGTAGGTGGAATTCACAACTACAGTCTTAGTACACTGCCCTGATTCCAATCATGAAAAAGGAAGCATGTTCTCTTGAAACTGCAGCTGAAATTGTGAATTCCTCACAACAGTGTGTGTTCAGTGCAGAACCAGAGTAAAGAGATCAGAATCCATTGTTACAGGGCTCAGTGGTAAACTCTGCAGGCTACAGATTTTGTGTCACAGTCTTTTTCTAACTTCCTTCAGTCCTGAGCTGTGGGAATGATGGTCAAATTACTTATACTGGCTTATTTGACTCTTTAAGGCCAAAAGGAAAAAGATGAAATTTGTAGTAATTTTTCTTCCAGTAAAATTAAGTACCTGATTTATTACGTAAGAGGTAATTTAATATGAATATTTAAACAACAGATCATTACCACTTCATTTTTTAAGATCTTTCACTACAGCGTGTGGCTGACAGATGATTTTTGCTCCCTGTTTTTAAATGACTGTATGGTCATTCTTTATTTCTCTTTAAGTCATATGGAAGCCAGGCACTTCTGACCCCTATGTCTTTTTCCTTCACCACAGAAACCTGGTTTGATGCATCACAAGTGTTGTACAGCTCATCTGTGCTGCAGAAAGGAACCAAGGAACTGGTGAATTGTAGCTGCTTTTAAAAAAGAGTTGAAAAAAATCAATAATAAATTATCTTCCTATATAGCAGTTTAGGTTCTTTGCACGTCCCCTCTGACATGTAGATGTAGTTATAAATTGATTTAGTTGGGGACCGTAAGGAATCTCACTTGCTCTGGACTGCCTGGTGAATGTGCATTAGTGAAATAAAAATAACCCATCTTGTCAGAGGGCCTTTCTAGGAGCTGGCGAACCCAGCAAGTTATTTTTATAGTTTAATGAGCTAGGCCCTGGCTTCCACGGGGAGACACAGCAAGTGGAGTGCTTCAAAATTTACTGCTGTAAAATGATCAGGATTCATGTTGTCTATAAAACATGAAAAACATTCTTCATTCCTTACCAATTAGATCATAGTTACGACTCACAGTTCCTTTGAGCTTAAAAGAAAAAATTTAACTGCTAGACATAAATGAATGCTGTGGTTAAATTAAACCCTTCAACAGCCCAAACAGGCTTGAAAGAAATGCCTTCTGGATGTTATTAACACGCATATTTAAGTGCTATTTTTAAATTTTAACTGCAAGCCATAGCAAGCACAAATATTTAGAATAGCTATTTTGGCATGATAGCATTACTTTTACATTTTTTCATCTATACTAATTCTTTCCAATAATTACTTCACCTTTTATTATATTAAAATACTTTTGCAGAGCTAGGGAATTTGTTTTATGAAAGTAACTGTATTTGAGGAAGCAACAAACAATTAATGGCTATGTAGCTTTGTAGTAGAAAGTTCTGTACATTTATTATGTCAACAGGATCATGTGTCATTTTCCATGAGTATTCTAAAATTTCCAAGAATTGAGAATTTGAACTCAACTTTTTAAAAGGTTTGTTTATAATTATTTAAAAATATATTCTTTGTAGAAAAGTTGAAACATAACTACAAGGAAGACCATAAAAGCCATCCTTACCAAAGTAAAATTTGGATATAAAGCTCTCATGTATGTATGTATGTATGTGTGTGTATATATATACCATTGACCCTTGAACAATGCAGTGGTTAGGGATGCTTACCCCCCACGCAGTTGAAAATCCAAGTGTAAGTCCACATTCAGCCCTCCACATCTGTGGTTCTGCACCTGCAGTGGATTCAACCAACCTCAGACATGTAGCACTGTTGTATTTATTGAACAAAAAAATCCACATATAACAGACCTGCACAGTTCAAACCCGTGTTGTCCAAGGATCCACTATATATGTATATTTATATGGGTATATGTGTGTGAGACAGTTTTGGTTTTCCATATCGTCTATATCACAACAATGTACTTTTTCATATGACATTATGTAACACAAGATATGTTTGTTTGCTAGGGCTGCCATAACAAAAGACCACAGACTGCACTGTTTAAAAAACAGGTATTTACTTCTGACAGTGCTGGAAACTGGAAGTCTGAGATCAAGGTGCTGGCAGGTTTGGTTTTTCCTAAGGCCTCTCTCCTTGGCTGGGAGATGGCCACCTTCTCTATCCTAACTTGGCCTTTTCTCTGTATGTGCATATTCTGGTGTCTTTCTCTTCTCATAAGGACACCAGTTTTATTTGATTAGGACTCCACCCTTACATTCACATTTAACCTTAAACTACCTCTTTAAAGGCCCTATCTCCAGATATAGTCCAGATATTGGAGATTAGGGCTTCACTATATTCAGTTTTGTGAGTGACACAATTCAGTCCATAAAACATGACTTTAAAAGTTCACATGATATTTTACCATACAGATGCCCTATATTTTAATAATTCTCCTGGTTTGAGACAATTAGAATTTTTGACAGATTCTGCTATTAACCACAGTTCCGTTTTCTGCATTTTATGTGTGCAGAAGATACATCTGCATTTTTATCTACATCTTTGATAATTTCTTTAGTATATGTGCTGCTAATACTTTGATACTTGAATATAAATTACTAGAAGTGAAATTATTATGTGGGGAAATCAACATTTTAAGCCTCTTCTTCCTGTATTTATATACAGGAAGCATATAGTGCTTTTTGTCTTCCATGAAATCCTTGCCTATTCCAATGTCCTATAGGTATTATTCTGTTTTCTTCTAGAAACTTTATGGTTCTTGCATTTATGAACAGGCCTATCATTCATCAGGAGTTACATTTTGATATGAAGTGAGGTAGGTCTAGTGTTTCATTTTTTTTTCCCATAAATATTTCCAACTGTTACAGCAGGGGTCCCCAACCCCCAGGCCATGGACTGGTACCAGTCTGCAGCCTGTTAGGAACTGGGCCGCACAGCAGGAGGTGAGCGGCCTGCGGGCGAGTGAAGCCTCATCTGCTGCTCCCTGTGGCTCCCCATCGCTCGTGTTACCGCCTGAACCATCTGCCCCCCCCCCAACCCCCACTGTCTGTGGAAAAATTGTCTTCCAAAAAACCAGTCCCTGGTAGCGAAAAGGTTGGGGACTGCTGTGTTACAGAACCTTTTGTTTAAAAGAGTTTAATTGTGTTAACTTGGTGACTTGGTTGAAAGAAATCACTTGACTGTACACTTATGAGTCTATTTCTTAACTCAGTTCTGTCCCATTCATCTACCTCTCTATCCTTATGTCAGTGTTTTCACTGTCTTGATTACTTATAATTTAATATTCAATCTTGAAATCAATTAATATAAATCCTACAACTTTGTTCTACTCTTCAAGATTTTGACTATTCAACTCCTTTATATCTCCCTATAGTTTTTAGAACCAGCTAATTGATTTCTTTAAAAATTCTGCATTTTGATTGGTGTTAGACTTACAAATCAAATCTGAAATAATACCATATTAATAGTGAGTCTCCTATTGCACTGGTATAATATATGCCTCAACTTTCTTTAATTTCTCTCAGTAATGTGTTAGTCTTCAGTGTATAGAAACTGCATGTATATTGATGATTTTATTTCTAGATGATTAATGCTATGATGCTATTATAAATGATATTTTAAAAATTTCATTTTATAGTTGTTTGTTGCTAATATTATAAATAAAACAGAATTTTGTATATTAACTTGTATGCTGTGACCTTGATAAGTTCACTCATTATTTCTATTGGCTTTTTGGTGTGTGTTGATTTTATAGGGTTCTCTTTATATACAATCATAACATCTGTGATGGAGACAGTTTTACCTGTTTATTATCTTTATATCTTTTCTTTTACTTGGCTTATTGCATTGTTAGAACTGCCACTGTGATGACATTGTGAGAGTGAATGTTTTGTTTGCAATTTTAGTTAAAAAATACTCAATATTTCACTATTAAGTATAATTTTAGTTACAGGGTTATCAATTATTTTTTATTCAATAGATATTAAGCTTGATTCTATTCTTAGTTTACTGCGAGTATTCCTTAAAATCATGACTGGGTATCCAAATTTCTCAAACCTTTTCTCTGTATTTATTGCGATGATATGATCATATATTTTTTTCTCTTTTATGTTGTTAATATGGTGAACTGCATTGTTTGATTTTCAAATGTTAAACCAAATTGCTTTTTTGGGATAAATGCCTCCTAGTTATGACATATCCTTTTCCAATATTGCTAGATCTGATCTGTTCATATTTAAGGATTTTTAAAATCTGTTTACGAGGGATATTGGTTTATAGTTCTCTTTTGTAATGTCTTCATTAAGTTTTAAAATTAAATTTGTGCTGTCCTCATAAAATGAGTTGGGAAATGCTTCCTGTTCCTCTAAATTCTTAAAATTAGTTGCAGTTTAGTATTTTTTTCTTAAAACTTTAACAGAATTTATTTTTCAATTATGGAGTTTTCTTTGTGGGAAGGTGATTAATTTTCTTAATAGACGTAGGACTATTTAGATTGTCTGTTTCTTTTTACATTTTGATGAACTGTATTTTTCAAAGAAATTGTCCGTTTCATCTAAACTATTGAATTTATTGGCATGGTTTTGTTTAAAATGTCACCTTATTATACTTTTAATGTCCACAGGATCTGTAAAGGTGTGCTTTTTGTGGCAGATATTAATACTTCATGCACTTTTTCTTCAGTCTTGCTAGAGTTTACACATTTTAAGAGGCAACTTTTAAACTTTGTTGATTTTTCTCTGTCAGTTATCACGTTTATCACCTTTCAGTCCTATTTTTAATGTTTCTTTTCTTATATTTACTTCAGGTTTAACTTTTTCTCATTTTTCTACGTTCTTATCACAGAAACTTAGATCTTTGCTTTTATATGTCTTTTTTTCAAATACAGTTATTTAAAACCACAAGTTTTGTTCTAAACACTATTTTATCTGTATCTGAGATCTTTTGTGTGTTTTCATTATCACTTAGAAATATTTTCTAATTTCTATTCTGAGTTCACCTAATGAGCTACTTAGAAGTATATTAATTTTCAAACATTTGAGAATTTTCTATGTGTTTTTATTAATTTCAAGTGTAGTAACATTGAGGCTTAGAACACACTTTATGATTTTATTCCTTTGAAATGTATTGTGGTCTATCCTGGTGAAAGTCCCATATGCTCATGAGAAGAATGAATATTTTGCAGTTGGTGGCTGTGGTGTTCTACAAATGGCAGTAAGATCAGGTTGGTTGATAATGTTTCAAGTATTCTGTATCTATATTAATTTCTATCTCTTTGTTCTATCAATTACTCAGAAGGGGGTGACAAAATCTACAGCTGACTGGACATTTAACTTTCCCTTTTTTCTATCTTGTATTTGTTTCAAGTACTTTGAAGATCAAAATTAGGTAAGATTGTTATATTTTGCTGATGACATTTTACCATTATGGAATGTTCCTCATCATCTTTGATAATCCTTTTGCCTACATTATCTGAGTTTAAATAAACAATACCACCTTTTTTTATGTTTTGAGTTTGCATGGTTTGTCATTTTCCTGTTGTTTTACTTCCAAACTTTGTATCTTTAAATATTGTTTGTGATACTTGTAATTAACATTGTCTTGATATTTGATTTATCCAGTTTATGGTATATTTTGATCATATGCTGGTTAGTAAATATTATCATCCTCCAGAAACGGTATACCTCTTCTTTTGTTACGCTAGTAGTATGAATGGATAAATCCATCTAATTTGTAGCTGAGTTTGCTTGGGGTTGTGTTACAGCTTTAGATAAATTTAGTGTATCACTGACTTCAAATGGATAAGGGTGAAACAGAACTTTTACTTTAGCAGCACTTGGGATCTGAGCACTTGCTAGATTTCAGGTATCTCTTATGTTTTACATCCTAAATGCCATATCTTTCTCTGTTTTACAACCTGGCTGACAGCTTTGCGGCTCACTAGGGAGTTTCTTTTTCCTCTCTAGTCCGTCCTGGCTTTCTGGGCTTTGAAAGACTTCTCCCAACCCTGCTCCTCTGTCCCCAGCATTCAGAATCTGCTGTCTCCCCATTATTGAAGATTCAGTGTACCTCTGAGGGGTTTTATTCTTTCTTCTGCCCTGTGCTCAACCTTTAGCAGGTCATTACTGGGCACTCTGTGAATGTCTGGGCACTTGGTCAGTGGGGTTCCTCTCCGTTCTCCTGCCCTACATCCTGCCTTGATTAGAGAATAGCAGTGAATTTCCAGAGTGATCTGGAAGAATTTCTCTCAACTCTCCTTTTGTATTAACAAGCTTCAACATACGACTCTCACATATTCATTTAGGTATTTAAGAAAGAGTTATTGGTAGGTGCACATTTGTTCTATGGCTGGGGATCCTTGGTATTATAATCCATCTTGTCTGCCCACAAGACAATTAAAAGTTAATTAAAAATTTGGCGGGTTTATCCCTTTGTTTGTGGTAGATTTCTTCTCTTCCCACTACCCCAACAAAGCTGAAAACATGCATAGGTATTTTTCCCCTAGGATGGGCCTGTCATGTTTCAAATTTAGTTTGTTTAGATATCTTTGTGCCTTCAGCTTGGATTTTTTTAAAACAAGAATCTTGTCACTTACCCAGCTTGTTCTCATTGTTGGGATAGAAGCAACAGTCTTTTGTGGGCTTCCCTATCTTAATTGGCAGTGAACGGTCCTGACTGGAATTTTCCTTGGAAAATTTAGTTCAGCTAATTAAGCATTATGGCAAAAATTGATACCTCAAAATATCCAAATTTACCATCTTGAAACATATCGTATCTCTCCATCTAAATGTTTACATACTTTACCCAGTTCCCATTTTTTGTAAGAAGAAATTTTAAATGTGGTTAAAGAATATTTGAATATATGACAAACCCTTGGCTAGCCTAAGAAAAAAAGAAAAGTCTCCAGTAAAAATCAGAAAGGAAAGAAGGGACATTACAATGAATGCCTCAGAAATAAAAAGAATCATAAAATATATGAATGATATAAAAACTATGAATAATTATATGCCAGTGAACTGGATAACTTAAAAGAGATGGATAGATCCCTAGAAACATACAATACACCAAGCTAAATTATGAAGGAATAAAAAGTCTGAAAATACCTGTAACTAGTATAAAGATTCAATCAGTAATCAAAAACCTCCCAACTAAGAAAAACTCAGGACCAGATGCTTTCACTGGTGAATTCTATTAAACATTTAAAGAAGAATTAACCCCAACCCTTCTCAAACAATTCCAAAAAACTGAAGAGGAGGGAACATTTCCAAACTCATTTATAAGGCCAGCATTACCCTGACATCAAAGCCAGACAAAGATACCACAAGAACAGAAAACTACAGGGTAATATCCCTGATAAATATAGATGCAAAAATGCTCAACAAAACACCAGCAAAGCAAATCCAACATCACACTATAAGGATCACACAAAACCACAACAAGATGGCCAAGTGGGATTTATCCCTAGGATATAAGGATGGCTCAACATACAAAAATCCATTAATGTGATACAATACATTAATAGAATGAATGAGCAAAGTCATATTATTATCTCAACTGAGGCAGAAAAAGCATTTGACAAAATTCAGCACCTCTCATGATACAAACTCTCAAACTCAGAATAGAAGGAAAATACCCCAGCATAATAAAAGCCATGTAGGACAAGCCCACACCTAACATCATACTCCTATGAAAAACTGAAAGCTTTCCTATAAGAATGTCCAATCTCACCATTTCTATTCAACAAGTCTTAGCCAGAGCAATGAGGCAAGAAAAAGAAATAAAAAGCATCCAAATTGGAAAGAAAGAAGTAAAACTGTCCGTTTTTGCAGATGACATAATCTTTATGTGGAAAACTCTAAAGAATCCATCAAAAAACTATTCAAACTACTGAACAAATTCAGTAAAGTTACAGGATACAAAACTAACATAAAAAAGCAGTTGTGTTTCTAGACACTAACAATGAATTATCTAAAAATGAAGTTAGGAAGACAATCCCATTTACAAGAGTGCCCAAAAGAATAAAATACTTAGGAATAACCTTAACTAAGGAGGTGAAAAACTTGTATATGAGAGCTACAAAACACTGATGAAAGAAATTAAGACACCAATAAACAGAAACATATTTATGAATTGAACAAATTAATATTGTTAAAATATCCATACTACTTAAAGTAATCTACAGACTCCATGCAATCCCTATCAAAATCCCAGTGACATTTTTACAAAAAGAGAAAAATAATTCAACAATTCATACAGAACCACAAAAGACCATCAATAGCCAGATGAATCCTGAGAAAAGAGAACAAAGCTGGATACACCACACTTCCTGATTTCAAAATATATTACAAAGCTATAGGAATCAAAACAGTATGGTACTGGCATTAAAAACACACATAAAAACCAATGGAATTAGAGTCCAGAAATACATCCAAGCATGTATGGTAAACTGATCTTTGACAAGCATGTCAAGAATTCACAATGAGGAAAGAACAGTCTCTTCAACAAATGATGCTAGGAAAATTCAAAATCCATATGCAAGATAAAATTGAACCCTTAATTTACTCCATGCACAAAAATCAACTCAAAATGTATTAAAGACTTAATCATATGACCTGAAATTGTAAAATTCCAAGAAGAAAACATGGGGGAAAACTTCATGCCATTGGTCTTGTCAATGATTTCATGAATATAACACGGAAATGACAGAAAACAAAAGCAAAATTAGACAGGTGGAACTACCTCTAACTAAAAAGTTCTGCACAACAAAGGAAGCAATCAGAAGAGTGAAAAGGCAACTTAAAAAATGGGAGAATATATCTGCAAACCATATGTTTGATAAGAGGTTAATCTCCAAAATATATAAGGAACTTCTACAACTCAATAGCAAATAATGAATACCCAATTTAACAATGGGATAATGACTTGATTCATTTCTCAAAAGAAATAAATATAAATATTAAAATAAATAAATATAAATATATATAAGTAACCAACAGGTATATAAAAATGCTCAATATCACTACTCATCAGGCAAAATAAACCAAAACCATGAGATATCACCTCACGCCTGCCAATATGGGTATTAGCAAAAAAAGAAGTTATGTATTGGTGAAGATGTGGAGAAATTGCAACCCTTCCCCCCTTTATTGGTATGCAATATTGGTGTATACACTACAGAAAACAGTGTGGAGTTCTGTCAAAAAATTAAAAATAGAACCACTATATTGTCCAGCAATCCCACTTCTGGATATTTATCCAAAGGAATTTAAATCAGGATCTTAACATTATTAGCACAATGTTAATTGTGGAACTATTCACAATAGCCAAGATGTGAAAACAACCTACATGTCCATAAACAAATGAATGAGGAAAACGTATTATATACATACAGTGGGCAGAAATTATGCAACAATTTGCTAAACCTTAAGGATATTATGCTAAGGTAAATATGCTAGACCCAGAAGGACAAATACTGCATGCTTCTTTGTATATTAGGTATCTAAACTAGATTCATACAAGTGGTTGCCAGGTGCAGGGGAAAGGGATAAATGGACAGTTACTAATCAATGGGCATAAACTTTCAGCAAAGTAAGATGAACAAGCTCTAGAGATCTGAAGTACAACATTGTAACTATGGTCAACAATACCTATTGTACACTTAAAAAATTGCTGAGCAGGTAGATTTCACGTTAAATGCTCTTACCACAATCAAATTAAATTTTAAAAGTTAAAAAATGTTGGAATACACTAGAATTTTATGTGAAGAAGTGCAAAAAAATTATTTAATAATCAATGATTAGATGGATTATTATTCACGCCAACACTGAAATATTTTGCAGCTAAGAAAGAAAATCACATTATGAAACTTTTATAATATAGAAAAATGTTCAGATTTTTTCAACATGTATTTATTGAGCACCCATTAAATTCCAAACACTGTAGCAGGGGCTAACTATGCATAGACTTGAAAAATACACGCCTTCTGCCTGAATGGAGCTTATAATATTGTAAAAAAGACAAAGCAGTAAACAAATATGTAATCAACAACTTTGGTGTAACAGGAAGTAAACAAAAAGGGGTGCAGATCTCCATTATCAGGTGGGCTAAAAGCCATTCTTAGCAAAGATAAAATGTAAGTAATTACAGAGATGAAGCCACGTGATTGGCAGGAACAACAGTTCAAGCAGTGGGAACAGTGTGAATGAAGAGCCTAAGAGGAGCTAGAACTTAAGACAGCTTACAAACTAATGCAATGTTCCATGACTGAAGAATATTTGGCACATAGGGAATAATGAATTACAAGGTTGACTTGGCAGTTAGAGACTTGTTCACTCATGGCTTTAAAGGCTTTACAAGGTTTTAAAAGTAAGGGGTTTAGATTTATTTCTTTGTTCAAGTGTTTCTTATTTAAGTGTTTAAGCTGACTTTAAACACGATCTGGTTTGTCACTGTAAAAATAAAGCAAAAATTTTTAGTTGAGAAGCAAGAAGAACTACAATTCTGCAGACTGTGGAACAAAAACCACATTCACAGAAAGACAGACAAGATGAAAAGGCAGAGGGCTATGTACCAAATGAAGGAACAAGATAAATCCCCAGAAAACAACTAAATGAACTAGAGATAGGCAACCTTCCAGAAAAAGAATTCAGAATAATGATAGTGAAGATGATCCAGGACCTCAGAAAAGAATGGAGGCCAAGATCGAGAAGATGCAAGAAATGTTTAACAAAGACCTAGAAAGATTAAAGAACAAACAAACAGAGATGAACAATACAATAACTGAAAGGAAAACCACACTAGAAGGAATCAATAGCAGAATAACTGAGGCAGAAGAACGGATGAGTGACCTGGAAGACAGAATGGTGAAATTCACTGCCGCAGAACAGAATAAAGAAAAAAGAATGAGAAGAAATGAAGACAGCCTAAGAGACCTCTGGGACAACATTAAATGCAACAACATTTGCATTATAGGGGCACCAGAAGGAGAAGAGAGAGAGAAAGGACCAGAGAAAATATTTGAAGAGATTATAGTCGAAAACTTCCCTAACATGAGAAAGGATATAGCGATCCAAGTCCAGGAAGTGCAGAGAGTTCCATACAGGATAAACCCAAGGAGAAACACACCAAGACACACAGTAATCAAACTGGCAAAAATTAAAGACAAAGAAAAATTACTGAAAGCAGCAAGAGAAAAATGACAAAAAAACATACAATGGAACTCCAGTAAGATTAACAGCTGATTTCTCAGCAGAAACTCTAGAAGCCAGAAGCGAGTGGCATGATATACTTAAAGTGACGAGAGGGAAGAACCTACAACCAAGATTATTCTACCTGGCAAGGATCTCATTCAGATTTGATGGAGAAATCAAAAGCTTTACAAAGCAAAAGCTAAGAGAATTCAGCACCACCAAACCAGCTCTACAACAAATGCTAAAGGAACTTCTCTAAGTGGCAAACACAAGAGAAGAAAAGGACCTACAAAAACAAACCCAAAACAAATGAGAAAATGTCATAGGAACATACATATCGATCATTACCTTAAACGCGAATGGATTAAATGCTCCAACCAAAAGACACAGGCTTGCTGAATGGATACAAAAACAAGACCCATATATATGCTGTCTTACAAGAGACCCACTTCAGACCTAGGGACACATACAGACTAAAAGTGAGGGTATGGAAAAAGATATTCCATGCAAATGGAAACCAAAAGAAAGCTGGAGTAGCAATATTCATATCAGATAAAATAGACTATAAAATAAAGAATGTTACAAGAGGCAAGGAAGGACACTACATAATGATCAAGGGATCAATCCAAGAAGAAGATATAACAATTATAAATATATATGCCCCCAACATAGGAGCAACTCAAAACATAAGGAAACTGCTAACAGCTATAAAAGAGGAAGTCGACAGTAACACAATAATAGTGGGGGACTTTAACACCTCACTTACACAAATAGACAGATCATCCAAAATAAAAATAAATAAGGAAATAGAAGCTTTAAATGACATAATAGACCAGATAGAGTTAATTGATATTTATAGGACATTCCATTCAAAAACAGCAGATTACACTTTCTTCTCAAGTGCGCAAGGAACATTCTCCAGGATAGATCGCATCTTGGGTCACAAATCAAGCCTCAGTAAATTTTAAAAAATTGAAATCATATCAAGCAACCTTATGACCATAACGCTTTGAGATTAGAAATGAATTACAGGGAAAAAAATGTAAAAACACAAACACATCGAGGCTAAACAATACATTACTAAATAACCAAGAGATCACTGAAGAAATAAAAGAGGAAATCAAAAAATACCTAGAGACAAATGACAATGAAAACACGATGATCCAAAACCTATGGGATGCAGCAAAAGCAGTTCTAAGAGGGCAGTTTATACAAGCCTACCTCAAGAAACAATAAAAGTCTAAAATAAACAATCTAACCTTACAACTAAAGGAACTAGAGAAAGAAGAACAAACAAAACCCAAAGTTAGCAGAAGGAAAGAAATCATAAAGATCAGAGCAGAAATAAATGAAATAGAAACAAAGAAAACAATAGCAAAGAGCAATAAAACTAAACGCTGGTTCTTTGAGGAGATAAACGACACTGATAAACCATTAGCCAGATTCATCAAGAAAAAGAGGGAGAGGACTCAAATCAATAAAATTAGAAATGAAAAAGGAGAAGTTACAACAGACACCACAGAAACACAAAGCATCCTAAGAGACTACTACAAGCAACTCTATGCCAATAAAATGGACAACCTGGAAGAAATGGACAAACTCTTAGAAACCTTCCAAGACTGAACCAGGAAGAAACACAGAATATGAACAGATGAATCACAAGTAATGAAATTGAAACTGTGATTAAAAATCTTCCGCCAAACAAAAGTCCAAGACCAGGTGGCTTCACAGGTGAATTCTATCAAACATTTAGAGAAGAGCTAACACCCATCCTTCTCAAACTCTTCCAAAAAATTGCAGAGGAAGGAACACTCCCAAACTCATCCTATGAGGCCAATGTCACCCTGATACCAAAACGAGACAAAGATACTACAAAAAAAGAAAATTACAGACCAATATCACTGATGAATATAGATGCAAAAATCCTCAACAAAATACTAGCAAACAGAACCCAACAACACATTAAAAGGATCATACACCATGATCAAGTGGGATTTATCCCAGGGATGCAAGGATTATTCAATATATGCAAGTCCATCCATGTAACACACCATGTTAACAAACTGAAGAATAAAAACCATATGATTGTCTCAATAGATGCAGAAAAAGCTTTTGACAAATTTCAACACACATTTATGGTAAAAACTCTCCAGAAAGTGGGCATAGAGGGAAAATACCTGAACATGATAAAGGCCATATATGACACACCCACAGCAAACATCATTCTCAATGGTGAAAAACTGAAAGCATTTCTTCTAAGATCAAGAACAAGACAAGGATGTCCACTCTCACAACTATTATTCAACATAGTTTTGGAAGTCCTAGCCACGGCTGTCAGAGAAGAAAAAGAAATACAAATTGGAAAAGAAGAAGTAAAACTGTCATTGTTTGCAGATGACATGATACTATACATAGAGAATCCTAAATATGCCACCAGAAAACTACTAGAGCTAATCAATGAATTTGGTAAAGTTGCAGGATACAAAATTAATGCACAGTAATCTCTTGCATTCCTATACACTAATGATGAAAAATCTGAAAGAGAAATTAAGGAAACATTCCCATTTACCACTGCAACAAAAAGAATAAAATACCTAGGAATAAACCTACCTAGGCAGACAAAAGACCTGTATGCAGAAAACTCTAAGACACTGATGAAAGAAATTAAAGATGATACCAACAGATGAAGAGATATACCATGTTCTTGGATTGGAAGAAGCAATATTGTGAAAATGACTATACTACCCAAAGCAATCTACAGATTCAATGCAATCCTTATCAACTTACCAATGGCATTTTTTACAGAACTAGAATAAAAAACCTTAAAATTTGTATGGAGACACAAAAGACCCCCAATAGCCAAAGCAGTCTCAAGGGGAAAAAACAGAGCTAGAGGAATCAGACTCCCTGACTTCAGACTATACTACAAAGCTATGGTAATCAAGACAATATGGTACTGGCACAAAAACAGAAACAGAGATCAATGGAGCAAGATAGAAAGCCCAGAGATAAACCCATGCACCTATGGTCAACTAATCTATGACAAAGCAGAGACGGATATACAATGGAGAAAAGACAGTCTCTTCAATAAGTGGTGCTGGGAAAACTGGACAGCTACATGTAAAAGAATGAAATTAGAACACTCGCTAACACCATACACAAAAATAAACCCAAAATGGATTAGAGACCTAAATGTAAGACTGGACAGTATAAAACTCTTAGAGGAAAACAGAGGAAGAACACTCTTTGACAGAAATCAGAGCAAGATCTTTTTTAATCCACCTCCTAGAGTAATGGAAATAAAAACAGAATTAAACAAATTGGACCTAAGGAAACTTGAAAGCTTTTGCACAGCAAAGGAAACCATAAACAAGACGATAAGACAACCCCCAGTATGGGAGAAAATATTTGCAAATGAATCAATGGACAAAAGATTAATCTCCAAAATATATAAACAGCTCATGCAGCTCAATACTAAAGAAACAAACAACCCAATCCAAAAATGGGCAGAAGACCTAAATAGACATTTCACCAAAGAAGACATACAGATGGCCAAGAAGCACATGAAAAGCTGCTCAACATCACTAATTATCAGAGAAATGCAAATCAAAACTACAATGAGGTATCACCTCACAACAGTTAGAATGGGCAACATCAGAAAATCTACAAACAAAAAATGCTAGAGATTGTGTGGAGAAAAGGGAACCCTCTTGCACTGTTGGTGGTAATGTAAATTGACACAGTCACTATGGAGAACAGTATGGAGGTTCCTTAAAAAACTAGAAATAGAATTACCGTAGGATCCAGCAATCCCACTACTGGGCTTGTACCCAGAGAAAACTGTAATTCAACAAGACACATGCAGCCCAATGTTTATTGCAGCACTATTTCCAATAGCCAGGTCATGGAAGCAACCTAAATGCCCATCAACAGACGAATGAATAAAGACAATGTGGTATATATACAGTGGAATATTACTCAGCCATAAAAAGGAACGAAATTGGGTCATTTGTTGAGACGTGGATAGATCTAGAGACTGTCATACAGAGTGAAGTCAGTCAGAAAGAGAAAAATAAATATTAACACATATGTGGAACCTAGAAAAATGGTACAGATGGACTGGTATGCAGGGCAGAAATCGAGACACAGATGTAGAGAACAAACGTATGGACACCACAGGGGGAAAGCGGCAGGGTGGTGGTGGTGTGATGAAATGGGCGATTGGGATTGACATGTATACACTGATGTGTATAAAATTGATGACTAATAAGAACTTGCTGCATAAAAAAAATAAAATAAAATTTAAAAAATTTTTAAAAAAAGAGGTGAAATATATTCTTGTCTATCATCAGGTGACAAGCACTCAGATATATAATACATTGATATCTGCATTTCCTTTTGTGCTTTACGGTCACACTCTGTCATCTGTTCCATTATATTTAATGGCAAATTCCAAGGAAACTCAAGCTGTCCAGTCTCCTTTTATTCATTCTCACATTTCATATTGATAGACATCTCTGTCTATCACTGAAACGAACCAACCCCCTTTTCTACCCAGCTTTTTGGTCCTCAGAGTCTACTACTTTCTCATAAACAACTCTCTCAAAAAAAAAAAAAATTTAGTGGAGAACTGAATGAAGAGAAGCATGGGAGGTAAGGAGAGCAGAAAGGAGCCTAGCAGTCCAGGTGAGGAAAAAAGTGGCACATGTAGACTGCAATCTGTTTTATAAACAGTGGCCAGATCTGACATGTGTTTTAGAAGTGCAGTGGCTAGGACTTTATGTTAATTTGAATGAAGGCATGAAGGAGAGGGAGAAGTAGTAAGTATTGCTTTCCAGCTTTGTGGCTTAAGGAGAAAGACTGATTGGAGGGTGATACTAATTTCCAATGTGGGAAAGATAGAAAGAGGAAAATTATGTTAAGAAAAAAACTACAAATCAAGTCCTTTATTTTAGTTATGCTAACCTTCACATTCAAATGAGGATGCTGAGCAGGAAGTTGGATTTGAGGCTGGGGTTTGGGCTGAGGCTAACTTGGCAGGTTGTTAGTACATACATTTAAGTATGAATTCTCTGATCTCAGTGAGAGTGAAGAAGTATGCAACTACCTTCCAAAATTAGTATTATTGGCAGTGTCCTACGGGTGGCAGGATTATGATCAGATTTATTTCCTTCCTTGTAACCTTAAATATTTATTGAACATTTACACAAATATAATGGTTTAAAGGAAGCTTATTAAAAATATTCAGAAAGACAATATAATCTCTAAGACTCTAGGGATAGCTGTTGTCCCTCTTTTCTCATGGTTTCCTTGACCCCCCCCACACACCCCCCTGCATATCTTCTTCTCTCACTCCAAGCATTATGTTTTAATTAGAAAAAAATGCCATTTTAAATACTGTAATTATCTGTTATCTATTGGTGTTTAGTGTTGAAGAGAATTCTGAAGCTTTTGTACTTTCTTTTTTTATTTTTCTTTTTTTTGGGGGGGGGACTTTACACATTTATTTGTCTCCTGAAATAAGTATGTATATAGCTTTTCTTTTTTTTTTTAACATCTTTATTGGAGTATAATTGCTTTTCAATGGTGTGTTAGTTTCTGCTGTATCACAAAGTGAATCAGCTATACATATACATATATCCCCATATCCCCTCCCTCTTGTATCTCCCTCCCACCCTCCCCATCCCCACCCGTCTATGGAAACACAAAAGACCCTGAATAGCCAAAGCAATCTTGAGAAAGAAAAACGGCTCTGGAGGAATAAGGCTCCCTGGCTTCAGACTATAATACAAAGCTACAGTAATCAAGACAGTATGGTACTGGTACAAAAACAGAAATATAGATCAATGGAACAGGATAGAAAGCCCAGAGGTATGGGCTTTGGTTACCCACGCACATATGGTTACCTTATCTTTGATAAAGGAGGCAAGAATATACAATGGGGAAAAGACAGCCTCTTCAATATTGGTGCTGGGAAAACTGGACAGCTACATGTAAAAGAATGAAATTCGAACACTTCCTAACACCATACACAAAAATAAACTCAAAATGTACTTTCATTTGGATATAATTTCCCCTTCTCAGATGTTCAGAGAATTATTTTTAATCTACAATCATATGTGTAATATTTCTTGGCACTTGTTCATTAGTTTTTCTAGTTATTATTGAACCCACGTAAAATGGTCTGACAGCACCATGTCCCAGAGTCTGGGAAAACAATGGGAACTTGTAGGCGAACCCTGAGCAGATCCTTTTCACATGATCAGCCTAATGATGGGATTACTGTTTTAGCTTTTGTCTGTGATCACCTTATATTGTGACACCATGTGGAAAAACTTTAGGTTGAAAGTGACAAACATCAAGGAAGAATTACAAAGCCAGAGCTGGGTAGGGCTTTGGTCTCACATCTAGCCTCGCCTATTCTATAGCTGGGAAAACTGGAGAGAATTGCCCCTGTGTCCCACCATGACCAGTCCAGGGCAGCTGAATGCAGGCTCTGCTCCATTTTTTTGTTCATATTTTTCATGATTTTCTAGATAGAGAATTGGATTTCTGAAAATACTTAAGACTGTGCTCTGAATGCTTCATTTTAAAATTAAATGCATTCAGGACTTCCCTGGTGGTGCAGGGGTTAAGAATCTGCCTGCCAATGCAGGGGACATGGGTTTGATCCCTGGTCCAGGAAGATCCCACATGCCATGGAGCAACTAAGCCCATGCACCACCACTACTGAGCCTGTGCTCTAGAGCCTGAGAGCCACAACTACTGAGCCCACATTCCACAACTATTGAAGCCTGTGAGCCTAGAGCTCATGCTCCACAACAAGAGAAGCCAGCACAATGAGAAGCCCGTGCACCACAACGAAGAGTAGCTTCTGCTCACCGCAGCTAAAGAAAGCCCGCACGCAGCAACAAACACCCAATGCAGCCAAAAAAAAAAAAAAAAAAAAGAATTAAATGCATCAATTCTTGATCTTCATGGCAGGTTTGCATTAGAGATCACTTCCAATACCAAGAAAAATTAGGAAGTTATGAAAAAAGTTGTTTTCTCGTCTACTCTTTATTTAGTACTTCATGCTATTATATACCCATGTATCTCTATACACCTATATCTATACACACACACACACATACACAAACACACACAAGGCAAAGACACACCACATGCCCACACGCCTTCTTGATCTTTCTTTGATGTCTTTCATCTTTTCTTTTATTGCCTTTTCTTCTCAGTCTTCTAGAACTGGTTTGCCTTTTCACTGCATGAATTAATGTATTTTCCTTCTCTCCTGCAAGCTAGTCACTCTAACACTTCTTAACATTTGCAATCAAATTTTTATACCTATGGAATCTTTTCTAATCACAGGTGATTTCTTCCTTATAACTTATGCTTCTAAATATGTGTGCCATTTTCTTGACTCTTAAAAAATGAATCAAATTAAAAGGAGATTTTTTAAAAATATATCTGAATCTATATACTTTTAAAGGTCAAGAATCTGTTTCCTGTGCTTACCTATTTTGGAGGAAGTCCCTCCTCACCAGCTCTCTGACTGCTGTGCACACTTGCTCCTTACCTTTCCACTCTGAGAGGAATCCCCACTAGTCCAACTTTCTATAGCTTATGTTATCTTGCCCTCAAAGCAAAGTCTGCTTTCAGTTTCCTCAGTTTGCCTAACTTACAGCCTCAAACCCACAGAGGTCACTCACACTAACTCAGGAGGCATGCCATACTCTGAGAGGCGCTCTTACTGGCGTCAGTTCTCTAGGCCACATCCAATACCATTCTGTCTCTCCTCTAGCATATGGATGGCACCTGTATTAATTTTCTATTGATGTTGTGACAGATTACAGAAAACTTATTAGCTTACTACACCCATTTATCTTCATCTCCTCCACTAAATTTACTTTCCCATGGCTCCTCTAGGTCAAAAATTTGGGTAGGATCAGCTGGATCCTCTGCTCTGGGTCTCACAAGATCAAATTTAAAGCTTTGGCTGCATTACGCTCTTTTCTGGAGGACTTGTAGGAATGAGGTCTCCATCTCCTCACCGGCTGTAAGCCAGGGTCTGCTATCTGCTCTTAGATATATCTGCTCTTAGATACTACTTGCATTCCTTCGCATCTGGTTCCCTCTATCATCAAAGTCCCTAGGATACACTGAGTCCTCCTCATACCTTGAATTGCTCTGCTTTTTATTCTTAGTTCCTTATTCTACTTTTAAGGACTCATGTGATTAGGCTGGGTCCATAGATAATCCAGCACAATCTCCATATCTTCAAATCAACTGATTGATAACATTAACTGTATCTGCAAAGTCCCTGTTTTTTGTCTAACATAACATAACCAACAAGAGGTAGAGCTCATATAGGCAAAATTTTGCCTGTTACCACACCCTTCCCAGAATACATGCAGGGAACAAGAGAACAGTAAGAGAGAAAGATACATGTTCTAGAGGACTGAGTCATTCATTCTTCAACAGAAAGCAGGCATAAATTGCCTGCTGTTATTTTAATTAAACTCACTATTAATAATAAAGCAACTAAGATAGTTCAGGATTATGCATATATACATGCCCTAAAAGATGAAATTATACAAAGGAACAGTAGTCGTAAAACCCCAACAATTTCATATGGTAACCATTTCCTGTGGCTTTCAATCAAAAACAAGGGTGAATAAATTATTTGGGAGAAGTGATATTCTGGATTGTCTATTAAAAATTAGAGAAGGAAGGGGAAGGTATTTGTTTAACTTTACTGAATAGTCATTAAATGAAGTGTTTAAGTAAATTAGATTTTGGGAAAGAAAGAGAAAAGAAAAAAGAATTTACTAGGTGAGTACATTTCCGTGGTGCAAAGAAGCAAGTTAATTAAAACACATGCATTGTGAAGGTTCAATGTACTGGGTGTCAACGTGTACGTCTGAATTCACCTTGTTTATATAATACTGGGGTAGACAGTAAATAAGTACAGACTCTAGAGTGCATCTTCCTAAACTGTAGTTATATATACTAACAGTGTCTGTATTCTATCGTAGTTATCAAAAGAGGACAAAAAGCACCCCCCTGCAAGGACTGTGCATACAGCATCACTTAGAAGCTACTCATTTTTAGATTTTTCCAATTAATCTTCATTCTAATGCTCTTTTACATTTCATCTAGCTTCCATTTTTCAGTGTGATAAAAATGAAATGGTGCCAATGAAAATGGGCTAAGGTTTTCACTGCAACTTTTTTTAATAGAATAAATTGATAACTTCTGGAAAAGCTGGCAATGTAAAAGTCTATTTGTTTATAGACTCTATTTCCACTGAAGTTGAACAAAATTACAAACAAAAAGTGAAATTTTAAAGAGGCAGAGGAAAAAAAACACATGATTACTCTTGAAACTAAGGAACAACCAAAAGTATAAGGAATTTTAGTCACATAGAAAACAAATTAGATAAAATGAAATGGACACACTAAAAGCCAATACTCATTTCAAGGAAGAGATTCAGTGTTGTTGCTGAGACTACTCCTTGGCTTTTCTGATCCTGCTTCATGAAAGTTGTTATCAATAAATGAAGAACAAGATGACAAGACACTATGGAAAACAGCATGGAGTCTCCTCAAAAAGTTAAAAATATAACAACCATATGATCCAGCAGTTCCACTTTTGAGTATTTATCCCAAGAATATGAAAACACTAACTCAAAAAGATATGTACCCCCATGTTCATTGCAGCACTAATTACAATAGCAAAGACATAAAAGAAACTTAAGTGTCCACAGATGAATGAATGGATAAGGAAATTTTGGTATACACATACAATGGAATATTTTTCAGATTAAAAAAGAATGGAATCTTGCCATTTGCAACAACATGGATGGACCCCAAGAGCATTATGCTAAGTGAAGTAAGTCAGACAGAGAAACACCAATACTGTATGACCTCTCATATCTGGAATCTAAAAAACAAACACCAAATTCACAGAAAAAGAGATCTGGCAGGTGGCTGCCAGAGCTGGGGATGGGGTGGTGGGAGAAATCAGATAAAAAGGTAAAAAAAGGCAAATACTGTAAATATTTGTTAAATGTTAGTTTAGCTGAAGTAAGTCTGTATATGTTTTATATAAGTGCTAAAAAGGAAAGATGATCTCATCTACTATGTAATACATTGAGCAAAGTATACACAGGTAATTTATAAACTTCTGATTGTGATGATGCCTTGAGAAAGGGAAAAAATTAAAATATCTTTAGCTATGACATGAATCATATATTTCCATCTTTGATTACTAAATTATAACATATATCTTTAAACACTTTATAAGAAAAAAAGGTGGCTGTTTTACATTGAAGTCTTTATATGATAGCTGATGTCATCTGTTATCTAAAGTACTTAATTTAAAAAAGGATTTTTAATACCTTAATGAATAATTTCAGCTTAAATAAAAGATGAGACAACAAAAACAAAGTGAACTGTAAAAAAATTTCGCAGGGCTAAAGAAAATATGGCCGGCCCTCTATATCCACAGATGTGGAACCCACAGATACAGAGGGTTGACTGTAAGGGACTTCAGCATCTGTGGATTTTAGTATCTGCAGAGGATCATGGAACCACTGTCTGGTATGGCAGATATGTTAGAATTATTAGACAAATAATTTTTTTAAAAACTATGATGAATATCTTAAGGCTTTGATGGAAGAAGCAGGTAAAAATTCAAGAACAGATGGATAATGTAAGCAGAGAAATGTAGACTATAAGAGTAAGAAAATGTTAGCAATAAAAAATACTAAAACAGAAGAATGCTTCTTCTGGGCTCAACAGTACAATGGACACAGCTGAGTAAAGAGTCTCTGAGCTTGAGGATATGATAATAAACTTCCAAAACTGAAAAGACAAGAGAAAAAAGGTTGGAAAAAACAAAGAACAGAATATCCAAATATCCAAGAACTGTGAGAATACTTGTAGAAGAAAGAAAAATGAAGAGAAAAAATATTTGAGGCCATAATAACTAAAAATTTTCTCCATTTTAATATCAGACACCAAACCACAGACCCAATAAGCTTGGAGAACAACAAGCAAAATAAATGCCCTCCCAAACTACACCTAGGCATACTGTATTCAAACTTCAGAAAATCAAACGTAAAGAAAAAAAATCTTGAAAGAAGCTAGAAGTGAAAAAAATCCACCTTACCTATAGAGGAAAAAGATTAAAATTACATGAAACTTCTCCTCAGATACCATGCAAACTACAAGCCAGTGCATTATGAAGGTGAAAACACATTACATTTACTTTTACTTTAGCACTCCACAAAATGAAATACTTAGGCATAAATCTAACAAAATTCATATAAGACATATGAGAAAAACTACCGTCTGGTGAAAGATACCAAAGAAGAGCTAAATAAGTGCAGAGATATTCCATGTTCATGTATAGGAAGACTCGATATTATCAAGAAGGCAGTTCTTCCCAACTTGACCTATAGATTCACTCAATCTCAATCAAAATACCAGCAAGTTGTGGCTATTGACAAAATGACTCTAAAGTTTATATGGAGAGGCAAAAGACCCAGAAGAGCCAACACAATATTGAAGGAAAAGAATAAAATTGAAAGACTGACACTATCCAAACTTAAGACTTACTATAAAGGTATAAAGGTACAACAATCAAGACAGTGTGGTGCTGGTGAAAGAGTTAGATAAACAGATCAATGGAACAGAAATAGAAAGCCTGGAAACAGGTGTGATGAATTGGGCGATTGGGATTGACATGTATACACTGCTGTGTATAAAACTGATGACTAATAAGAACCTGCTGTATAAAAAAATAAATAAAATTAAGTTTAAAAATAAATAAAAAAGGAAAGCCTGGAAACAGACCCACATAAATACAGTCAACTGATACTTAACAAAGGAGCAAAGGCAATACAGTGGAGAAAAGATAGTCTTTTCAACAAGTGATACTTGGATAACTGGACATCTACATAAAAGAAAACTAAACTAGTCACAGAACTCACAACCTAAACAAAAAGTTACTCAAAATGGATCAGAGACCTAAATGTAAAACACAAAAATATAAAACATATATATATAGGTATATAAAAATATGTATTAAAAAATATATAATATAGAACACTACTATATATAGTATAGGAGAAATATATATTATAGTATATATATATATAGTACAGGAGAAATCTCAGTGACCTTGGGTAGAGCAATGACTTTTTAGGTAAAACACCAAAGGCACAATTCCTGAAAGAAGGAATTGATAACTTAAATTTGATTAAAATTGCAAACTCCTCCTCTGAGAAAGACAATCACAAGAGAATGAGAAGCCAAGCCACTGTTTATGAGGAAATATTATAAAAGGCCTATCTAATAAAGGATTGTTATCCAAACTATACAAAGAGTTCTTGAAGCTCAACAGTAATGAACAACCCAATTAAAAGAGTAGGCAAAAGACCTAATATTTCACCAAAGAAGATCTACAGGTGAAAAGAT
The DNA here is from genome assembly GCF_008692025.1 of Phocoena sinus. Taxonomy (NCBI): domain Eukaryota; kingdom Metazoa; phylum Chordata; class Mammalia; order Artiodactyla; family Phocoenidae; genus Phocoena; species Phocoena sinus. The sequence goes on along the minus strand of NC_045765.1, from coordinate 69,936,645 downwards.
GTTCAGCATCATATGGCATTGGGAATTGCTAATTAAAACAACAATGAGATATCACTATATACCTGTTAGAAAGGCCAAAATCCAAAACAATAACAATGCTCAATACTAGCAAGGATATGGAGCAACAGGAACTCTCATTTAAACAGGTGGGGATACAAAATGGTACAACCCCTTTGGTAGACAGTTTGACAGTTTCTTACAAAATTAAGCATGCTTTTTCCATATGATCCACCAATTGTTTTCATTTGAATTTACCTAAATGAACTGAAATCTCATGTCCACACAAAAACCTGCACACAGATGTTTATAAAAGTAGTACTCATAACTGCAAAAACTTAGAAGCAACTAGGATGTCCTTCAGTAGGTGAACAGATAGAGAAACTGAATCATTCAGACAATTGTATATTATTTATGTTAAAAGAAATGAGCTACCAAGCTATGAAATGACATGGAACAATCTTAAGTGCATATTACTAAGTGAAAGAAGCCAAGCTGAAAAGGCTTTAAGCTATGTGATTACAACTACATGACACTCTGGAAAACACAGAACCAAGGAGACAGTGAGAAGTTCAGTGGTTACCAGGAGTCAGGGTAGAGGGAGAGGTGAACAGGCAGAACACAGACGATTAGTAGACAGAACACATAGGAACAGTACAACTATCCTATATGATACTACAATGGTTGATATATTTGTGAAAGCCCATACAGTGTACAACACCAAGAATGAAGTCCTATATAAACTATGACTTTGGGTGATTATGATGATGAAATAAAATTTATATTTTAAGGCAGAACAAGAAAAATTAAACATAAAATCATCTGTGTTTGAGACTTCTCCCTCCCTAATGTGCAGTGTGGATCTGCATTACACATTAATCAGAGCTCCTCAAAGAGGGGAGTACAGGCTCAACTGTAAAGATCAATTTTTTTTCTTTCTTCTGACACTAGCAACGTTACTTCTTAAAAGAATAGCATTCCTTCCCAGCTCTGTAGGGGGTCATCGTGACTTGCTATTGGCTTTCAATGTGTTTACCTGGACTATGTATCCTTGGTGAACTTTATGTAAAATATCAGTGTCTCATTTTGATGTATGATCCTTTGTCTCAAAAATGTATATGACTATGCATTCGACTTCTAACAGGTGGAACAGTTCTCAGAACTTTCTGAGAATCAGCTTCCCAGGTTATAATCCTCAGTTTGGCTCCAATAAAATTCCCTTTTTTTCTTCTTAATAGTTAATTGAATTTTCGTCCACAGTGTGTCAACGTAGGTTCATCAGTTTTAACAAATGTACCACTCTGTTGGGGGATGTGATAATCAGGAAGGTTGTGTGAATGGGGGTGGGGGTGCAGGGATTATATAGGAACTGTGAATCTAATATTGCTCTAAAAATAGTTTTCTAATTAAAAAAATAAGAGTCAATTGCCATTATTTCACTGCTGAGAGTGTTAGTTGTAGAAGAATTGTTTAAGTTTTATGAAGACATATAAATAACCAGTAATAGAATTAAGGGAGGAGAGGATGGGGGGTGGAGGATAAAAATATTTTTAAAACATCAAAAATATCACAGAAAAATTAAGAGAGAAAAGAAATTGTAATAGGGAACAGCAAATCCGACCCCATGTTGGATCTGTTTCTTCTACTCTAACCTTTAGGCTCTGTTGCCTGTGCTTAGTCATGCTGGCTCTGCACCTTTGTAAAAGAATGTCACCTATAGTGTGAAATATACAGGATACTCTATCCTCAGGGCTCTGACCTTCAAGAGTCTCATTCATAGAGATAAAAAGTTGCAGAACAGTGAATAACATTTGCCTTGTTGGAGGTTTATAGGAACATCTGGCCTGACATATGTGGACAGCTGTAAGAACAAAGGATTCCTGCACCAGGAAGTTTGTAATAACCAATCACCCTCCTCCCCTTTTTAGTATAAAAGAAGCCTCAACTCTGACTAGGGTAGGATGGTTCTTTGGGACACTAGTCTGACATCTTCTCAGTCTGCTGGCTTTCCAAATAAAGTTGTTATTCCTTGCCTCAACACTCATTTCCTGATTTACTGGCCTGTTGTGCAGTGAGCAGAACAAGTTTGGACTCGGCAACAAAAGGAGTAAAAAGTATTCCAAAAAAAGAAAATAAATTAAGAATTTAAAAGACCTAACATAACATACTATATGGTATAGTAAATATGTATGAATTAATGGTCACCTAATCTATGACAAAGGAGGCAAGAATATACAATGGAGAAAAGACAGTCTCTTCAATAAGTGGTGCTGGAAAAACTGGACAGCTACATGTAAAAGAATGAAATTCGAATACTCCCTAACACCATACACAAAAATAAACTCAAAATGCATTAAAGACCTAACTGTAAGGCCAGACATTATAAAACCCTTAGAGGAAAACAGGTGGAACACTCTTTGACATAAATCACAGCAGGATCTTTTTTGACCCATCTCCTAGAGTAATGCAAATGAAAACAAATATCAATAAATGGGGCCTAATCAAACTTAAAAGCTTTTGCACAGAAAAGGAAACCATAAACAAGACAAAAAGACAAGCCTCAGAATGGGAGAAAATATCTGCAAACGAAGCAACTGACAAAGGATTAATCTCCAAGATATACAAACAGCTCATGCAGCTCAATATCAAAAAAACAAACAACCCGATCAAAAAATGGGCAGAAGACCTAACTAGACATTTCTCCAAAGAAGACATACAGATGGTCAATAAACACATAACAAGATGCTCAACATCACTAATTATTAGAGAAATGCAAGTCAAAGCTACAATTACCTTACACCCGTCAGAATGGCCATCATTAAAATATCTACAAACAGGGCTTCCCTGGTGGCGCAGTGGTTGAGAGTCCGCCTGCTGATACAGGAGACACCGGTTCATGCCCTGGTCTGGGAAGATCCCACATGCCACAGAGCGGCTAGGCCCGTGAGCCATGGCCGATGAGCCTGTGTGTCTGGAGCCTGTGCTCTGCAACGGGAGACGCCACAACAGTGAGAGGCCCACGTACCGCAAAAAAAAAAAAAAAAAAAAAAAAAAAATCTACAAACAATAAATGCTGGAGAGGGTGTGGAGAAAAGGAAACCCTCTTGCACTGTTGGATGTAAACTGATATAGCCACTATGGAGAACAGTATGGAGGTTCCTTAAAAACCTAAAAACAGAACTATCATATGACCCAGCAATCCCACTACTGGGCATATACCCAGAGAAAACCATAATTCAAAAACAGACATGCACCGCAATGTTCACTGCAGCACTATTTGCAATAGCCAGGACATGGAAGCAACCTAAATGTCCATCAACAGAGGAATGGATAAAGAAGATGTAGTACATATATACAATGGAATATTACTCAGCCATAAAAAGGAATGAAATTGGATCATTTGTAGAGATATGGATGGGCCTAGAGACTGTCATACAGAATGAAGTAAGTCAGAAAGAGAAAAACAAATATCGTATATTAATGCATATATGTGGACCTAGAAAAATGGTATAGATAATCTTATTTGCAAAACTGAAACAGAGACACAGACATAGAGAACAAAGGTATGGATACCAACGGGGGAAAACAGGGGTGGGATGAATTGGAAGATTGGGATTGATGTATATACACTATTGATACTATGTTTAAAATAGATAACTAATGAGAACCTACTGTATTGCTCAGGGCTCTGTGGTGACCTAAATGGGAAGGAAATCCAAAAAAGAGGGGATATATGCATACGTATAGCTGATTCACTTTGCTGTACAGTAGAAACTAACACAACATTGGAAGCAACTATACTCCAATAAAAATTAATTATAAAAAATAAAACACAGCAAAAACAAAATACCGTATCTATTTGAAAGAGAAACATAAGAAACGACTCTTAGTTTGAGTCAAAAAAATCCAACCACTGCCAAGGCCATCGGCTATAGACACATAAAAGAAAGTGACTCAGAAGATGGGTAAAATGCACCAGGAAAATGCAAAGAAATAAAAAGCTAAAGTCACAATATTAAAAACAGATCTTGTGGAATTCAAAGTAAAAAGTCTTAAAGAGGATAACTTTTTGATGAAGGATATTGTCTAAAAATAAGGCATATCAAAACTTAATGCACAAAATTGAATATAGTTAAAATCTAAAGAGGAAAAAAGTTGAAACCTAAGAAAAGCTTACAAAAAATAGAAGATCAGTGAAAAATACAGTCTCTGAATATATAGAACAAGTAACGTCATTTTACTTATTGTTACATATTGAGGTCTACTCTCTGAAAACAGAATTCATCTTATTTTCAAGCAGCACCCATGGAATATTTACTAGAATTAAGCATATATTAGGAAGTGGTAACAATCAGTTTTCACAGTACATATAATATGTTGCATTTCTGTAAGTAGGTTAAAATATTATATATCTAAAAAAGTATAGAGAGCAAAATATTAACATTTATATTTGTATCTTGGGATTATGACTTATTTTTCTTCTCTACTTCTTTCAGCAAAATTTAAGTGTTTTACAATGAACTTGCATGAAATTTTTAACTTAAATGGTCAATGTTACTATAAAAAATAAACTTAGTTATTAAATAAAGTGACCCAAATAGTTTTTAAAATAAAAGTTTTCTTAAAACAAGAGTGGAAGCACACTTTTCCTAGGAAAGTTTATGAAACATAAGGAACAGAATCTCAAAGCTTTGCTATTTTGTCAAGTCAAGAGTGCCTTTAGATGTTATCATTCTGGAATGTATATTTCCTGTCTCTTTCTTTTCGCACTTAGGCATATTGCAAACTCACACATGCTACTCAATCCTTTGAAGCAATGTTGATTACTGGTCCCAAGTGACTTCAGCTTTGGCTACAAACTGACTTTGTAAATATGCTTCCCAGATATGCCTAGTAAAAGAAAAATGTCAACATTCAAGTAAGATCACTTTCCTACTAACTCCTAAGCAATGACCCTAACCAAATGCTGAAATACAAGATTCTGAGAACAGCTCATTGGTTTTTAAAGAATAAGTATTAAAGAAAGAAAAGGTAAAAAGTAAATATTTGTTTTAAAAATATGTTTTAAAAGTTTTTACAGTTTTAAAAGTCGAACAATAATACTGTACCCTAAATACATAATCCATTTGGTTCTTGGCTTAAAAGTCACAAAAAGATTTATTTCCAAACAAAATGTACTTGTTCAGTTTTTCTTTTAGGAGGCTCCAAAGGAGTCCTAATACATAGACCATTCTTTTCCACCCAATCCTGAACAGTTTTAGAAAAAGAACAAAAGTGGCACTTGAGATCAGACTCAAAGACATGGCTTCATCCAAGTATATCAGCCTAGCAGTATCGTGAATAGCACACACCAGAATTAGGCAGAATTATCCACACAGACCCAGGCAAGTATGGATCCATAAGGTATCCCTCAGAGGATGAGCAATGGAACCTGTGCTCAAATATCTTTTACCACACTCAGCTCGTTTCCTCTCACCTCTCTTAGTTGCCTTTGCTGTACCTTCCTCTTGCTTACAATTCTAAATGTCGCCGTGCCGAGCTGTTAGTCCTTGGGCCACATCTATTTTTCTGACTACACTCACTCTCTAGAGTCTAGATGATCTCATCCTGTCCCATGATTTCAACTCTGATCTCTGAGCTGATGCCAAGCTTGGGCTTTTCCTGGTGAACTCCAGGGTTATGTATCCACTCTCGTGTTCAATATCTCCACTTGGAAGTCTAACTGGCATCTTAAACTCAATGTGTCTAAAACTGAAGTCTTGATCTTTACCTTCCAACTGCACCAAAAACAGCTCCTTTCCCAGTCTTGCCCACCTCAATTAACTGCAAATTCATTCTTCAGTTACTCAGATCAATATCTTTGATGTTTATCTTTGTCCTTGATGCTTACCATTTTTCATACTGTATCTCATTTATCAGCAAATTTTGTCACCCATTCTTCAAATATTCCTAGACTCCAACTTTTTTTTTTTTTTTTTTTGGCTGTGTTGGGTCTCCATTGCTGAGCACAGGCTTTCTCTAGTTTCAGCGAGCGGGGGCTACTCTTCACTGCGGTGGGCAGGCTTCTCATTGCGGTGGCTTCTCTTGTTGTGGAGCACGGGCTCTAAGCACACGGGCTTCAGTAGTTGCAGAACGTGGGGTCAGCAGTTGTGCTTTGTGGGCCCTAAAGTGCGCAGCCTCAGTAATTGTGGTGCCTGGGCTTAGTTGCTCCGTGGCATGTGGGATCTTCCCAGACCAGGTATTGAACCCGTGTCTCCTGCATTGGCAGGTGGATTCTTAACCACTGCGCCACCAGGGAAGTCCCCAGAATCCAACTCTTTCTAGCCATCTTCACTGTTAGCACCATCATCTCGGTTCTGGATTATATCAATAACCTCTTAACTCTACTTTTGTTTCAATCTTTCCCATCTCCAAAATGAGCCTTATCACAGGAGTCAAGTGATTTTGTTAAAACACAAGTCATATTAGGTTATTTCCCACCTACTTCCCAGCTACTCTGTTCCCTTGCTCTTCCTCAAATTCTGGAGGCAATCTCTGCTTCAGGCCCTTTGCATGATTGCAGAAGGTTCTGCTTGGAATGCTCTAATTCCAGACATCTACATGCTTCTCTCCCACACTTCCTTCTCGTGTTAGTTACAATCACCTTCTCAGTAAGGCCTTCCCTGTACTTCCTATCTAAAATTTCAGCTCCCTCCCATTTAGATATTTCTTCTCTGCTTTTTTAACACCTGTCACTTTAAAAACACTTATTATGTTTATTTTCTTTGTCTCTTATCAGAATTTAAGGGATTTTTGTCTGTTTTCTTCACAGCTGCAACTCCAGTGCCCAGAACAATGTCTGATATACATAAGCACTGAATACTATTTATTAAATGAATGAATGGGTTAGCTCACATCTACGAGGAAGAAGGGCTGAACTGAGCCAAGCAAGCCTAGTTTTTTTTCCCCAAAATTTACCATCTTATCAGAACTGCCCTTCCCTAAAGCACAGTGAGTGAAGGAGCAAAAGGGAGGCCATGGGTGTTATCGTGCAAGGAGCTCCAAGAACAAAGAAGGAACACAAGGAGTGAGGAACAAGGTGCTCTGTAACACTTTCTTTGTTTCCATATTCTGAATTAAAAACTAAAGTAATGTTGCAGTTATAATCCCAGAAACTCTAAAACAGGTCTTCTTACTACAGTCTGAGTGCCAAATCTGGCCTGCAACCTGTTTTCTGTATGGCTCTTGACTTAAGAATTTGTTTTTCACATTTTGAAAGGATCAGAAATATAAGGAAAAGAAGGAGCGCATCCTCCTACTCAGATCTCAAAACTTCTCCAAGCAAGAGAGCTTAACTTTTGAGTTTGTTTCGTTTCTTATATAAGAGAAGTCATTTGTGCAATCAGTGCCATGCCAAGAAACAAACAATACACACACACAAACTATCGTCTTCAGGAAGCATTGAAGGATTCTTAAATGGAGAGACATTCTGCATTTAACCCCAGTCTCATTGAGAAAAACAGGGCCTCCTCCTGACATATTCCCAGGCCCTGAGTGTACAGCAGCAGGGTCGAATCTGTTCTCTGCATTTTCTTCCAGCTGGATATATCAGGTGCTCTCTGCAAGGGCACTCTGAAGAATAGGCTACCACTGCAGTGCATGTGGGAAATGGTGTTCGAGAAACAATAAAAGGGGCCCTGGCTTAAAGTATATTAAGGGATCACAGGACTACACCTTGACTGCACTTTCAGATCTTTTGATTCAAAGACACACTTCTTATCTCCCAAGGGGTGAGGCCAACCTACCAGAGAATACAGACAGTGCCTCACAAATAAGGTTGCCAACTGCACATCAGGCATGATGAGTAAGAACACAGTGAGGGGCTCCTTCACTGCCTGCAATGCAGAGTCAAATGGGTCAGGGAGGAAACTCAGGGCGTCTGTGCTGAGCCACAGCCTAAATGTCAAGGCAAACCTGCATCACGGTGGCACTGAAGTGGTTCATTGTCCACCTGGGGCTACACTGGGAACAGGACATACATTATGCCCACTCTGCCTGGCAGCTTTGCTTGTCTACTCCCTTTGGATATTTCATTTACATCCTTTTCCATAGAGTAGTAGGAGGCCGGAAGGTGTGAGCAGGTGTGAGCAAAGGGAATACCAAGCTGATATACATACATACATCACTGAAACAACAGGTTTTACCTACATGTATAGTGAAGACTCACAGCAACCTCGTCGCATTTTATACCCATTATGTTTGTACGTGTCACTTTCCTAATAGGATTTGAGATGATTAAAGGGCAGGCATACCATACAAATTACAATAAATTCTCAAAATTGTGAAAAGGACAAGAAAGCAAATATGGCAAACCTGAAGCCTATAAACAGCTGTTGTGATCAACTTTCCAATTTCCTTCAGTTTGCTGTTAGCCAACTCACCTTTCCTGGTAAAGCCACGTGGGCCTAGCATGTAGTCAGCTGCCAATAAGCCATGAATGAATTGCCATACAACAGTCTTCTCTTTCTTTTCTGTACCCAATTGCCCAGGAAACTCATGGAACAGATTCCCTCCAGAAATGTCGTGGCTTTCTAATTAAATGCTTCTCTAAATTTAATCAATGTTTATTTTGCCGGTGAAAATTTTACTAGGAAGTGATGTAAATGGAAGCACATTTTTATCACAGATTGCCAACTAATAAATAGACCAATGGTCAGAGAGGAAAATTCTAAATATCTGTGGGCTGTCTTTTTTCTTATTGTATTTTTCCAATTCTTTTTAAACTTACTTGGTAACCAAAGATCCTTTGAGTTGTGTGTGTGTGAGATTCACTTCTATTAGCCCCTTGTGGTTTAATTGGACTGCTTTCTCACCTTACATATCCTATTCACTCACTCCCCATGCTCTTGCCTTCTCTCCTGCAGAAACAAAGGAAGATGGGTGAAGATTTCTTTGAAGTCGTTTCAGCTCCCATCAGAGTGTATATGCTATCTCGTTATCAAAAACAAACAAAATCACTGTAGTCCAACTGCAGACATAGCCAAGCAAGTGAACCACAACTCCAAGGGCTTTGGGCCTTATCTCTGTTCTTTAAAATCATGTTTGATTTAATCAACAGATGACACCAGCAGGGTAGATGTCAATAATCCTGATATTTAACATTACCCACACTCAAATTGTGAGAGCTGTTACCTATGAATTATTTCTATGGGTCTTTTTTCTTTACAGGACACTTTGCGATGGTACGGAACCATGCTGTCTTGCCTGCTTTCAGACCTCCAGACTCACATATACCACAGCTTATTCAACAAGTCCATTCTGGTATCTAAAATGCACCTCATATCTCAACATATTCCAGAATGAATCGTCACGTCCTCACCACATTTTGTCCTCGTTCAGTGGTCCTACGCCAATGAATCACACTTCCCTCCATTCAGATGCACAAACCCCACACCCAGGAATTGTTTGAGAACACCTTAACCCTCGTGCCAAGTCAAATCCATCACAATATCCTGTTTAACCTCCTAAATATCTCCCAAATATACTGTTTCCCCCTTAATTCCACATCATCCTTGTCTTTGATACCACAATTTCTAATATTTGTTCTGTTACACTGCCTATCTGTTTTTGACAAAGTAGCTGGGATTATCATTTAAAAATGCAACTCTGATCAGGGCACTTAACAGCTACATTCCACTCAAAATGCTAAAAATCCAGCAGTGGTTTTCTCCATTGTTCTTAGGATCAAGACCAACATCCTTAACACATTATTCATGGCTCCTACATGGGTCAGCCCTGCCTACATCTCAAGTTTCACCCCACTTCCCACTCTCTCTCATGATCCAGCCATACTTCCCTTTTCTCTTCCTTTAGTCCTTCCAACTCCCTATTCTCATTTTTGCCATAGGACCTTTATACATGGCTGTAGCTCTACCTGGAAGGCCCTCTCTCCACCCTAAGGCTTTCTGAATAACTAAGTCTCACCATTCAAGTCTTAGCCAAGTGTCCCTTCCTCAATGAAGCCTTCTCTAAGTCCTCAGGCTAAGACACATTCCTTTCTTATACTCTCCTCTATTCTTCCCTTTAGATCACTTATCTGAGCTTGTCATGATATTCTTCATATCAAGGATATGATTTCTAAATTAGTATTTGCCTCTCCCATAAGAATAAACTCCATAAGACAAGGAGTTGTGATGTTTAAAAGTTACCTCTCTATGCCAGTATCCAACAGTGTATCTACCAGTGTATCTTTTAGGCATCAATTGGCTGACTGAACAAGTAACAATTTTAAGACAAATTTGTGAACTCTGCCTATATTTACAGAAGTAGAGTCTACGGATTATGTTTTCAGACTCTATATATTTAAGAAGTATCTCGATGTAATTTTGATCTAGCCATGCTTGGAAACCACTGTTAAAGGAAAACTATTTCTTTACTTACAACACTTGATACCAGATGTGCAGTATTTTTTTCTCCCCACACCAACTAATTTTCCAACTCTTCCAACACCAACTGGGTGTCCTATAATTTATTCAATTCTGCCACTAATTACCTGGAGTTAGTGCCAGTCTCTACAGCTTTAAAGGCTCAGTCCCAAAAGACAGCCCTCACTTCCGATGCCAGTCACAAGTAATGGGTCCCAGGGGACCCACATTTCTGTCTAACGTGGCTACGAAGTCAGAAGTTCCCACAATCACCCCCACTCAGCTTTGATAATTTGCTGGAATGGCTCACAAAACTCAGGGAAACATTTATTTACTATTACTTATTTATTATAAAGGAAAAAGATGAACAGGCAGATGAAGGAATACATAGTGCAAGGTCTAGCAGGGTTCCAATCACAGAAGCTTCTGTCCCTACAGGGACAGAGTATACAACCTTCCTGGCATATGGATATGTTCACCAATTCAGAAGTTTTCCAAACCCCATAGTTGAGGGATTTTTATAGAGATGTCATCACATAGGCATGATCAATTATTAACTCAATCTCCAGCCCCTCTCCCCTCTCTGGGGACTAGGCTGTGGGGCTGAAAGTTCCAAGCTTCTAAGCATGGCCTGGTCTTTCTAGTGACCAGCCCCCATCCTAAAGTTATCCAGGAGCTCACCAAGAGTCACCTCATTAAAACAAAAGATTCTCCTAACACCCAAGAAATTCCAAGGGATTTAGGAGCTCTTTATAAAACGCTATCAAACCCATCACTCAAGAAATCACAAGGGTTTTAGAAACTCTGTGTCAGGAACTGGGGTCAAAGACTAAATATTAGAACATATGATGCCCCTAGCCTTCCTATCATTCAGGAAATTACAAGAGTGTTTGAAGCTCTGTGTCAGCAACTGAATTCAGAGACCACATACATACTTCTTATGTTACAACTGTCTTAGAAAATGTCTAGCTCACATAATGCGAGAAGGTTTCAAATAACTTCCCAGGAGGTAATTATCTGAACTTTGCCAGGCATTTTAAGGCTGAGGCAGGGAAATGGTACCATAGGGGAGTCACTACTTAAAAAGCTGTATATTTCATTTGGGAAGCCTTCATTGTTAGAAAACTTCATTAAATGGTGCCAGCACCATAGATCTCATTTTGCTGATCCCAGATTTTCTAGGGAGTTTCACAGAAGAGGTCTAATCTGCCTTCTAGAGGTCAGTCCATCAAATATTGGAAGCGTTTGTACTATACGACAAATATTTTTTGACTACACCAAACATAAGCAGGTCCTTTAATAGTTCCTTAAATGACATGGTTTCCAGGTGCTAACCCTTTCCAGATGCACTCCAGTTTTCCACTGTCTCTCCCAAAATCATCACTCAGAACAGATACTTCAGAATGTTCTGATCAATGCAGACTTCAGCAAACCTACTCTCTTCATAGTTCCAAACTATGAAGCCATCTTGTACCTGTGGGGTACAAGGAAATCAAGTTATTTACTCAAATGAATATAGTTAGTAATAGGGATGGGAATAGGACTTAATTAGCCTAATTCCATATTTTTTTCAATTTTTTGTCTTCCTCCTAACAGTATGAACATTTAGCATCAAATATATCTGGTAAATGTCAACACAATTTCCTTCATTAAACACAAAATTCAGGGGTCAAGTATCTTTCAACTTGCTTCTCTTTGCCATATTCTGTGATTGCTTCTGCACATCACTCATCAGTGATTCTTGATGATAAGCTATGGTGTTTATCATCATCTCTACAACTACTCACTGTAATGTCATGAGTTTAAGTGGGATTGAAACTGATCACTGAGGTGAGATTACACTGACCTCTTAATACTGTCTTTCACAGTTTAACCCTCATTGCATTGTTCAATCTCACTGAATTGTAGCTATAGTTCTTAGATATGGCAATATCCACACCATTTGCATTAGGAAAAGAGTTTTAATATTTTACTGTTTCCAATACTTTCCTTGGAGTCATTACTTTATTTTGAAGGATACTTGGAGAGTGTTTTAGAAAGTATTTCTTTTACTTCTTTCCAGGAAGAACTTCAGTAAATTTTTACACTATTAAAATGGCAGATTGGTGACATGAAAAGAAAACTGAAGTTAAGAAACCCCAATTTCAATTTGAATTCTTCTACTATATGTAGTTGTATGACATTGAAGAATTCACTTAACCTTTCTGAGCCTCAGTTTTCATTAAACAAATAAAGGATTTTATGTCAAAATACTATGAGAAAAATATACGATATGAATTTAAGACATTAATACTATTAAGAAAAACATGTTAACATGTTAGGGATATGTAAGAAACTTCTGAGTTCCCAGAGGAAATAGTTGCTTACGTACTCTTATCTCTCCACTTCCTCCGTAAAACAAACATTCAGACCGACAAGTATGGCAAACAAAGCTGTTCACAATCCACACTTAGAGCCTGAATTGGGATCAGAAACTACAACAGACTTTCACATGTGTAAGTAGGGAAATCAATACCTGCACATAGCAGAGCAAGCTCTAGAGCTCACCCCAGAGACAACAGGTGGCAACACGGGGGTTCTGTGCGGAAGAGGAGAAGCATCAGACACCTTGTATGACAGACAACATATCAAAATTATCTCCCAGGAAGAGAGATTCACACCCTAAATGCCATCTTAGAACATTGAGAACATGAGACATGGTGGATTGGGACACTGGCCGCTGAAGAATCCATAGGCAAAGACTTAAGAATGTGCCAGAGCAGAGATGGAAACCTTGCAAGGGCCCCACTGCAGGGAATGGCAGATGACTAAGAAGGGGAAGAGCACCATTGGAGGATTGGGAGTGAAAGGAAAGAAGGAAACAAGCCCTGAAAATTAGGAGATCTATAGAAATTAAAAAAAAAAAAAAACACAAAATCAGAAGACATAAAATATCCCTCATCCACCCAAACCAAGCACTACTAATTTTAAAACGACAACACAGTATACAAAGAGAAGGGTATCCACACAGTAACAGACGTTGTGGGCCAAACATACTGCTCAGCCCTGCCTACATACCCCATTATTGTTGATACAGAAGAAGACATTTCAAAATTAGCATAAATTGGCAGACGGCATCCATACAAAGGTATTGTAAATAGAAAAGTTTTTACCTGTTAGCAGGTAAAAACTACAACATATGGGCTTCCCTGGTGGCGCAGTGGTTGAGAGTCCGCCTGCCGACGCAGGGGACACGGGTTCGTGCCCCGGTCCTGGAAGATCCCACATGCCGCAGAGCGGCTGGGCCCGTGAGCCATGGCCGCTGAGGCTGCGCGTCCGGAGGCCTGTGCTCCGCAACGGGAGAGGCCACAACAGTGAGAGGCCCGCGTACCGAAAAAAAAAAAAAAAAAAAAAAAAAAAAAAAACTACAACATAACAGCACAACCTGACTATTCATTTTTTTTAAGATTTTTTTTGATGTGGACCATTTTTAAAGTCTTTACTGAATTTGTTACAATATTGCTTCTGTTTTATGTTTTTTGGTTTTTTGGCCACGAGGCATGTGGGATCTTAGCTCCCCAACCAGGGATCGAACCCACACCACCTGCATTGGAAGGCAAAGTCTTAACCACTGGACCACCAGGGAAGTACCCTGACTAAATATTCTTAAGCAAATATTTGTACGTGTAAATAAAATATGTCAAATCAGAAACTCAAAAATGAAGAACCAAAATGGGCATACACACACATATACTACACACACAGAAGATATGAGTGACTAAACTCAGAAAAGAAAAATATAAAATCAAACTGAAAATAAAGACTCAATTATAAGATGTCCAAGGGAGACTAGATTCAACTGAAAATATAACGTTGGATGTTGAAAAAAAGATAATATAGCAAAAAGATAGAAAATTTAAAAATGAAGAAGAATCAAAGACAGTGAAAGATATAAGATAGATGATCCAACATATATATATATATATATATATATATATATATATATATATATAAAACTACAATTTAAGAAGAAAAGCAAAAAAAATTAAGCTAGTCAGTTTTAAGATATATCCTAGTAAAACTATGAAACATTAAAAATAAGGAAAAAATCTTCTGCCTTTCCAGGTAAAAAGACAAATTTACTTAAAATAAATCAGGTTGGCATCACACTTTTTAACAGTAACATACAAAAGCAACACACTGGGAGAGCAATAGCTTAAAGGAACTCAAAAGAGAAAGTATGAGCCAAAAATCTTATATCCAGCCAAGCTCTTCTTCAAGTAACAAGGCTACAGACAATGTAGCCTGCAAACACCAGAGGAATACTGTCCTCATGAACAATTCCTGAGACCCTATGAGAGGACAAGCTCTATCTGACCAAATCACACAGGGGGAACATCAGCCATAGGACTAATAGTGAGCATTGAATATGCTTAATTATAGATCCAAGGTTCAAGCAAATGTGGGGGGGCGAAGGTAGAAGATAGTGTGTAAAAGTTATGAATTCTGACCTAGTAGGAATAATTCAACAAAAAATCAGAGGAGAAAGAGACAGAAAAAGAAATTAGATAAGCTCATTGACTGTCACGTAATAGGTAGGAGTTGAAGATATCACTTAAAGTTGTCAAAACAGAGAGAAAGTATCTAAATAAGGGAAAAGAGGACAAAGAATATCATATAAATTATGAACATAAAAGTAACCAGTAGCACAAAAATACAGATCTTCCTAATGAAGAGAGCACTGTAGAAAAAGGGGCAAAGAAAACAGAGCATAGAGAGAAAGAAAAACAGTAAATATAGCCTATAATTTGTAAATATATTTAATATAAAACATAAAAAGAATGATCAAGCTGAGACAAAACATATTTGTGATATAAGTAACACAAAATTGGCTTACCTCACCTATTTTTAAAAATTTAGATTGATTTACAAAGCAGAATCCTAATATATGCCAAATACAAAGAAAAACATAGTTAAAAGTAAATAATTCTAAAATGTTAACAGTAAAAGGATGGGTAAATGTATACCATGAAAATCCAAACAGTAAGAAAGCAGGGATGGAAACCCTGAGAGTAAACAAGGGAGAATTCAGACCAAAAATCAGCAATTGTGATAAAGGCTTTTATAATGCTAAGAACATCAATTTGCAATAAATATATAACAATTACAAATATATATGAACCAAACAGAACTCATCAGTAATAATAAGGACTTTTTATTTCTCTCACTTCGTATCAAGCCTGCAAAGGATCCTTCTCACTCCCAAGTCAATCAGCAATTCTCAACTTTTGTTTTACATTGGAATTATCTGAAGACCTTTAGAAACACTGATGGCTATGGCCTCACACCCGGAAATTCTGATTTGCCTGGTTTGTAATATACCTAGGCTGTAAGAACGTTAACTTTGCCAGATGGTTCTAATGTGCTTAGAAGATTGAAAACCACTGAAATAGAGGAACAAGGGTTGGAAAAATAGTAAAATGACCTTTCTACAATGAGAAAATAATATTCACAACAGCAAGCAAGTAGATACTTAGAAATAAACTTAACAAACATGCAAAAATAATGAGAACAGTTGAAGAAAAAGGGATTTCTTCATCTTGAAAAGGATGTAAAGCCATCGCATATACTGTGATTGTCCCTAAGAGAATATATAAATTTAAGGCAGTCCCTATAAACACACCAGTCTTCTGAGAGCTACACCAGTTAAATCTAACATTCATATAAAACCAGACATGTGTAGAGCTAGGAAACTCCAAAAAAACAAAAAGCATACACTGGTGTTGAATTTTGTCAAAAGCTTTCCCTGCATCTATTGAGATGATCATATGGTTTTTCTCCTTTAATTTGTTAATATGGTGTATCACATTGATTTGCATATATGGAAGAATCCTTGCATTCCTGGGATAAACCCCACTTGATCATGGTATATGATCCTTTTCATGTGCTGTTGGATTCTGTTTGCTAGTATTCCGTTGAGGATTTTTGCATCTATGTTCATCAGTGATGTTGGCCTGTAGTTTTCTTTCTTTGTGACATCTTTGTCTGGTTCTGGTACCAGGGTGATGGTGGCCTTGTAGAATGAGTTTGGGAGTGTTCCTCCCTCTGCTATATTTTGGAAGAGTTTGAGAAGGATAGGTGTTAACTCTTCTCTAAATGTTTGATAGAATTTGCCTGGGAAGCCATCTGGTCCTGGGCTTTTGTTTGTTGGAAGATTTTTAATCACAGTTTCCATTTCAGGGCTTGTGATTGGTCTGTTCATATTTTCTATTTCTTCCTGGTTCAGTCTTGGAAGGTTGTGCATTTCTAAGAATTTGTCCATTTCTTCCAGGTTGTCCATTTTATTGGCATATAGTTGCTTGTAGTAATCTCTCAGGATCCTTTGTATTTCTGCAGTGTCAGTTGTTACTTCCCCTTTTTCATTTCTAATTCTATTGATGTGAGTCATTTTTTTTTATGAGTCTGGCTAATGGTTTATCAATTTTGTTTATTTTCTCAAAGAACAAGCGTTTAGTTTTATTGATCTCTGCTATCGTTTCCTTCATTTCTTTTTCATTTCTTTTTGATCTGATCTTTATGATTTCTTTCCTTCTGCTAACTTTCGGGTTTTTTTGTTCTTCTTTCTCTAATTGCTTTAGGTATAAGGCTAGGTTGTTTATTTGAGATGTTTCTTGTTTCTTAAGGTAGGACTGTATTGCTATAAACTTCCCTCTCAGAACAGCTTTTGCTGCATCCCATACGTTTTGGGTCGTCATGTTTTCATTGTCATTTGTTTCTAGGTATTTTTTGATTTCCTCTTTGATTTCTTCACTGATCTCTTGGTTATGAGGTAGTGTATTGTACAGCCTACATGTGTTGGTATTTTATACAGATTTTTTTCTTGTAATTGAAATCTAGTCTCATAGCATTGTGGTCAGAAAAGATACTTGATATGATATCAATTTTCTTAAATTTACCAAGGATTGACTTGTGACCCAAGATATGATCTATCCTGGAGAATGTTCCATGAGCACTTGAGAAGAAACTGTATCCTGTTGTTTTGGGATGGAATGTCCTATAAATATCAATTAAGTCCATCTTGTTTAATGTATCATTTAAAGCTTGTGTTTCCTGATTTATTTTCATTTTGGATGATCTGTCCATTGGTGTAAGCGGGGTGTTACTGTGTTACTGTCAATTTCCCCTTTTATGGCTGTTAGCATTGGCCTTATGTATTGAAGTGCTATGTTGGGTTCATAAAAATTTACAATTGTTATATCTTCTTCTTGTATTGATCCCTTGATCATTATGTAGTGTCCTTCGTTGCCCCTTGTAATCATCTTTGTTTTAAAGTCTATTTTGTCTGATATAAGAATTGCTACTCCAGCTTTCCACTGATTTCCATCTGCATGGAATATCTTTTTCCATCCCCTCACTTTCAGTCTGTATGTGTCCCTAGGTCTGAAGTGGGTTTCCTGTAGACAGCATATATACAAGTTTTGTTTTGTATTCATTCAGCAAGTCTATGTCTTTTGGTAGGAGCATTTAATCCATTTTGATTTAAGGTAATTATCAATATGAACGTTCCTATGCCCATTTTCTTAATTGTTTTGGGTTTGTTATTTTAGGTATTTTCCTTCTCTTGTGTTTCCTGCCTAGAGAAGTTCCTTTAGCATTTGTTGTAGAACTGGTTTGGTTGTGCTGCATTCTGTTAGCTTTTGCTTGCCTGCAAACGTTTCAATTTCTCCATCAAGTCTGAACTTCAACACCCATTTATGATAAAAACCCGCCAGAAAGTAGGCATAGAGGGAACTTTCCTCAACATAATAAAGGCCATATATGACAAACCCACAGCCAACATCGTCCACAACGGTGAAAAACTGAAACCATTTCCACTAAGATCAGGAACAAGACAAGGTTGCCCACTCTCACCACTATCATTCAACATAGTTTTGGAAGTTTCAGCCACAGCAGTCAAAGAAGAAAAAGAAATAAAAGGAATCCAAATCGGAAAAGAAGAAGTAAAGCTGTCACTGGTTTCAGATGACATGATACTATACACAGAGAATCCTGAAGATGCTACCAGAAAACAACTAGAGCTAATCAATGAATTTGGTAAAGTAGCAGGATACAAAATTAATGCACAGAAATCTCTTGCACTCCTATACACTAACGATGACAAATCTGAAAGTGATATTAAGAAAACACTCCCATTTACCATTGCAACAAAAAGAATAAAATACCTAGGAATAAACCTACCTAAGGAGACAAAAGACCTGTATGAAGAAAATTATAAGGCACTGATGAAAGAAATTAAAAATGATACAAATAGATGGAGAGATATACCATGTTCTTGGATTGGAAGAATCAACATTGTGAAAATGACTATGCTACCCAAAGTAATCTACAGATTCAATGCAATCCCTAACTACCCAAACTACCACTGGCATTTTTCACAGAACTAGAACAAAAAATTTCACACCTTGTATGGAAACACAAAAGACCCCGAATAGCCAATGCAATCTTGAGAAAGAAAAATGGAGCTGGAGGAATCAGGCTCCCTGAGTTCAGACTATACTACAAAGCTACACTAATCAAGACAGTATGGTACTGGCACAAAAACAGAAATATAGTTCAATGGAACCGGATAGAAAGCCCAGAGATAAACCCATGCACATATGGTCACCTTATCTTTGATAAAGGAGGCAAGAATATACAATGGAGAAAAGACAGCCTCTTAAATAAGTGGTGCTGGAAAAACCTGACAGCTACATGTAAAAGAATGAAATTCGAACACTCCCTAACACCATACACAAAAAAACCCTCAATATGGATTAAAGACCTAAATGTAAGGCCAGACACTATCAAACTCTTAAAGGAAAATCAAGGCAGAACACTCTACGACATAAATCACAGCAAGATCCTTTTTGACTCACCTCCTAGAGAAATGGAAATAAAAACGAATATAAACAAATGGGACCTAATGAAACTTAGAAGCTTTTGCACTGCAAAGGAAACCATAAACAAGACCAAAAGACAACCCTCAGAATGGGAGAAAATATTTGCAAATGAAGCAATTGACAAAGGATTAATCTCCAAAATTTACAGGTAGCTCATGCAGCTCAATATCAAAAAAACAAACAACCCAATCCAAAACTGGGCAGAAGACATAAACAGACATTTCTCCAAAGAAGATATACACATTGCCAACAAACACATGAAAGAATGCTCAACATCATTAATCATTAGAGAAATGCAAATCAAAACTACAATGAGATATCATCTCACAATGGGCAGAATGGCCATCATCAAAAAATCTAGAAACAATTAATGCTGGAGAGGGTGTGGAGAAAAGGGAACACCCTTGCACTGCTGGTGGGAATGTGAATTGGTACAGCCACTATGGAGAACAGTATGGAGGTTCCTTAAAAAACGACAAATAGAACTACCATATGACCCAGCAATCCCACTACTGGGCACATATCCTGAGAAAACCATAATTCAAAAAGAGTCATGTACCAAAATGTTCATTGCAGCTCTATTTACAATAGCCCGGAGATGGAAACAACCTAAGTGTCCATCATCAGATGAATGGATAAAGAAGATGTGGCACATATATACAATGGAATATTACTCAGCCATAAAAAGAAATGAAATTGAGCTATTTGTAATGAGGTGGATGGACCTAGAGTCTGTCATACAGAGTGAAGTAAGTCAGAAAGAGAAAAACAAATACTGTATGCTAACACATATATATGGAATTTAAGGGAAAGAAATGTCATGAAGAACCTAGGGATAAGACAGGAATAAAGACACAGACCTACTAGAGAATGGACTTGAGGATATGGGGAGCAGGAAGGGTAAGCTGTGACAAAGTGAGAGAGAGGCATGGACATATATACACTACCAAACGTAAGGTAGATAGCTAGTGGGAAGCAGCTGCATAGCACAGGGATATCGGCTCGCTCGGTGCTTTGTGACCGCCTGGAGGGGTGGGATAGGGAGGGTGGGAGGGAGGGAGACACAAGAGGGAAGAGATATGGGAACATATGTATATGTATAACTGATTCACTTTGTTATAAAGCAGAAACTAACACACCATTGTAAGGCAATTATACTCCAATAAAGATGTAAAAAAAAAAAAATCTACACACGGTAAATGCTTGAGAGGGTGTGAAGAAAGGGAACCCTCTTGCACTGTTGGTGGGAATGTAAATTGATACAGCCACTATGGAGAACCTTATGGAGGTTCCTTAAAAAACTCAAAATAGAACTACCATATGACCCAGCAATCCCACTACTGGGCATATACCCTGAGAAAACCATAATTCAAAAAGAAACATGCACCACAATGTTCATTACAGCTCAATTTACAATACCCAGGACTTGGAAGCAACATAAGTGTCCCTCGACAGACGAACGGATAAAGACAATGTGGCACATATATACAATGGAATATAACTCAGCCATAAAAAGAAACAAAATTGAGTTATTTGTAGTGAGGTGGATGGACCTAGAATCTGTCACACAGAGTGAAGTAAGTCAGAAAGAGAAAAACAAATACTGTATGCTAACACATATTTATGGAATCTAAAAAAAAAAAAAAATGGTCATGAAGAACCTAGGGGCAAGAAGGGAATAAAGACGCAGACCTACTAGAGAATGGACTTGAGGACACGGGGAGGGGGAAGGGTAAGCTGGGACAAAGTGAGAGAGTGGTAGTGTATATATGTCCATATATACACTACCAAACGTAAAAGAGATAGCTAGTGGGAAGCAGCCGCAAGGCACAGGGATATCAGCTCGGTGCTTTGTGACCACCTGGAGGGGTGGGATAGGGAGGGTGGGAGGGAGGGAGACGCAAGAGGGAAGAGATATGGGGATATATGTATACGTATAACTGATTCACTTTGCTATAAAGCAGAAACTAACACACCATTGTAAAGCAATTATACTCCAATAAAAACGTTAAAAAATAAAAAAAGTAGTAAGGGTTGACTAGCCCTAATATGTAAAACATATTATGAAAACATTCATTGAAACTGTGTGGTACTGGTGCATGAACTGACAGACTGACCAGTAGAACAGAACAGGAAGTTCAAAAACAACTCCCAAACATGTAGCAATTTAGTGAGTGATGAGGAAGGCATATCAAATGGATGGGAGGAAAGATGGACTTTACAATAGATGTTCTTGAGACATCTGAAAAATGGTAATTTTGGACTCATACTTTATACTCAATGGACAAGAGATCCAAATGTAAAAACTGGTGTTTAAGTATTAAAATAACACATGGGTGAATTTCTTTATAACCTGGATGTGAGCAACGTTTTCCTAACTCAAAATTCAGTTGCAATTTAAAAAAAGATGAATAAACCCTACTAGAGTAAAAAAAAAAGTTTTCATTGCAAAATTATGTCAAAGAAAAAAATGAAAGTTTACGAGAAAACAACTGCAATATGTTCAACAAATAAAAGGCTAGTTTCCCTATTATACAAAGAAATCAAAATGAGAAAAAAAAAAGCCAAGCTGACAGAAAAAGGGCAAAATACATGAATAGTTCACAGAAAAAGCTAGAACAAATATCTCTTAAATTTTGAAAAGATGTTCACCTGCCTACTAAAACTGAAAATACATTGAAAATGTATCAATAAAAATTAGTTCTCTTATCACACAAGTTTGTTTTTTTTGGCTGCACCACATGGCTTGCAGGATGCTAGTTCCCTGACCAGGGACTGAAGCTGGGCCACAGTAGTAAAAGCCCGGAGTCCTAATCACTGGACTGCCAGGGAACTCCCATCACACAGGTTGCCATTCTTCATTAAATGAAACCAGGGCTCTTTGGTTAAAATGGTGGATTTCAGATTTGGGAGGAAAAAAAGGATAAGGTTAACACTAAATATTGTGTTCTGGAAATCAAGAAAGTGCTCTAAGACTAATGAGGCTATGCTAGATGGGCACTGGAATCTGCTTGAAGTGCCTACCATTGGTCAAATTTGGGACAATTAAAGCATCAAAAAATAATAAAAGTAATGGGTTACATAAAACCGAATTTAAAAAAATGGATCATGAGTTCATAATGATACTCAAGAGAGAAAGAGGGAAAGAAAGGACTAAAAAAGAGAAGAGAGGGAGCTAATAAATAAGAAAGGATTGACAGAGTTAGTAAATAATACCACTTACAGCTCCCAGTGTAAGAATTTTTTAGGACAAGAATCGTCAATGCATGCTAAAAGGATTGGATGAAATTTTAGGGGTTGTATTCATTTTCTATTAGAGTTGCAACAAATTATCAAAAGTTTAGGGGTTTAAAACAATACAAATTCATTAACTTATAGTTCTGTAGGTTAGAAGTCAGACATGGGACCCACTAGCCTCAAATCAAGCATGTCAGAATTCCTTCCTGGAAGCCTTAGGGGTGAATCTGTTTCCTTGCCTTTTCCGCTTCTAGAAAATGCCTGCATTCTTTAGCTTGTGACTCCCTTTCTCCATTTTTAAAGAAAATAATGTTACATGTCACTAACGAGTCTTCCTTAGTCACACATTTCCCTCTCAATCTTCCACCTCCATCTTTGACTTGTGAGGACGCTTGTGATTACATTGGGCCCATATGGATAATCCAGGGTAATTTCCATATATTCAGGTCAACTGGTCAGCAACTTTAATTCTATCTGCTACCTTCATTCCCCTTATCCATCCCTTAACTGAACATATTCACAGGTCCCACGGATAAGGACATAGACATCTGTAGGGGTAATAAGGTGAGGGTGGTATTATTCTGTTTACCATGGGGAGAGAGGACTGCATGCTGTCAAAGTTTTATGCCCCAGATTACTATTGATTATATATACATAAAAGAAAAAGAAGGTACCTTTACAAGTGAGAGATCCAGCTTAATTAAGGGCTCAAATGTAGTCTCACCAATAATGCGACAAAAGGCCATTCCAGGCCTCTGGATGTAAAGCAACAGCAAGAACATTAACTCACTGGACTTCCCTGGAGGTTGAGAATCCGCCTGCCAATGCAGGGTACACGGGTTCGATCGCTAGTCTGGGAAGATCCCACATGCCACAGAGCAACTAAGCCCATTCACCACAATTACTGAGCCTGTGCTCTAGAGCCCACGAGCCACAACTACTGAGCCCTCATGTCACCACTACTGAAGCCCGTGTGCCTAGAGCCCGTGCTCCACAACCAGAGAAACCACCGCAATGAGAAGCCCGTGCCCCGCAATGAAGAGTAGCCCCCGATCGCCGCAGCTAGAGAAAGCCCGCGTGCAGCAACGAAAACCCAACGCAGCCAAAAATAAATAAATAAATTTATTTTTTTTTTAAGTAACATTAACTCACCTATGCAGCACTATTGTCAAAAATATTTAACCTTAACTTAAACCTGAGGAAAGAAATCAACAAGTCCGGATAACAACATATTCTATAAAGTAGTGGCCTGGATTCTTAAAAAATTTCAGTGGCATGAAAGAAAAAAATAGCAAGTGAATTGTTACAGATTAAAGGAGCACAAAGAGATGTGACAGTGAAATACAATGTGTCTTTCTTGATTGGATCCTGGTTAAATGTGAAAATCAGCAAAAATGATATGCTTAGAGAATTCAGAGAATTTTAAATATGATCTGTTTAATATGCAAAATTAAGGTGTTCTGAGGATTACAGAATTTTAAATATGGTTTGTTGAATATACAAAATTCACTACTCATATTAAACACTTACATGTGATCATGATATTGTGGTTATTTGACAGAATGCCCTTGCTCTGAAGAGACAGTATTTACGGTTGTGATATCACGACGTCTTCGGCTGGCTTTCAAATAGCCCAGCAGAAAAAGAGGGTGGGCAAGATGTGTATGGGACGTATGTAGAGAAAAAGCGAATATGAAAAAAGTATTAACAGTTGGTGAAACTAAACAAAAGATGAACTCCATGGCTGAAGTTTCTTGCTTGCACAAGATGGTAGATGGTGGATGTGGGCAGTTGGTTTCACCTCAGGGTGTCTATCACCATCCGGCATTTATCTAGCTATCACCTAATTTGTTTTGAACATTTGACCAAATAAGCCAAATAATGAACCCTCAATCTTCTGAAAAGCTAAAACTGTTCCTTCTCTGTACTTATTTTATTTTCTAATTTATTTTTTATTTTATATTACAGTTGATTTATAATGTTGTGTTAGTTTCAGGTGTACAGCAAAGTGATTCAGTTATACATATATCCATTCTTTTTCAGATTCTTTTTTGGGATTAACATATACACACTACTATATATAAAACAGGTAACAAGGACCTACTGTGTAGCATAGGGAAGTCTACTCAATATTCTATAATAACCTAAATGGAAAAAGAATCCTTCTAATCCTTCTTTTAATTTTATACCCATTGCTGAATGTTTAAAGTTGGTTTAAATGCTTCATAGCTTAGACTTTATTTGGCTACCATGAACTTCTCTAGCTAGAAAACATTTCCTCTTTCTTTCTTCTAAGACTTGGTCGAAGCTTTGCTCCCCTACAAACAGATCATTAAGATGAATACAGTAAATATCTTCCTACTTTCATACTTAAGGAAATGTCTTCTTCTCTCTACCCAGGTAAAGAAATAACCTGCAATTTCTCTCATAGTTCCAAATGTATGGTTTGATGACTTGTTTGTAAACTATGTTTCATAGCAGAAGAGACCCTTTCCTGACATTCTACCACACTGAGCTTCTACCATGTTGTGGACATTTCATACATGTTACAGAAACATAAGGGAAAATTTTCTAAACCACATTTTCACATATTCTTCAGGATGGAAACTTGCAAACCAACTCTTTATCCTCCTCTGAGGGTAAATTTCCAAACAGCAGAAGTGAGGACAGCAGAAAGGACAAAATATAGGAACATGTACCCTTACAAAGCCAGTACAAATGTTTAAAAAGCGATTCCCTAACATTTACAGCTGTTTTTTCTTACAGAAGTTTCCTTATGAGTCCAGCATTGTGTCATCTGATAAGGTACACTGCTCCTTACCATTCCAGATAATATGCAACTGGGTTTTGGAGAACTCTTTATTAAAATGCCCTTAAGTCATAAAAGCGTACTTTGAAGTAAAACAGTAGGCAGCTGCTTCAGTAAGTTGAAGATCAAAGATGTTGCTCTCCCTATGGCCAATAGGAATGAAAACTTGATTTTAGTGCAGAAGTGTTTGGGGAAAAGAAATGATTTCTTACTGAAAAAAGAAAGCTAGAAACGGGGCAAGGAGGCTGTGGACCTGTCTGCTTCACTCCGCGGGTCATGTATTTCTCCAATAGCCTAGCAGACCTTCTTTGAATCAGTCTTTTTCAATTTAAAACCCCCATTCTTTTTCTTCTCAACAGCTGGTCCCTTATCTTTGCCCTTGAAAGAGAACATGCTGGCCTGGCCCCCAGAGACAAGCCCTCTGAAGCGCATGTGTACCGTTTCCTATTCTCACTGCTCTCGTTGTGATACAAACCACCACACATTACATTATTTTTTCGTCCTCATTATTTTCCCATTCATGTTTTGTGAATGCCAGCAACAGGACTTCAGAATAAAAATGCTCACAGCAGCCACCTCAAGAAGCTGTGTGGTATCAACTTTTGAGACGGATTGTTGACTGACCATTTGCTTTGTACTTTTGAGGAGACTGGCTAGGGAGTGAAACTGAGCCGGTTCGACATCTCTTGATCATTCAACTCCTGGGGTTTCCCTGAATTCTGAAGCAAAATGGTCAGTTAACCGCAGCATAGAGTGTTAAGGAAGAGAAGAGAGGGATGGGGGAGCCAGACTGGTTTTTCCACAGTGCTGTACCAATGGGATCAGCATCTTGTCCTAGGAGACCTTCTGCACTGACCTCAAGAGAGAAAGTCTGCGCAGAGCAATGGCTGAGCCTTGAGGTTTCTAGAGAAGGCCCAGTTTATGTTAAATAATGTACCCACCACACTATTTGATATTCAATTCACATTCAAGTACGGTTATCAAACCATGAGAGGTAGAGTTTAGATCTGAGGATTATCCACTTCGTATTCTCTTTTAGAACTAATGGAGATTATAGTCTAAGGAGCCATTCCTTTTGAAATTTTCAAGAATTGCCCAAACTACCCAAAGATCACATGGGGATGCCCTGAAGAGTTGAGCAAAGTCCGAAGTTGATATCGCATACCCCATGCCAAATGGATGGATGAATATACATGTACGTATCAGAACAGAAAACCCAGTAAGCATGGGTATGAATGCAGTTCTGCCCTCAAAACTTCCTATAAAATTTTGCTGTCCAGATGACAGAAAGTCTAAGAATTTGATTATTTCCTAGGATAGGACTTAATTCTGCATGTAAGCACTCCCAGTAAACACAGCATAGATTTCAACACATAGAATGACTCTCTACAGGAAATAGACTTTTCCCATTTTTATGTAATTTTTCTCAAATGCTAAAGGAATGGCATAGGAACAATGAAGCCATTAAGATACATCTGGCCATACAAATATTTCCAACTGCATATTAACTATACATATGGATATATTTCTATATGCTCATATAGATAATCTTCCATATTTAAAAACTCATTTTCTCCTGGCATTCTCCACCACCTCTACCCCAAGTAAACAAATGTGTTTGAGGACGAAGAGTTCTGGTTGGAACAGTCTTTCATAAAACCATTTCCAACTCCTAGTTTGGAAGCAAATGGTGCCATAGTAACTGAAGGCTACGTGGTTCTCAGCTCATTCTGAAGTGAATGGAGTGGATCAAATCAGTAATCTGTTGGCAACCCCAGTAGTTCACGGGTCTATCTTTACTCTTCCCCGTCTCGCTCCACCATGGGCACTTCCATCTAAGTAGAAGAGCAGCTAGAATACAGGGCTCCATATTAAAGGACTTTATCAGGGAGTGTGTTTTGAATACCTAGTTTAGAGAAAGAGTAATGTGAGCCTCTCGAAACAGCTGAAAACCTTTAGACTGTACTTTTGGGGGAAAGGAAATGAAAATACCTTGTGTTCAGGAAATGACGCTCTCCTTTTGTTTTCACATGAGACTGATCATGATAGTTGTACATCTTTTGCTTCTGAGAAGCCAGTCACAGGAATGAAACAAGGCATTGAGAAGTGGTGTCAGGGTTGTTGCTGCTGCTGCTTTTTAACATATAAACTGTTTTTTAGTTTTAGGTTCGCAGCAAAATTGAGTAGAAAGTAGAGATTGCTCACCCACTACCCCCCGCCAACAACCAAAGCTTCCCCCATTATCAAATGATGTCATGGGGTGGGGCCCTGAGCCGATAGGATGATTATTCTTACAAAAGAGACACCAGAAAGCTCACTCTCTCTCTCTCCATGACACACACTGAGGAAAGGCCATGTGAGGACACAGCAAGATGATGGCCATCTGTAAGCCAGGAAGGGAGCTCTTACGTTGAACCAAATTGGCCAGAAACTTGATCTTGGACTTTTAGCCTCCCAAACTGTGAGAAAATTAATTTCTGTTATTTAAGCCTTCCAGTCCGTGCTATTTTGTTATGGCAGCCTTAGCTGACTAATATAGGCATTGTTCTAGTTAGCTATTGCCAAATAATGAAACATTCCAAAAGTTAGTGTCTTAAAGTGATAACAATCATTTCCTTACCTCTCACAGATTCTGAGGATCAGACACTCTGGAAGGATTCAGCTGGGCGGTTCTGGCATGGTTGCTTTTCTTGTGGTTACAGTCAAATTTTGACTGGAACAGGAAGAGCTGAGGGCTGGCCCTTCTCATGTATGCTCAGGGAATACATGGGGTCTTTCTGCACAGGCTGTGGGACTTCCTAAGAGCATGAGAGCCTCAGGGTTGACAAACGGCTTACATGGCACATGAAAATATTAAATTAGTATACCAGGAAACAAGGCAGAAGTGTCACTTTTTTTTTTAACGTTTTTATTGGAGTATAATTGCTTTACAATGGTGTGTTAGTTTCTGCTTTATAACAAAGTGAATCAGTTATACATATACATATATCCCCATATCTCTTCCCTCTTGTGTCTCCCTCCCTCCCACCCTCCCTATCCCACCCTTCTAGCTGGTCACAAAGCACTGAGCTGATCTCCCTGTGCTATGCGACTGCTTCCGACTAGCTATCTCTTTTACATTTGGTAGTGTATATATGGACATATATACACTACCACTCTCTCACTTTGTCCCAGCTTACCCTTCCCCCTCCCCGTGTCCTCAAGTCCATTCTCTAGTAGGTCTGTGTCTTTATTCCCTTCTTGCCCCTAGGTTCTTCATGAGCACTTTTTTTTTTTTTTTTAGATTCCATATATATGTGTTAGCATACAGTATTTGTTTTTCTCTTTCTGACTTACTTCACTCTGTATGACAGACTCTAGGTCCATCCACCTCACTACAAATAACTCAATTTCGTTTCTTTTTATGGCTGAGTAATATTCCATTGTATATATGTGCCACATCTTCTTTATCCATTCGTCTGTCGAGGGACACTTATGTTGCTTCCAAGTCCTGGCTATTGTAAATAGAGCTGCAATGAACATTTTGGTACATGACTCTTTTCGAATTATGGTTTTCTCAGGGTATATGCCCAGTAGTGGGATTGCTGTCATATGGTAGTTCTATTTTTAGTTTTTTAAGGAACCTCCATACTGTTCTCCATAGTGGCTGTATCAATTTACATTCCCACCAATAGTGCAAGAGGGTTCCCTTTTCTCCACACCCTCTCCAGCATTTACTGTTTGTAGATTTTTTTGATGATGGCCATTCTGACCATTGTGAGATGATATCGCATTGTAGTTTTGATTTGCATTTCTCTAATGATTAATGATGTTGAGCAGTTTTTCATGTGTTTGTTGGCCATCTGTATATCTTCTTTGGAGAAATGTCTATTTATGTGTTCTGCCCATTTTTGGATTGGGTTGTTTGTTTTTTTGATATTGAGCTGCATGAGCTGCTTGTAGATTTTGGAGATTAATCCTTTGTCAGTTGCTTCATTTGCAAATATTTTCTCCCATTCTGAGGGTTGTGTGTCACTATCTTTTTTGATCTAACCTCGGAAATCACTCTGTGTCACTCCCATCCATTCTATTATGAGCAAGTAATGGCCTGATAACTTTGAAGGATAGGGTAGCTAGCCTCCACCTCTTTATACAGAAGTGGTTAAGATTTTAGAAGTATGTGTGGGATGGGAGCTCTTTTTGTGGCTATCTCTTAAAAATACAATCTGCCACAGATACATTTTGTTCCAAGGATGATGATTTTTCCATAGTAATTTGATGAGGCTAAAACAGAAACCCTTCCTCATGTGGAGGCATTAAAATATGGAGTTTAGAAAAAAAAGAGATGAGTCATAAGTTATTTAGGATGAGATGAGCAGTGTTCACTCCACTTTAAGAACCTAAGGTCACAGAAGTCACGTCCAAACAGATATCTTTACACTAACTCTCTTAGCTAAGTCCTCTGGAGAGGGCTCAGGTCAACTTGGTTGTGTGAAAGGATGATTCATGTTATAAAGCCAGAGAACCAAAGAGCCCTAAGCATCAGCTGGGACACTAGTATGAGGGGATCTGACCCAATACTGATCAATGAGCATCTTTGGTTGGACCTCAGAGTCCCTCCCAGAGCAGAGCCTGGACCCGTGGGGGTTAGGGAGGAGAGGAATGGCAGGGGTAGAGGGAGTGATGGTGGTGCAAGAGGGAGGGTGGGTACCACGCAGTCCACAGACTTGGCAGCAGTCCATGAGATGGGAACAGCTGGATGAAAGTGCCCTGCAAAGATACTGAGACACCAAATCCACCAGCAGCATCACCAGCAAAGATAGCAAGGAGAGATTTTGGTAATAATGGTAAAAGAGGCTTGGTTGTCCAGACTGGAGGAGAAATCACAAAACCATCTGAGATGACCCAAAGGCTACATTCATATTTTCTGTCTGGTAGGGGACTGCCTCTTAGAATAGAGTTTCTGGGTACACAATTTCTCTTATGCCTAGAAGAGGACTGCTGGAAAACAGATCTTGTATGTTTCATATTTAGAACACCTTGCCCCAGACTTGATAGTATCAAAAAGTGATAAGAATGAATAAATCACTCTCAAAAGATCTGGACTTAGTTCACAAAGAAAGATCAAATACTGCTGAGGCTACTGATAACAGTGTTAATAAAGAACCCAAAATGTTAACTGGAGGGCTTGATGCTCCTTCTATCAATTGTTTCCCCAATACATGTCATAGGATAAGAGTACCAGGGCTAGTGAAGGAGTCAAGGTAAATCAAGATGATATTAATTCAGATTTTTTTGAAGGTCAGAAAGGTTCTTTAGAAGTGAATATTTTAAGACTGGGTCTGATGGAAACAACCAAAATGTCCATTGACAGATGAATGGATAAAGAAGATGTGTTACATATATACAATGGAATATTACTCAGCCATAAAAAGAATGAAATAATGCCATTTGTAGCAACATGGATGGATCTAGAGATTATCATACTAAGTTAAGCCAGACAGTTAAAGACAGATATCATATGGCCTCACTTACCTGTATATGTGGAATCTAAAATATGACACAAATGAACTTACCTATGAAACAGACTCACAAACATAGAGAATAGACTTGTGTGGTTGCCAAGAGGTAGTGGGGCTGGAGGAGGGTTGGATTGGGAGTTTGGGACTAGTAGATGCAAACTATTACATATAAAATGGATAAACAACAAAGTCCTACTGTATAGCACAGGGAACTATATTCGATATACTGTGATAAACCATAATGGAAAAGAATATGAAAAAGAATAGTATATGTGTGTGTGTGTGTGTGTGTGTGTGTGTGTGTGTATGTATAATTGAATCACTGTGCTATACAGCAGAAACTAATACAACATTATAAATCAACTATACTTGAATTTTAAAAAATAAAATTAAAAAATATTAAAACTGGGTCTGACAGGACTATGGGCAAAAACACTGTTAGGATCCATTAGAGTAAAATGGGATGAAATAAGTTAACTTTCCAATGCCCCTTACCTCTTTCTACAACCAGTGATAATGTCCTTTTTTAAAAAACAAAAAACAGTGAAATCTCCCTGTGCCATAATATACTGTTCAGGCGACTAACCTCAGCTCAGAGGAGACTGAAAATAGTTCAGGGAACTAGAGAACATGTTTTATAGCTTTGTTATTTCCTTTCCACTTTCCTTCCCAATTTCAAGAAAATATTCTACTCTTGGCAACGGGTTAGTGTGAAATCTTTTGAACTTAATATTCTCCCATGCGTAAACTGGTAACTGAAACTAAGGGGCATATTAATTCAGAGGAACAGAGTATAGAGACTTAAGCCTTGGGGAAATAAATTCTAATTTTTATTAAATATTTGGAAGAGCATAAGAGGAAATTTTATCTATTGATGTATTTTCCTTCCAAACTTAGTGTATTCTGTCTTGATAATCGTTCATCAGAGAAATTCATGTCAAGTCTCTCATTCTTCTCCTTAACCGCCTCCACAATACAAAGTGGTCTGAAGAAACATTGTCAGCCTAAGTACACATGGCCTGAGAAATGTTTTCCTGCCACTTGGGAAGACTGTCCTACTGACCTAGGGGAAAGCTTTGGGAGAAAGAAAGAGAACACCACAGAATCAATGGATTCAATCTCAGTGATCAGTGGAGGGGGAGCCAACCCGTCCTAATTACTGTGGTTACCATAAAAGTCACTGCCTCTCCAATGCCTTCCTGCCAATTAACCAGCAGTACTTTTCGATAATCCAGTGGCAGGAATTTCCTATGAAGTACTGTCTTTGGAACTGCTTTCCCTAGGAGAGTCACATATGTGGAGTATTTTCTCATCCTGTTTCAACAACCCACAGATTTTAGAGTAGAATTCAGAGCAGAATTAATGGGAAGACAAGCTGGGTATTCATCCAGGAGGCAGATCTAAAAGGAGAACTGAAACATCACTGGACTAAACTGGCAAAATATAAATTGCTTTTACTCTTCACTGGTGTCAACCTGTCTGTGTCAAGTACTTTTGTGAATCGCACATGAATCTGAGCTCAAAAATCAGTAATGCAGCTGCTTTGCTTACCAGGAATGAGTGATTTCGTTTAATTACCTAAATGTTAAACCCCTTAATCTGCCACCCAAGATACTGTCTCATCTAGAAAATTTCAAAAGGAAATTGAGAAAACTACAAAAATGTGGGAAATATTTTGGTTTTGTTTTTAGTCCACCCTTCTGTAGCTAGTGAAGGTAGTAAGTGACTGTTTTCACATACAGTTTTTGTTAATTAAAATATCAGCTTCTTCTAGTTTCCATAAAAAAGGAGGTACAAATACTTAAATATGGCTTAAGAGGTGCCAATTTATCAGTCTTCCCAGAGCAACATGTCTCAAGTCAACTCTGAGTGACACAAGATCCATCTAACCAGCTTTTCGGCATCTTTGTTGTCAGAGACAATCCATAAATGGGATGCATCTAAAAGTAGCACTGACCTTTGAAGGCCCACTTACTAGATACGTTCTTATTAAATAAACAAGTCCTTTAGTGAACCACGCTTTTGACTGTTTTTTTCCCACCAATTCTCCACTGTTAACTTCTCTAAGCATATAGAATCATTTCCTCACTTTTACTCCAGGACTTTTTTTTGATGTTTGCCTAACCTCCAATTCATCATCAATTATGAATTCTCTCTATGTCATTTATAATTCATCAAGAAACATCATGAAAATCCTACATCCAGTTAATTTGGTTTCACAGTTATTTGAAGGCTAACCACAGCCTTTTAGGGACTTAACATGGGTCAGGCACTGGGTTAAAGGCTATACACACTTATACAATATTCATTTTAGCCTCATAATAACCTTCTAAAATAGATACTGTCTCCATTTAAGACAAGAAAACTGAAACTAAAACACATCGCATTTCTTTTTCCTAACATTTCACAGACAGTAAGCAGGAAAACTAGAATTTGACTCTCAGTATGTCAACTTATCGGACATCAAAACCTGTAACAGAGAAGAACAAACCTGACTCCATATTGGATCTGGTCCTTTAGCTCTAACCTTCTTGCTCTATTGCCTGTACTTAGTAATGCTGGCTCTGCACCTCTTGGAAAGAAGTGTTGCCTACAGCCTGACATAATAGTCCTTTCTCAAGGCTCTGCCTCCCAGGCTTGACCTTTAAGGTATAACACTTTTCATTCATCTAGAGATGAAAAGTTGCAGAACAGAGAATAATATTTGTCTCGTAGAGGTGTACAGGAACATCGTGACCAGACCTACGTGGAGAGCTGCAAAAACAAAGGATCATCACATCCCTTCTCAGGTCTGGTCAGCACCAAGAAATCTGCAACAACCAGTCACACCCTCTCGCCTTTCAGTACAAAAGAAGCCTGAGTTCTAATTTGGGTAAGATGTTTCTTTGGGACCCTGCCCACCATCTTCTTGGTCTGCTGGCTTTCTGAATAAAGTTACTATTTCTTGTCCCAACACCTTGTCTCTCAACTTATTGGCCTGTCATTCAGAGAGGACTATGAGCTTAGACTGGGCAACAAACCCATGCTCTAAAATCCTGCACTAGGGGGATTCCCCGGCTGTCCAGTGGTTAGGACTCTGCACTTTCACTGCAGGGCCCGGGTTTGATCCCTGGTCAGGCAACTAAGACCCCACATGCCAGGCGGCCAGAAAAGAAATAAATATAAAATAAAATCCTGCACTAATTTATCAATCATTTATTGATCAAGTGATATGTACCATGCTTTTCACCGTGCCTTTTGCATTCGTTCCAGGACTCACCAAAATTCATAGATGCTAAATAACTTTCCAAGTGGTCTCACAGTCTGTGAGTGGCAAAGCTAGAGATCAAAGTCGGACCTGTCTCTCCAGGTGTACAATGCCCACAATATGACTCTATCTTCAGGAAGAGTGTGAGGGTTTGCAAGGAATGACTAGAAGACGGACTTCTCCCTCAGTGCCCAGAATCTCCACTGACTGCATAAAAGTTTTCACAGTACTGAATTTTCAATCTTTGGGAGGTAGTTTTCTTTCATTTGCTTGTTCTTTTTTATTTTTAATTTATTTTTTATTTCTATTTCTGGTGTAGCTGTGAGAACCTTAGTCAATATCTTGGTTAATCCATCCTTAATTTCTTCTAGGAACCTCTGGGTACCATCTGGCCAAAATTTCTCCCATACAAAAATTAGCTTTATCTATTACTTTTCTGAGGCTTTAATATGGGCTAGGATTGCCCTCTACACTTTCACCTCTAATGCTGTTTTTTAGTAGGTAAATGAACAGTTTACAAAGCACTTATCCTAAGTTATTTTTCAATTTAGCTTTTCATTTTATGTTGGCAAAATCAGAGGGATAAAAATCGGTATTAACCTAAATACTTAGCTTGTCAACACTGCAGAATTTAACAAACCAGTCCTTTGTCTTATCAGTTGAGATAGCTGCTGTGGTTGACCACTGACTAGGGTTCTTGAGGTAGACAGCTTCAGACATGACTTTTAATGACCCTCTCTCTCCCCCAAACATGCACACCTCTTGGTATTTGTGCCCTCATATATGCCCTCTCCTTGAGTATGGTCTGGATATAGTGATTTGCTTCTAATGAGCAGAATACAGCAAAAGTCAGGGGTGCCATTTCCATGATCAGACTACAAAAATACTGGTTTTCATCTTGCTAAAACTTTTTCTTGCTAATACACTGTCACCCTCTCACTTTGTCATTCTGATGAAGCAAGCTGCCATGTTGTGAAATGCTCACTGAAGATGCCCGTATGGCAAAGATCCAAGGGAAATCTCTGGCTAATAGCTTATGAGGGACTAACGTTTTGTCCAATAACTCACAATGAAATGAGTCATGCCAACAACCATGAGAGTGAGCTAGGAGCATATCTTTCCCAATCACGCCTTGAGATGACTATAGCCTTGTTAGAGAACCCAGCTAAGCATACTCTAATTCCTGACCCAGAGACACTGGGAGACAATAAATGTATATTGTTTTAGTCTGCTAAGTCTTAGAGTAATTTGTTCCATAGCAATAGATAACAAATACAGCTCATTACTTCTAGCCTTCCAAAGAGCTGGGCTGAGACATGCTTTGCTTAGATTGGCCTGCCCAGGGACACCTGCTCTTTGCATCCCCAGTGAGCACCAACTCCTTGTATTTCGAAGACCATGTTTCTGAACTTGGGAGCCCATTTGCTTTAACTGTTTGCTCCTTAGAGAGAAGGCAAAACTCCATTTTCTTCAGAAACATAATCTCCCTGACATTGGGATATAGCTGTGCAGTTGTCTACCTCACTTGCCTTCTTAGGACTTAATTTCAGTACTAAATAACGGCTGACAAATGGACTTTCTCCCCTGACTTGGAGCTCACACATTTTATCATCAGTTTCATTTAAATATTCTAATTATAACAAATAAAAATATTTATAACTCGGTAAGAGTAGTTGTATATTTAATAATAACTTAGACCATAGCTTTCATTGAATGAATGCTTAGGCTGCGCTATGCTAAGATCTTTATATGAGTTATATTACATAAAAGTTAAAAGTTATTATTTTCACCCACTATTCTGTTTCTCAATTTACAGATGAGTAAATGCGAGTTTTAGGGAGGTTATGTAATTTGCCTACAGTTGCACAGAAAGAAATAGAACTGGGACATGAACTTGAATCCAGACAATCTGTCTCCAGAGGCCGCACTCACATACTGAAAAGTACAAAAAAAACCTTCTTTAAGACAATTGTTTAGAGCACTTTTAGGATTACAGAAAAATTGAGAGGAAGGTACAGAGATTTCCCATATATCTCCTGCTCCCACACATGCATAGCCTCCCTGTTATCAACATTCCCCACCTAGTTGTACATTTATTGCAGTTAATGAACGTACACTGACACGTCGTAATCACTCCAACATCCACAGTTTATGTTAGGGTTCACTCTTGCTATTGTACATTCTATGGGTTTCGATAAATGTATACTGACATATATCCTCCACTACAGGATCATATAGAGTATTTTTACTGCCCCCAAATCCTCTGTGCTCTGTCAGTTCATCAATCCCCCATTCCTAAACCCTGTAAAAAATTTTAAATATAAAAAAATAACTTAAGCCATCACAAATCCTACTATCAGAAATAATTTCTGTTAATATATTGACTTATTTGGTTTATTTGGCTTGTTTCCTAGTTTTCTTTATGTGTAAATGTAAATTATTTTACGGGGTAAAAAATTCTGCTTTTTCTATTTAAACCTTTATTATGAATATTTTATTATGCTGTATTTAAAAAAATATGATTTCTAATAAGTATAAAATTTTCCAAAATAGTACATATCAATTTTTAAATCACTACTCTAATGTTGGAGAGGACGCTAAGTTTTCCTAATAAATAATATTGCAATGTTCTTGAATGTGAAGATTTATATTCTTAGAAGTGAAAATATTAGGTTAAATGTACATTTTAAGGCTCTAGTTATGTATTAACAAAATGATTTTTAGAAAGAGAAAAAACCAAGTTACATTCCCTTAAACAATTTAAGTGTTTGCATGTCTTGCCAAACCTACCCCAGTCGTTTTATTATTTCAGATTTTCCAATCATTAAAAAATTCATCTTGAAATTATTTTAATTTTTATTCCTTATTGAGCGTTGAAAAGTTATCCAAATGTTCATTCACTTATACCTAAGTTTATTAATTTGGTGCTGTTTTATTGGGAGACGAAGAAGAGGAAGGGAGACTAGGGAGGGTGTGTGAAGCCGAGGGAAGAGGCTGAACAGAGGCACAGAGATGTGAGAAGACAAGACGTTGAGGGCAAATGAGAAGCATTATAGAATTTTAAGTCTGGAAATGACAGGATAAGAATTCAATTTTTCCAAAGATTATTCTGGAAACAAGGGAGAGAGTAAATTCACAAAATAGGAATAGAGTGAATGGGTAACAACTAAGTCAGAGAAGTCAGCTGGAAGCTTGTTTAGTAACTGACACAAGAAAATGGGGGTCAAGATAAGCCAAAACTAAGGTGGGGGCAATAAAGAAGGAGATAAGGAGAAAGATTCAAGGGTTGTTTAGGAGGTGGAAACGATAGGGCTTGGAGGCTCTTGGACATGCGGAAAAAGGAGAAATCTGGGGTGACTGCCAGATTTCTGGTTGGTAAGACTTGGATGGAAGTATTTCACTGGTCAAGTATTAGAGAGGAATGTTGGGACAACCACAGGAAGACATCCAGGAGCTGATCAGTGGTCTAGATTTGTCACTTGGAAGAAAAGTGGGAGTTGGAGACAGAGGTTAGAAAGTGCTAGGTGGTACTTGAGGTGGCGTTTCTAAGCCTTTATCATTTATAATGTGTGGAAAATAATGTTTAATTCATAGGATTATTGAAAGGCACCAATGAAATAATGTTTATGAAGTGTTTAGCTTAGTGCCTGGAGCATAGCAAACACTAAATAATGAGAGCTGCCTTTTTACTATAATAAGAAGGCAAGAATGGTCATCAATATATCACACTTAACAGACCCTGAGAAAGATAAGCCCTAAAGTGTATCAGGTTAATATTGCAATGGGGAGAATCTAGGAGACCTTGCAAAGAGCGGTTTCCACAAAGGAGTAACTGTGATTGGGAGAGTTTTTGTAATTGTGACTGGGAGGACGGTTTTGAAGTGTTCCAAAAGCAAACTGCAGTGAAAGCAAGAGATGGATGAGGCTGAATATCAAACAAGAAATGCAACAGTAAATCATGGTGTTCAGTCTCTGTAGTAGGCAGAATAATGGCCCTCTAAAAATCTCTATATCCTAATCCCTGGAATTTATAACTATGTTACTGCACGTGACAAAAGATATTTTGCAGATATGAGTAAGTAAGTTAAAATGGGGAAATTACTTTGTATTATTTGGGTGAGTGCAGTGTAATTATAAATGTCCATGTAAGAAGGAGGCAGGAGGGTCAGGGTCAGTGAAGGAGATGAGATGACAGAGGCAGAGTGATGCAGCCACAATCCAAGAAATGTGAGCAGCCTATAGAATAGAAGTTGGAAAAGATAAAGAACAGATTCTCCCTTAGACTCTCCAGAAGGGACACTGACTTGAGTCCTGTAAAACCCATTTCAGGCCTCTGACCTCCAGAATTGTGAGAAAAACTTTTACTGTTTTAAGCCACTGAGTTGTGTAATGAGTTTCAGCAGCCATGGGAAATGGATACGGTTCATTAAGAGTATGAAGAGGGGTAAGATCCAGAGCCTATGCTAGGGGATCAGATCTGGCTTATGTGGGGACCTCAGCAGCCCATGAAGGGTAAACAACTGCCCAGATAATCCCCAAGTGGCCAATCAGCATAGCCTTGATTAGAGTCTAGAACCATGCCTGATACACAGCAAGTGTTCAATTAATATATATGGAATAAATTAATAATTCTGAGCATTTAATTTTTTTATTACACTTTGATCTCACTTCTATCTTTCCAACCTCCTCAGATGCTTACCTAAGAGTACTAAATTTTAAAGGTTGTTTCATTTCCCCTGAAAATGTTGCCATCTCATGTGATTTGCTGAGTATAAAACAAAAGTTGACATGTAAAGTAAAAGTATACGTGTAAACTAAAGTTGACGAATTCCAGTTCATCTCCACAGAAGAACTAATTCAAACCAACCTTCTCTCATTTCTATCTCCCTTGAATGAAAAGCTGATCTGAACAATTCAATCTCGGCTGAGATGAATTAGAAATTAGAAGCTTTCTATGCAGGTTTAAGCAGCTCCGGGATTACACTTTTACAAATTTCTTTAGAGGGAGCTAACAATAAAGATTAAAAGCAATAGCCCTGCAAAGTACATACTGTAGCTAGATGTGAAAGGACACAACAAGCTCCCACTCAAAAAAACTCCCTGCGGCTGAGGTTCTGGTCTTCTGTGGATTCAATTCTTGCTTTCACTGACGTTCTTTGAAAATAACAGCCACGTTGTTTAATTCAACATTCAAAGAAGCCACTGTTAACCACGTGGTCCACTGTGATAAAGTCAAAATGTGTGTGAGAGTCCCTCCAGGCATGGAAGAAGGGCCTGGAATTCTTGTATTCTTCAGCCTCTACCTTTCCTTCCTAGAGGCTTGACTTGACCATCTGAACTTTGTCACATGATTTGCTTCCTTTTCACTACCATCCAAAGTGCTGTTTGAGGCTGCTTGGATCTTTAAAGAACTGTGTTTCCATACAGTCTTTTCTCCCCCAAGCATTTTATCCTGTATTTTAGAAGATTACATTTTAAAAACAATTCACATCTCCTGCCTCCTTCCTGCCTTCCTGACATTCTCTTCCTTACTCTTTGTATCT
Source organism: Phocoena sinus (assembly GCF_008692025.1). Classification (NCBI taxonomy): domain Eukaryota; kingdom Metazoa; phylum Chordata; class Mammalia; order Artiodactyla; family Phocoenidae; genus Phocoena; species Phocoena sinus. The sequence continues at coordinate 69,896,990 of NC_045765.1, read as the reverse complement.
GCCTCCAGTCAATGAGACTAAGGATTTGACATTAATCTTGACTAGAAAGGTAAGCAAATATTTTGAGGAAAGGGTAGGGAGTATTTGGGGGAAGGGATATGAAGAGTAGACTTAATAACCAAATATAAAGATAGAAAATTATTTTAAATACTATAATCAGATGATCATAACCCACACCTTTTCATGACTCCTTAACTGGTCCCTTCTATCCACCATTTAGTACTGCACTGTAGATTTCCATAGCAACTCTCCTTAATTGTTATTATGCCAATGCAGTAATTATCACATTCACAAACGAAGACTGGTCATTTTCTCAGTAGGGAAAGAAAATAACTATGGTCTATGGAAGATCCAAAGAAGATGAATCATTTATTCCCTTCTCACTTAACTATATCCTGAAGCATTCCCTACCAGTTTTGCAAAAACTGTTCTTATGAGTTTGTTAATTTTGGAATCAGAATGAACTCTTTCAGGGCACTAAGGCACCCAGCAAAGATATATAATAACCCACGAGCCTAGGTAAATGTGGCTTACAATGCTGGCTTTTATTGGGTTGTTTGCAAATGTACAGAAGCAATACATAATGTCATTTTAGAGGCCTTCTTATGGTAATTAGAGACGGGCTTGAAGATGCAGGTGTGCTTTCATGTACACCCACATACACACACACACACACACACACACACATATATACACACACACCACCCTCCAACCTTAGAAGACTCTTCAGTTATTATGATTATCTGGCTCAAGTATATAGATAAAAGCTCTATTCATAACAGCTTTAGGCCTTCCTGGCATCTAACATGAATGATATTTTTATTTTATTATTATTTTTTTGCGGTACGTGGGCCTCTCACTGTTGTGGCCTCTCCCGTTGCGGAGCAGAGGCTCTGGACGCGCAGGCTACGTGGCCATGGCTCATGGGCCCAGCTGCTCCGCGGCATGTGGGATCTTCCTGGACCGGGGCACGAACCTGTGTCCCCTGCATCGGCAGGCGGACTCTCAACCACTGCGCCACCAGGGAAGCCCATGAATGATATTTTTAAATAAACCTTGGTTACTTTCTGTATGTTTGAAAATGATGGTCGGCATAGCAAGAGAATCCATAAAACAAAAGAGACTGGAGCTTTCCAATGGCATATTTTTCAAATGCTTTAGTTGATAAGGTTGGGCTAGAAATAAGCAGCAATGTGTGGGTAATATTCTTTCCTCTGATTTCATTATATGGTTGTAACAGAGAAATGCCTACCGGTTATTAGTGGGATGTGGAGTCCATGTGTCTCTATAGCATCATCTTGTCTGTATGTTCTAGATTGGAAGATTCTCTGTTACTCAAAAAATACCAACCTTTGTGAGTCCCTGCTATGAGCCAGGCACTGTCCTAGCCCCAGCGGAGAATGCAGAGAACAAACCAACTCCTTTTCTGTAGTCACAAGGACCTGTGTTCTAGTGGCAGGAAACAGCCAACCAATGAATAGATATATCACATGACAGCTGATGATAAGTGTTACAAGGAAAAATAAAGCAGGATAAAGAGGACAGATACTAATAGGAGTGAGGCTTATTTTATGTGGGGTGGTCAAAAGAAGACCTCTCCAAGGAGGTGACATTTGACATTTGAGCAGAGTCTTCAAAGAAATGGCTTTTTAGTTTTGCTAAATGCTCTCAGATCCCTGCACCGCTTTCAGTAAATCTGAATATGAAACAAACATCTGCCAGATGAAAGAAGCAAGAAGGTAAAGACAGGAAACTCGAGTGATACATCCACACAGATCCAATTCGGGGACTAATTTATGCTTCCAAAGCATGTTCAGAAAAAAGCGAAGAAGAAATCCCCACACTGAGGTCCTTTGATGAATCACCAGTAGCTAATTGTTACCAAGCATCCCACAGGCATGACATATCATTGGAAATCTGGGTGGATTTCACAAGAGAAATGTTATTGCATTTAAACAATACCATTAGCCAATCTGATTTCACTTACTGGTATGCACTTTGTTCCAGCTATCTAGTCTAAAGATGAATTGCCCAATGGTTGTATTGTCAAAATGACAGCGTGAAAAGAGAAGCATGTGGGTTGTAATAATAATGTGGTACATGTGTAGAAGGTCAGAGAAGCAACAGATTAACATTCCAGAGAAAGATTTCCCCTGGGACATCTCTTGAAAGTATCAAAGGCCAAAGGATCAGGACACTGATAATGTGTCTGGCATTGGTGGTGAAATTGTTGTATGTATTTAGCTCTGCTGAGGACAGAGCTGTGTTCTTTTCAATTAGCTGATGAAATCTCTCCTGAACAATGAAGAAGCCAACCAGGGAAACCAGCTTCAATACAGCTGAATGAATGGAAATGAGGCTGTGTGAAAATATGAGTTGCTTACTTCAGATTAATGAAATACATTTGAACATGTTCCCTTGAGAAGGCAACTAAACAATTCCCTACCCTGGAGATTTAAGCGTACCATATATAGCATGACATTTCTTCATTGAATTTTAAACCAAATTCTCAAGTCTGCAACCCTTCTGCAAGGTGAACCTGGGGATTATGGGATGGGGGAGACCAGTGGTCCTTTCTAACTGCTGGCTCTGTGGGGCAAAGGGTGAGGGGCAGGGAGCACACAGGCTCTGCAGACAGAGGAACCTGGGTTTGAAACTGGATTTCATAATTTACTGATGTGTAAAAATAAACTCCATTTTCCTTATTTTTAGAATGGGGAAAATACACACAGCCCAAATATTTGTAGGGCAGATTTAAAAAGGCAATGCCTACGGAATATTTTGTAATCGTGCAAGGAATAGGAGCTATGGCTAAATTTTACAGCTTCTCTGTGGCTTCTATGACATTCCTACTGCCTCACCTTCCCTGGTGCTGGGAGAAAAATCCTGGGTGGCTTGATACACATTAAGAGGGAATGGTAAGTTTGGTTTATATTACTAAATATAAGTACCCCTTAACTTCAGGAAGGAAGATTGTCTGCTTTGTTTGAAACTTCATTTATGTGTTTACTATCAAAAATGAAGATCTGAAAAATAGAGGGATATTTTTCAGGAAATTGAAGGAAATAAGTAAAATACAACAAGTGATTTTCAAAGTACATAGGAAATATCACAATAAAAATTTGGGAGGCAGTGTATATAATGGTTGGAATGTAGTTCCTGGATTCACTGCATGTTTTTAAATTCCAGCTCCACTACTTCTTGATGCATAACCTCCAGCAAGTTGCTTACCCTCTCTGGGCCTCTCCTTCTTACCTGTAAAATGGGCAAATAATAGGACCCACATCATAGGGTTGATGGAGGATTAATTGGCAAAAAGTTTCAAACCATGCATGGTACTATTTGTAATTCTTGATTACTCAAACCATCATGAATGTAATTCTAACCCAAAAGTGTTTTAGGGAAACTTAATAATGTTTTCAGATAGAACTTTAATTGTGATTTATAATTTTATTACTAACATGGGTGGTTGTGTTATTACCTCTTTGCTATAAGGTCTTAATTCTTTAGATAGCAAGAGTGCTGTAAATAGCAATAAGAGAGCCTTACGCGAAGCTGACTTGACTTTGAACTGTTCTGAGAAAGCACGTTGTCCTCTTCATAGTGAGATCCCTGGAGACCATCAGAGCAGCCCCTGAAACAGAGCCCCTACCTCCCACTGTGGGAGCCACAATTCACAGCAACATCCTCAATTCTCCCCTTCAACACAAACCCAGAGGAGCAGGGAAGACAGCCCTGTCAAAACAGCTTATGAATTGAGGACTCCAAAGGCAAGTTCCATGAAGATATAATATCTCAGTGTGGGATACACAAGTCTCTTTTTAAAAAAATCTGGTCTCTTTTATGACTTGGGTAGCTAGTGTTTGGGTAAGATGTTCGAAACCGATGAAGTATAAAAGCTGGGCAGGACTCCTCATCTATTTAAGGTTCCCGGACAATGGTGTCAACTCCTCTCCTGCTCTTCACAATTATCACTTGATAGTCTTTGAATCAACAATAAAATGGAAATGGAAGAGGCAGTCTGACCTGGACCTTAAGAGGATGCTATAGAGGGCTTACAATGATTACCTGAGGAAGATGCAGCCTGATGCGCACTAAAGCTGGGATTAATAGTTTCAACTGCTGCTTGATGAATTTCTCTGAAAAGAGAGGCCTGAAGGACATTGGCAGAAAGAAATGGGAGAAAACATAAACGGCTTGTGAGAAAGAGCCAAATGGCCTTTTCCTGTTTCCTAAGAGACTGAATCTCCTGGGCCGGAGAATGTGCTGTTTCTTATAAAAGGTTCTGGAAATGCACTTTCTTACCAAAATTCAAAGCAGGGCCACAAATCATTTATAGGAGACAAAAAACAGTAAGTAGTGTCAGCACAGAGGAACATATTGTACTTTGCTCTGCCATGAGGAATTATGGTGGGTTGTGATGAGTGGAATATAAAGTAACATAAGTTGCCTGTTGACAACAGGGTTTGAAATTATAAAATGTAAAACCAATATATTTCCTGCACTATGAAACAGCTGGGGTATTTTTATGGCTTCTAGCGGGATACCATGCCATCTCTCAAAACCCTATAATTCTGTAAGCACCATAAGTGCATCTTGTTATTTATTTTGTTTGTTTATTTGGCTTCAGGGATTTCACAGGCAGCCCTGCCTAGAATCAAATGTAAAAAAAGTGATCAACACTGAATTGTGCTGTCTTTAAGAATGTCCAGTCCTGCCTCTACTGAAGGGTGGGTTGGACGTTATGTTCAACGTGGCAGCATACCTAGGCAGAACAGAATCTTTTCCTTGCAAGAGGGGAAAAAAAATGATTCAATCAAAAATGCCACAGGAATGTTTCCCTCCATGGTCTGTCTGGAGTCTACATATAAAAATTAAGTCTTTGTCGATCTAGATGTATATGGAAGAGAAACAGCAAACTATAGAGCAAATAGAGTAAAATGCAAAAAAAAGAAAAACATTAAGTCTTTTATGAGGTTGACAACAGCAGAGTTCACATAAGGTCCCTTTAAATGACAGATGGTGATAAGCAAGTCAACACTTTATGTGCTAGACTTTAGAAGTGTCCCAGCCACTGACCCACATCAATGAAGAGCACAGACAAAAGGCAGGAAGCAAAACTCTGAGCCGAGCATCCTACCCTAAACAATGATTGATTGCATTGTCTTCAATCTGGTTGCTTACTCTAAACCCGTGCATGTCAATCAATCAGTACAAAAGACTCTGATTGCTTAAAATGCTTTGGCTGTTACATTAGCTGTGGTTTTATGTTTTAATCAAATATCACATTTTCAATTATTATACGCTGAGCTCCTGGGATACAGAATTGACTGGAAATTTGTTAGGACTTTGGCAGTATTGGTGGTTAATGATTTGAAGCGCGTACGTGGCTGCAGATGAGCAGAGGGCTGGGAAGGGTGTGGGGTGAGTACCAAAGGATGCTCTGCTTGGGGATGGAGAGAACCATCTTACCCAGAAATAGATTCTTGCTGCCTGAAAAGAGCAGACGATCTAGTCAAATATCCTCCCCCTGCTTGAGACAGAGGCCTTCTCTTTCCTGATTGCAGGCTTAGGAATTTTGTGAGGGTAAGCATCGCCCTTCACACAGAAGTTTGTCAGCTGTCAGCAGCTCCTGACATGACAAAATCCCAAAGCAGGGGTACTGGGACTGTGTAATACAGAAGTGCCCAGTTGTCTGAGTTGAAAAGAGAGGAAACATCAGATGTTGCTTTTCTAACAAAGACCCAGTTTCATGCTTAACATCACAAAGATAACTTGGTTTTCTGTTCTTAGGATTAAAAAAAAAGAAGAAAAAAAAAAAAACCTTTGTTCCCTTGAAGTAAGAGCAAGCTATGTGAAATGAATTTTAACCAGGTTCTGCCAATATCTATCAGCACACAGCATTTCATATTGCAGATAATAAGAGTCTGGAGAAAATGACAGGCAGGAGCAAGAGAAAGCTGGAGGCGAGGGTCAGAGTTTGCAGCATCCAGGTCAGACAAGGGTTTGGAAGGCTTTTGGGATGAGGGTTTGATTGAACCTGAGAACGTGCTGAGTGCCCATGTTCAGAGGTGTGGATTTTTTTAAAATAAAAAATAGATTAAACTAGGAATGTGGGGAGTTATTTTTCCTTTTTGCTACGCCCACCCATAAGGGAAATAAATGTGTTGATGTAGAGAAGACTTAATCATAAATGAATGGAGTATGTAGCTCATTATTCATGACAATAATTAAATATCACTTATTAATACGGTTTATGAAGACCTTCTCCTCTAGGTAAGACAGAGAAGTTATGAATCCTTTCCATTGAGATAAAGAAAGAAGCCAAGATTATACCAAAAAAACGATGACACGTCTTCCCAAAGACAGGACGTTATAAGACGTGTGTGATGTCCGCAGATGCAAAGACAGACGATGTTCGAAAAACAAAGAGTAACTATGAGAGTTTGGTGAAAGGTTTAGGTTAGGTATCCTTCTTCGAATAATGTTTTAAGATTGCTTGATAACACCAGAGAATTTTAAAAGAATGTGAAAGAAAATGCCTTAACCACAGCTGATGGAAATAAAAAAATGAAAGCACGAGATCCAGTTATTAATCCTGGTAGCTGTTTCTTGGATACTGAAAAGAGAAGTCAAAAAGCCAGAAGCAAGTTCAACAAACATCTCTAATATGAGCCTATTTCTGGGAAATTCTCCACTAAGGGAAACAAGAAATCATATTGTATTGAGATTTATAGTCAGCACATACATCAACCATGTCTGCAAGTCTGTATTTCCCTATGGTTTATCTTTTTTTATTCTGTATCATTTTTTTTCCTCTAAGACTGTGTGTGTGTGTGTGTGTGTCTGTGTCTGTGTGTGTGTGTACAGTTAGCTGTGCAGAGATAAAAACAAGTCAATTTAGTTAAAGGTAAGAAAGGTGATGTGGTGATATGGGCACTGGAGTGACTGGGAAGATCAAAGGGCAAACTAAATACAACTCACCAGGTGACTTGCGCCATGGGATTAACTTCCCTGGGTCTCTCTTCCTCATCTACAGAAGGAGGCTTTTTACATCAGGCTTCTCTGAGACCCTTTCTAGGCCTGATATTCTACAATGTAAATGTTCCCCACATTTTCCCAAGGATTAAATCATCAATGGTGCATGCATAACACAGGGTGGGTTTTCAATTAGTACATACACAGAGTGCTAATAATTTTAATTGCATTTTGTTGTATTTCCTATTAATCTTGGAACAGAACTGCTATGTGTTAAGAAAACTGTGGAGGACACAACAGCTTAGAAAATGATTACTGTGCAAAAAAAATTCTATTTATTCCAAAATTTTGCATTAATCTCAGGCTAAGTAAAAGGATACTAAACTGAGGTTTAGATTTCTAGGTCTAGATTTTGCTCTGTTAAGACTCTGGGCAAAGCTTTCATTTTCCATTACTTCAAAGTGAAGGGAGGATTCAGGTGAAACAGTTTCTTAGACGACTTCACAATTCCCTTTTCATGATGTCCTGAGAGTGAGTGTGTTGTGATGGAAAAATCTGTTTTGTTTTTTTTTCCAGACAGCGAGCCCTGGACTTGACGCACAGCTCTACAACTCACTGCTGTGTGATGGGGACGGGCCGGCTCTGGGAACCTCTCTTAGCTTTCGGGATTATTCCAGGCATAAGGATACATATAAAGTGTGTGTGTGTGTGTGTGTGTGTGTGTGTGTGTGTGTGTGTGTGTTGGGGGGTGGATATACGCAACTGGATTTAGGGAATCTTAGTGAGTATTATGGAGCTTGCTCTGATTTCCCTTTGATTCTGAGCTTTCGAACCCACGGTAATTTCCATGGTTTATATACAATAATCTGTCTCAAAAAGAACCATCTTAATGTTCATCATATAGCAAAAAGCCCTCTGATTTGTACGTGAACAACTGAGTTTCAGTAGAAACCCCTAACAAACCCTCCCAGGACTTCAGAGGAGACTGTCCCTGCCATCTCATTCACAGCAAAGTGCAGAACCTGAAATACTGTAACTCGTACAGCGTAAACCCAAGGGACAGAGCTCCACCTCAGCAGGGAATCCATTTAAGCCAAGACTGACTCCTGAATAAACCAAGAAAGTGAAACGCCTCCAGTGAAAGGGCTCCCAAGCTGCCCCCTGGAGGTAAGTAAGCTGGGTACACATCCACCCATCTGTCTATCATGTCTACTTCATCCAAATTACGCAACAGATACACCCTAGAGCCAGAGCCTTTCCCACATCAACTCTGCACTGTTAACTGGAGAAAAGAAAAAGGGGTTCTAGAGGAAAAGAATAATATGGCAAAGTACTGCCTTTCTTAACATCGAAGCGTATTCACATGCACACATTGCTTTTAATGTTTATTTCTAGGGGGGGAAGCATAAAAAATACCAATCTGCACTTGGCATAAATAAAGAATATATGAAATAGTTTGATTTTAATTCTATATTTTCAGAAGGCATGCTAACCTATGCAGCAATGATGTAGAAATGTAGACACAGAATCCAACATGGAGATCATTTAGTCTAACGTCATCATTTTAGAGGAGAAAACTGCTTTTAAAAATGGTTGCCATCCAGGGAGATCAACTCGGTGCTATATGACCGCCTGGAGGATGGGAGGGAGGGAGACGCAAGAGGGAAGAGATATGGGAACATATGTATATGTATAACTGATTCACTTTGTTATGAAGCAGAAACTAACACACCACTGTAAAGCAATTATACTCTAATAAAGATGTTAAAAAAAAATGGTTGCCATCGTTTCACCTCTCTGAAGTTTCCCGTGGCCGTTGATTTAACTCACACTTAATATTTTATATACAACCTGGTCACTGGAGTAAATGTTCCACAAGCAATTAAATGATATACACGCTGATGCCACTATTCTTCTAATGCCATTTCCTAGTGGCTGCATGTTGACCACACATATTATGTGGCTAAGAACCTCAAAGAAATATCAAATGATGAAACTCAAAGGGTTCCTGATGTAAATTAAGCTTTTACAGACAGACTATGTTTGACCACCAAGTACTTAATTCTCAACCACACTGAAAGAGTAACTCTGTATCTTAGATAACGCAACTTGTACCTAAAGTCAAATTCTCCCATACTCATTTTTTTCCAGTGTCCAGGTCACATCCTAGCAGAGGAATTAGTCTCTTAAAAGAATATTTTGCTTCATTATACAAAGTTGCTTCCTGTAGCAAGTAGAGCAACTGGTACATTTATTTACCCAAACCAGGAAATACTGATACCTTGTAAATCATACAACAGATTTCCTAGCATCACAGTCAGATACAGATCCTACTATAATCAAATGGCATAGGATAAAACACTGAAATATCTACTAATCCCATATAAATCATGCATTTAGCAATTTTAGGAGTACTTCCACTAAGTTTGAAGTCCATAGATAACCATCTTAGCTTCTAGAGTTTCTGAAAAACAAACATGCCTTTCAGGACCAAGCGTGTACACTGAGGCACTGGGAAAACAGAATCTACTCTCTGTTGGCTTATGTTGCCCTAAACAGAGGAAATTCCCATATTCTGCTGGGGTATCTGAACACCAATAGAAAAGAAGTTTGGATTGAATTATGCCGTTATTTCAGCATGGTATAATTTCTGCCCTGTATTTTCACATTTCTTGTAGGAAGTCAGCCAGGTTGATAAATTGGTAAAATTAATTTTCTTGAGTATATTTATTAATATAGTAAATGATTCATTATCTTATTACTAACATCCACTGAGCCTAATTTCTTCATAAATACTTTATTATCATCTCTGAATTTCCTCATAATTAAACATAATGCATAAAAACAGAGAAAACTTGATTTGCCTAAATACTTACAACCAAAACTCTTGGAAAGTGTTGGGGCCCGATATTATATAAGTTTCTTGAAACGTTTGGGAAACCCTAACCAGATCATCAACCAGATATTAAAGAATCAGAGCAGGATTATTTTTCAAAATTAAACTAATTTTGAAGTATGTGCATAAGGGCATTAAGAATCTTTGCTTCCTCAAGGAGAAAAATGTACCAGTGTACTTATGTTTTTTTTCCAGCTATTTATAATGTTTGCATAGGAGAGAGATACTCATGTTAACCAAAAGTGTGGCAAGCATACCTCTTGTTCTGCCCAGAAGAGTCTCACTCTTTGCCTGTTACCTGAGAATAATTATTAATAGTGTCTAATTTCACCTTCAAAGACATCCTGGTTTGAGAAAATAAATTATGTGATCAATTTTTTAAAAAAGACAGGATTCTGTCTCAGGCTATACGAGAAAGTTAAGAAAGCACAAGCAACTGTACCAGCTTTCAGATGGCCAGGCAAGATGGAAAGCTGGAATTTTGCTCAGAATACCATAGTACTCGAGAGACCCAATGGTAACCCTATGTAGTCAGAGCGCAAACTGTGAGCAGAGGCAGAAATAACAGTAAGGAAATTGTTAGTGAAGGCTACACAAATGGCAAGAAAGGTACTAGCAAAGACTGAAAAAAACGTTGAGAAAATTTTTATTGAAAGTTGGGATAATGGTACCCCATGTTATACAGTAGTGAAACAGCTGTAAAGCAGGTGCCTGAAGAAATGTGGAAGAAAGGAAGTATACTTTATATACTCTGGGACCTTGGTGAGGTGATTTTCAGGAAGAATGTTCAAAGTGGCAGCTGGCTTCTTTTAAAGCAGTGGCAGGGCTCAGTTAAAGAAAAAAGTGTTAAAATTTCAAGAAAAATTTGAAAGGACTATAAAGTGACTAGGAATTTCTGAGTTGGAAAATTAAACTATTTCTAATTTTTACTCCTTCCATCCTGAAAAGATTCTCAGAGTGAAATACTGCCTGGGGCATAGATCAAATCAAGTGTGTGGCAATAAGACTGTGCTAAGATCACTAAAAGATTTAAGGCAGCACTGAGTAGAGCCCCCTCAGCTACAAAAAAAAAGAGTTAATTCCATCCAGTTTATTTAATTTTATTTGTTGTATTTGCTCTCTATTTGGGTCTTGGGTCTGTTTTTGGAATTGGATATACAGTTGACCCTTGAACAACATAGGTGTCGGAGATGCCAACCCTCCACACACTGGAAAATCCACATATAACTATTTTTGACTTCCCAAAAATTTAACTACTAATAGCCTTCTGTTGACCAGAAGCCTTACTGACAGCATAAACTGGTTGATTAACACATATTTTGTATGTTATATGTATTACATGCTATAATCGTACAATAAGGTAAGCTAGAGAAAAGAAAGTGTTGTTAAGAACATCATAAGAAAGAGAATATATACATTTATAGAACTCTACTGTAGTTATCGATACCGTAACTTTACATCATCAGTTTCCAAGATGAACCGTCTGTCAGTACCTACATCAGTATTGTCTCATATGATACAAAATACTATAGATGTTATATATAGTACTAACACTAGTTATCAAAACTGAAAAGATAATGTGAAAAAGAAATTCATATTTATTTACAGGTATAACGATTCATGCAATGATAATGAACAAGCAGCCATACGATTGCTTTATGGTAGCCCAGTGTAATCAACAGGATTGTCGCACGGTAGTCTAGCCTATTCACTAATGAACGAATTGTTACACAACTGTTAGGGCATACGGTACTACAGTCATACTCATAATACAGCCTTGGTAATATCATTAAACTTTTTAAAACCACTTACCTGTGATGATGGGCTGATACGCAGTTTCTCCAATTCCAAGAGAGAAGCATACTGTAATTCTTTGAAAGTGACACTATAAAACAATAAGAAATTAAGTTTTATATTAGATGTCACTCACCTTATGCCTATGTAAGGATAAACTAGTATCTACGTCTATTTTATGCATTCATGACACCTTTTTCTTAATTTTTTTGATATTTCTATGCCTACATGATACATCTGCAACTTTTTTCAAAATGTCAAATATCAAAAAAAGTCCCAGTATGTTTATTAACAAAAAATGCACATATAAATGGACTCTCACAGTTCAAACCCATGTTGTTCAAGGGTCAAATCATTTTACAGTGTTTACAGTGTTCCTCACGGCACCCTTTTTAACACAGAACACTTATCTCCAGAACTAGTAACGCATTTTGGAAAATGCTACTCTACGTTAAAAAAAATTCTTTTTTGACCTTTCCCAATCTGGGAAAACAGTTCATTAGGTGTTATATTTGCTGTTTTTGGTTTACTATCACATACAAATAAATTCAAAGAAATACCATTATTGATTACAGAGAAGACACAGAGTAAAGCATGTGGTGGAAATATAAAATATAAAACATTCCATCTAGTCAATGGCAAAGAAAATGGTGGAGGTGGTTATGCTCCACAATGATTTGATCCTGTCTTTCATCTTGTATAAACAGAAAGCCACCTTATTTCTCTATAAAGACCACTTCCAGGCTTTATGTTCACATTCTTATATCAGGAATTTCTATTTGTTTATGTCATTAATAATCATGTGTGCTAAGCTACGATTGTGATATTAATCATTTGGGCTAGACCAAAATTGTGAAATAAAAAAAGTTGTGATGGGTAATATGGATGACAATTGTGTCACATCGTTTTTATAGAAATAAGCATATCACATGATTATACTGTTTCTTGAATAAATAACAGAAGTAAAAAGCTAAACATCTTGATGTAGATGATTATATTACCTAGTTAACGTATGTTTCACATTTTAATGATCACAAGTTAAATATTTAGGGTTATGCTTTTGATTTTTCCTTTCTTCATAAAGTTGTTATTTAAGATTTAAAACTCTATGCTTTAACTAGATTGGAGAAAGTCAAATCTTTTTTGTAACTGTTTAAGGTTTACCATCAATGAAGGACTATATTTAACAAATGCCCAGCTGTGTTTGTTGATCTTATTTCCTTCATATCTTTAACTTGTTAGAAGATAAAAGCTGTAGTCATGTTTCAACAGTAAAAACTTAAATATGTGAATAACTTAGCTCTTCATGAATGGATCTTTCACTAATCATTCCATATCCTTACAAAATGTACTACATTGATATACTGTAGTCAATGTCCAGATCTATGGTTGAAGGCTCATCATACACGTTAAACACAGTTAGTTTATCTTAATTTAAATGTTAGATGTGGCATGTGATTTCCAAAGAAAATAGACATTCCTAATGATGTTGGATTGATTTGTACCAGTGAAGATGCCTTTATTATTTGGAACAAATGATTCGTCTTTCTTTACCAAAGTTGCTGTTGTGCTTTCTCAACTAGGTATTTTAATTTTCACATTGACAACCAGTCAGAAAGAATCCATTACAAACGATCAAAGCGTACGCTTGATAGGCTAGTTTCTTAAAATGACAAGTTGGACAGTTCTGTGATAGAGAAAAGTTGATGTGTGCTTTAATCTCCATATTTTGATGTGCGGCACACCACGTTGCCTTAGTTGAAATGCATTTTGTTCTAAAAGGTTTCACTAAGTGTTTCCTCTTTAAACACTTTGTCAGGTGGAGAGATGCTCTGGATGGAAGCTGTTACTAATGTATAATAACTGTTTTACTACTTAACAGGGAAGAGAATTGGTTTGCCTTTCTAATATCTGACCTAAAATTTAGTTCATAAATTGAAAGAGAAATGAAAACAGGGAAAAGGAAAGAAAAATCAACATTTTCCTTTTGACTATTTTAATACACAGGGGTTAATTAAAACAAGTGAAGTCAATTTAAAAACAGAACTATTGGACAATAGTATTTACAGTTGTCCAGGAATGGAAAGGCCTTGCCTGTGGGCATCAGAGCATAAAACACCAGATAGTTATAGATGATCAGGCAAGCCATCCACCTTAGGAGTCTGAAACAGGAAGGAATTTTCCTATGCCATTTTTACGTATATAAAATGTCACATTTCTTTATATTTCTAAAACAAATCGTATCTCCAAGCTTCAATAGCCAAGGTGCATGGAAAGGTTAATATTTTATGATTCCAGGGAGAGGGCTCAAGATTGCGGAATAGGAGGATGTAGTGGCTCACCTCCTCCCAGAAACACATCAAAAATACATCTATTTGTGGAACAATTCTCACAGAAAATCAAGCAGAAGCTGGCAGAAGATCTCCTATACAACCAAAGCTGCAGGAAAGATCTCCACATAACTGCATAGGACAGGGAAAAAAAGGCATCCCGTTGGGACCTGTGCCCCTGGAAGGAGACTGAAAGGAAAAGAAGGTCTGCATGGGCAGACCCTCACTCTGGGGAGCAAATATGTAGAGCCACAATCTGGGCATCCTAGTCCTGGGGTCTTGCATGGAGGAGACAAGCCTCCTTGCCTACTGGGAAATCCACTGGGACAGACAGAAAGGCTGGAGAAACCCAGCCTCTATACGTGAGCATGCACGGGCTGGCTTGCCAACCATGAGGGCAGAGGGACCCTTGCACTGGTGGCTGCTGCCTCCCCGTACTCCCCAATCTGAAGGGGAGAACACCTTGGTCCCGCTCCCTCCACCACACAGGCTGGCACAATATCTGGGCAAAGGCTCAGTCTAGCTATGCAGAGACAGACAAGGGTATCTGGTGTGTGCTCAGGGTGGGGCGCTGGTGGCCACTGTCACTGCATGCACAGGAGGCCTGGGGTGTGATCCACGTGGGGCAGCAGTGGCCACCGTCACTGCATGCAGAGTACACAGCAGTTAGTCTCACAGCAAGAGCACTCCGGGTCCACCCACTCCGCGCCGCAGCTCAGCACTAGATGTGGGGCAGACAGGTCCTGGGACAGGTCTGCCACAGAGGCAGCCCAGATCGTAGGTGGCAGCACAGCCATTTCAATTCCTGCAGCCGCAATGCCCCGACCCTCAGTCCCAGCCTACTCCACACCACAGCCCTGCACTAAATCTGGGAGGGATACAACAGAGAAAGGGACGTGACCTTGGGCTGCTTCTGAGCTGAACTGCAGGTGCCTACACAGGTGGCATGGGTTCTCTGTGGTTATTCTGTCCTCACTTACTTGAGCAATCACCTCCTTTGGGGCAGGGCATGCACTCAAGGGCAATGGAGCCTGATCAAACCTGAACATAAGATTTTTACTCCAACAAGTGGGGAGCAGACCCCATCCCTGACAGGGCAGCGATAGCCACAGAGCAGAGAGGAGGCCCTGCCTCACACTGTACACAGGTTCTAGATACTAAGACACCGACCACACCCCCTTATCAAGGGGCTAATAGCCAGCACATTCTGAGGAAAGACATGGCTGATGTCCATAAGGAAACCAGTCCTCTCACCAAAAACACTGGACACACAGTCTATACACAAATGCTCCCACAGAAAAACATCTCTTCAAGGCCAGAGTAGATAACTGTTTCTCCTAAATTCATAGAGAAAGAGAAAGTTAAATTAAATGAGAAAGCAGAGGAACTGCTCTCAATTAAAAGAACAAGAGAGATCCCCTAAAATAACAAATAATGAAGCACAGCTTACCAGTCTACTAGACTATGAGTTCAAAAAGGCGGTAGTAAAAATACTAACTGAATTAAGGAAGACTGTTGATAGAAACACAGATCACTGTAACAAGGAACTAGAAATTATAAAGATGAACCAATCAAAAATAGACAATTCGGAGGGAAACCGTGAAGATGGTGTAAGACGTGGAGATCACCTTTCTCCCCACAAATACATCAGAAATACAACTACATGTGGAACAACTCCTACAGAACACCTACTGAATGCTGGCAGAAGACCTCAGACTTCCCAAAAGGCAAGAAATGGCCCACGTACCTTGGTAGGGCAAAAGAAAAAAGAAAATACAGAGACAAAAGAATAGGGACAAGACCTGCACCACTGGGAGGGAGCTGTGAAGGAGGAAAGGTTTCCACACACTAGGAAGCCCCTTCACGAGCAGAGACTGCAGGCGGCGGAGGGGGGAGCTTTAGAACCATGGAGGAGGGTGCAGCAACAGGGGTGCAGAGGGCATAGCAGAGAGATTCCCGCACAGAGGATCGGTGCCGACCAGCACTCACCAGCCCGAGAGGCTTGTCTGCTCACCTGCTGGGGCGGGCGGGGCTGGGAGCTGAGGATTGGGCTTCGGAGGTCAGATCCCAGGGAGAGGACTGGGGTTGGCTGTGTGAAGACAGCCTGAAGGGGGCTAGTGTGCCAAAGGTAGCCAGGAGGCAGTCCGGGAAAAAGTGTGGTCCTGCCTAAGAGGCAAGAGACCATTGTTTCGGGGTGTGCGAGGAGAAGGGATTCAGAGCATCACCTAAACGAGCTCCAGAGACGGGCATGAGCCATAGCTATCAGCGCAGACCTCAGAGATGAGCATGAGACACTAAGGCTGCTGCTGCAGACACCAAGAAGCCTGTGTGCAAGCAGAGGTCACTATCCACACCTGTGCAGCCTGCCACTGCGAGGGTCCCATGAACCAGGGACAACTTCCCCGGGAGCACACACAGCGAACCTCAGGCAGGTGCAACGTCATGCCAGCCTCTGCCACCGCGGGTTTGCCCCGCATTCTGTACCCCACCCTCCCCCCGGTCTGAGTGAGCCAGAGGCCCCAAATGAGCTGCTCCTTTAACCCTGTCCTGTATGAGCAAAGAACAAATGCCCTGAGGCAACCTACATGCAGAGGCGGGGCCAAATCCAAAGCTGAACCCCAGGAGCCATGCGAACAAAGAAGAGAAACGGAAATTTCTCCCAGCAGCCTCAGGAGCAGCAGATTAAATCTCCACAAACATCTTGATGTACCCTGCATCTATGGAATATCTGAATAGACAACGAAACGTCCCAAAATGAGGAAGTGGACTTTGGGAGCAACGAAATATATTATTTTGCTTTTTCTCTTTTTGTGAGTGTGTACGTGTATGCTTCTTTGTGTGATTTTGTCTTTAGAGATTTGCTTTTAACATTTGTCCTAGGGTTCTTTCCGCCCATTTTTTTTTTTTTTTTTTTTGCGTTACGCAGGCCTCTCACTGTTGTGGCCTCTCCCGTTGCGGAGCAACGCAGGCTCTGGACGCGCAGGCTCAGCGGCCATGGCTCACGGGCCCAGCCACTCCGCGGCATATGGGATCCTCCCGGACCGGGGCACGAACCCGTGTCCCCTGCATCGGCAGGCGGACTCTCAACCACTGCGCCACCAGGGAAGCCCCCGCCCATTTTTTTTTTTAAGCAAGCTTTTTAGCACTTGTTATCATTGGTGCATTTGTTTTTTGGTTTGGTTGCTCTCTTCTTTCTTTCTTTTTCTTTTTTCCTTTTTTATTACATTTTAATTTTTTATTTCTAATAATTATTTTTTATTTTAATAACTCGTTCTTTCTTCCTTTCTTCCTCCCTTTCCTTCTTTTCTGCTTTCTTTCTTTCTTTCCTTCTCCCTTTTCTTCTGAGCTGTGTGGCTGACAGGGTCTTGGTGCTCCAGCCGGGTGTCAGGCCTCTGCCTCTGAGGTGGAACAGCTGAGTCCAGGACATTGGTCCACCAGAAACCTCCCAGCTCCATGTAATATCAAACAGCAAAAGCTATCCCAGAGATCTCCATCTCAACGCTAAGACGCAGCTCCACTCAACAACCAGCAAGCTACAGTGCTAAACACCCTATGCCAAAAAACTAGCAGGACAGGAACACAACCTCACTCATTAGCAGACAGGCTGCCTAAAATCATGATAAGGTCACAGACACCCCAAAACACACCACTGGATGTGGTCTTGCCCACCAGAAAGACAAGATCCAGCCTCATCCACCAGAACACAGGCACTAGTCCCCTCCACCAGGAAGCCTACACAACCCACTGAACCAACCTTAGCCACTGGGGGCAGACACCACAAACAACGGGAAATGAATGGGCAGCCTGCAAAAAGGAGACCCCAAACACAGTAAGTTAAGCAAAATGAGGAGACAAACACAGAGCAGATGAAGGAGCAAGGTAAAAACCCACTAGACCAAACAAATGAAGAGGAAATAGGCAGTCTACCTGAAAAAGAATTCAGAGTAATGATAGTAAATATCATCCAAATTCTTGGATATAGAATGGAGAAAATACAAAAAACGTTTAACAAGGACCTAGAAGAAATAAAGAGCAAACAAACAATGATGATCAACCGATAAGTGAAATTAAAAATTCTATAGAAGGAATCAATAGCAGAATAAATGAGGCAAAAGAACGGATAAGTGACCTGGAAGATAAAATAGTGGAAATAACTACTGCAGAGCAGAATAAAGAGAAAAGAATGAAAATAATTGAGGACAGTCTCAGAGACCTCTGCAACAACATTAAATGCAACAACATTTGAATTATAGGGGTCCCAGAAGAAAAAAAGAAAGGGACTGAGAAAATATTTGAAGAGATTATAGTTGAAAACTTCCCTAATATAGGAAAGGAAATAGTTAATCAAGTCCAGGAAGCACAGAGACTCCTATACAGGATAAAACCAAGGAGAAACATACCAAGATACATATTAAT